>NC_143398.1:17377969-17681000 GCF_052110815.1 Crocodylus siamensis | reverse complement strand
CATTTTGAAGCAAGGTATGCATCCAGTCTCTTTTTCAAGATCTCCCGGGTAGGTGCCTGCACCATTGCTGCTGGGAGTCTATTCCAGTCTGGTCACATGAACCATGAAGAAGTTTTTCCTTATATCCAGTCTGAAAACTTCTTCTAGGAGTTTAGACTGCTGCTCCTGGTTTTCCCCTGGGGCTGAATAGTTGCTAAATAGTTGTTCACCTAGCCCCTGTCGCTCTCCCCTGATATATTTGTGAGCTGCCACCAAATCCTCCCCAAAGTCTTCTCTCTTCTAGGCTGAACAGTCCCATATCTGTCAGCTTTTCCTCATCTGGCTTGATCTTCAGGCCTCTAACTATACGGGTGGCTCTTCTCTGGACTCTCTCAAGCTTCCTCACTTCCTTCTTGAAGTGCGGTGCCCAGAACTGGATGCAGTATCCAGTTGCGGCCTCACCAATGCCGAGTAGAGCGGGAGAGTAACTTCCTTAGTTTTGCTTGAAATGCATTGGTTGACACATGCCAGTGTATTGTTTGCTTTGCTACCTATAGCATCACGCTTGTGGCTCATATTCATTTTATGGTCAATTATGACCCCCAGATCCGTTTCAAATGTGGTGTTAGCTAGCATAGCATTGCCAAGCCTGTAAGTTTGTTGCAGATTTTCCTTCCCCAGCTGGAGCACTTTACACTTCTCAACTCATCCAAATGGAGCTAAGAATTAATGGACCAAGACAATAAATCCAGTTCACCCTCAGTTGGATGTGCTGGCTATATACTAGTAACCGTGATATAAATGAGCAATAATGGATTTTTCTTCTGAAAAAAGAAGAATTGTATTAGAATAATATCTACTTCTGAAGTTAGTTAATACTATTTTAATACACCCTCAGCAGAGATGTCCTGGGATTTACTTTGTACCAGTCACATTTAAGGGCAGAACTACACAATCAGAAATGCACTACAATTTATTTTTCAATATTTATATTCTATTATTTTATTTGTCCAGTACCCACAGCCTGACTTAAGAATGGCAGGACATGCTTATTCCTGTTAATAACTCTTTGTTTGGGAAATGAAGGAAGCAGAGAGAGACTTTGATAGGAGAATACAGTACACAGAAAAGTAGCACAACTACTTCACTGTTGACTACTTCACTGCTGATACTTGGGGGCAGCATTTGGCTTGTTTAGATTAAGTTCTGTTTAAAGGGCTGTAGGGCAAAGCTTTCAACACCACTATAGAATTGTCTTCTATTTGGTGTAGACTTCCTTTGATAAAGTCTCTTTCTGCGGGGACCGATAAAACCTGTGCCCGCAGCCCAGGGACATGTTGAGAGCCAGCTCTGCATGTGTACATACCCCACAGAATAAGCACAGACAGCCCTATAAATCACTAAGACTAATGCTCAGAGACCAGGGAAAAGTTAATTCTTCTTTTCCTCTGATGCAGTCATAAATTAAACCAGTCAAACAACAAAATGGAAGTTCAGGAAGGGGGAGAACCAGTTCAATTCAAATAAGAACTGGCCTGTACTTTTGTATTCAGAATGATTTGCTTCCCATTTCTTGCTGTCATATTCACCTTGAAGCCTATTCATGCTTTCTAATTTCTGCCAGGAGTGTAATTATCAAAGTGACATGAGAGACTGTTTATTCAGGTTTCCTAGCTTGATGGGAACCAGGAAATCTCTTCTTCTTTTGCTGTGAAGCAGCCACCTGTGCTCTTAATGTTTGGCTAGCTCCCCTATAGGCAGCGCTTGCTACAGCTCTGCAACTGCACAGAACGCTTTCCTCAGGAGACTTCAGGCCAGATGTACTACTGCTGAGATCATGACAGGATTCAGGAATGCAGGGAAAGGGGAAAAAGGCAAGTGGATTAATTCTCCAGTTCGGGGATGCCCATGGGATGACGGACCATCCCAGCTGCACTCTGTGTTCCCAGGAATACCACCACCATGGTAGAGGATGCTACCAGGGAGGTAGAGAGACATTACATTTTCTCTCTACTCTGAGCGTAATGCTCTTAAATTAGGTCTGCTATGGCTTTGTGCTTCCATGACAATTGCCCAGAAGAGATGCAGAGAAGTGCAGACAACCGGATGAATTTTGCCATGCAGGGGGCTGCAAGCTAAGAGAGTACAGGATGCTGGGTAGGCTGACAGGTTGCTAAGTATCTGGGAAATTGGAGGCTTGGGAGCTCCACAAGAAGGTCACATTCCCCAGGTACATGAAAGTCCTCAGATTTAAGAGCAGGTGTAGATGAAATGGGGGCCCTAAATTCAAGCGGTGGGTTTTAAAAAACACCGCATCAGTTTAAGGCTGATTAAACCCCTGCGTCGTGCACACAGCTTGCTGACTTTCCTGCCTCTATGGCAGGGAGGGGAGGGTGAGCTGCTGGCAGGTGGAGCAGTCCCTGGGCTGCAGGAGGGGCTGGTGCTTCCCTTCATGGCAGTGGCAGTGTCTCCCCCAGGCAGCACCCGCCCACGGGTCCTGAGGGACACTGTAGCCACCAAATTTCCTACAGCAGCTGGAATTAATGCGCTATAAACCACTGAGGTGTGCAAACACCAACACCATTAAAGCGGTGCAAATGCATTTAGCCCGCTTTAGAGTGTCGTGCACACATACCTCAAAGCTCCAATTCAGTCCACCTGGAGGGCTGTCTAGGAGCCAGAAGAGACTCTGGAAGCTTGGGTGTCCTACTAACCCATCAGACAGCCTGCCGAAGAATCAGAAGGACAGGCTGGCAGGAAAATTGGGCAGCTTTCCATGGGTGCCCTTGGAAATTCAACAAAATGGAAATATTTGCGAATGTTTTAATTTTCATTAATTATCCAGTTCTGACCAAAAACGGATAATTTTTTTTGTGGCCAAATTTACTAGATAACACTGGAAGATGACATTCTAAGAACTTCAATTAAGATCTTCAAATTAGTGGATAGCTAAAACTTAATTTCTTTGGGCCTAAGTTCCCCATCTTCAAAAGAGGAATAAACCATCCCCTTTTCTCCTAAGGATATTGTGAAGATTGCTTCATTAACATTTGTGAAATGCTCAGATACTAATGTGATGAGCTCTGTAGGAAAGCCCAAAGGGAAATTTATCATTTTTCCTTCAAAGTAGGATTTGAATAGTGTACATTAAATAAAGCTGGGGGCTATACAATTAATAACAAGGATAAAATAAAATATTGAACAGTGGCTCATTAATTAAGCACCATCTGGTGTGCTGAATGACAAAGGCTTTCAGTGGAAAGTAAAAGTTTGCCATCATAACTGCATACACTACTTGACCAAACTAGGCTATTTTAATATTGGCATTTCCTAATCTGAGTATGCTTCACTTTCTAACCATAATAACGTTCTTGTAATGGAGAGAGAAAGAGAAAGAGAGAGTGTATATGCAGTTGCACGTGCATATGCGTGTGTGTAATCAAATGCACGCAGTCTTGTTATAATTTTATGAATGACTATTTCTTTCCCTATTTTTTGTCACTCAGATATTCAATAAATACAACTATATATGTATTTCCAACCCCCAAAAATATTTAACAGGTGGAATATGTAATGGAAGTATCTCTACTGACATGAGGGTGAGCACAGACCTACACCAATAGTATCTACATTTGGTGGGCTCAGAGGAATCCGTCTTCCACTGCCAGTTCCAGTGATGCCGGCTATTTCTGATATTCTAAAGCAATTCAAGTTGAAAGAACCAAGATAAACTAGCACTTGGTGGTCACAACTGTAAAAAAATCTTCCAATATTAATGGATATAAAAGAACATTTAATTAATGGGGCACTAAAACACAAGAATATATCATTGTTTCCAGCATGTGGGGGGAGGGATTTCAAACCTGTTCTCACTCTTTCAGCACTGAAGGAGTTAACAGAGCTTTAACTGCGTTGCAATAATCAAAAGCCATGTTCTTGGACAAGCTCATGAGTCATGAGTTCAGTTCCCAATGACAGCTGTATAAACTTAGTTGATGACTATGGAGTACGTACTATAAGAGACAGCTACAGATGACTACAGCACAAGAGTGTATCATGATTACTGCACAAGTGACTGATCAAAAAGCATTAACTTTTTCAAATAACCATGCATGTAAAACAAATTTGTCTTTCAGATGTAATAAGAGTGCTAGAGAGTGCAAAACAGCTATTCTAATCTGGGTCACAACTACTTCTACCGGAATTAATCTAGATTTATGCTGCTGTACCTGAAAACAGATGGTAATTCCCAGATCTTGGGTGGGGGGTGGGGATTTTCGTATATTTGAAGACTACAGTAAACAAAAACAGCATTAGCCACATTATCACTAAATTATGTGAAGCATCGGTAATATGGCCAAATATTCTTTGCACATTCATGATAAACTTTCAAAACAACATAAATAAGTCACCTGGTGATAACAGTAAGACTGAAAAAATATATTTTCGGCAAGTTTTGATCAATTGGAAGATTTTGTTCAGTATATTGTACTGCTGGCATACCCTGCTAGAAGGCTATTTTTTTCTGTGACTGGAAATGCTTTAGGAAACAGAAATGAAAGCATACTCCTATACCCTTTCAAAGGTTATGTTGTTCCTAGATTGCGATGGAATTACTTCTGATTTGTGACAATAAAACTGAATTTAAAACAGGCCCAGAAAGTTCTGATTAAAATGTGACTGTTCAGACGATGAAGGAAAAAGCAGAGATAAATATGTTATTGACCTGTTCATCCCATTAACTTCCTTAAAATTTAAAAATGCACCATGGTAAATAGGAGAATCCAGTTACTGGGTTGAACATTATCTACTAGACATAAATTCAAGGTTTGCTATACCATTGAAAACACCAGTGGACAGTGAGTCAGGCACTCTTCTAGATCTCTACAGCTCCCAAAGCAGTTCACAGCAAGAAAGACCAGAAGATTAATTTTCAGTCATTAATCCTCCCTGCATTCCTGGACTACCTCATAGTATGAAGAACAACAAACTGCTGTATCCTACCTACTCATTTGTCCTAGCCTACCACTTAAGCCGTTCAATTATCATAATGCAGCCATAATTATGAAAGATCAAGAAGAAGGCAAAATAAATGCGGGGGAAATTTGTGAACAGATTTAGGGTCAGTCTCTTCAACATTTATCACATTAAGTAGTACCTTATTCCATGGAATAAGACACTACTCATTTTAAGTATGGATGGCAGAATAAAGACAGTACCATACGCATATGGGGAACTTTGTTGTCTCTGAGCAATCCCTTCTTTTAAAATGTAAATTAACTTAAAAAGAAAATAGGAATTTTTAGAAAATGGAAATGTTTTTCTTATATACTGCATGGAAGATATTATTGGCACAGAAATTGCAAAACATATAAAAACAAACAAGCAAAGTAATGAATGTAAGTTGTACTCTATGTTGTTATTCAACAGAGCATAGTGAAATTGCCTTTTGGAAATTAATTGCCCAGTCAATTAGCCCACTTTTTTGTTAGCAAAATATTTGTGAATTGATCTTGATTTCTCCAAATGTACTGTTTAGTCACAAATATTTATTACAAAGTTTATGTAATCTAATTACTGCTCATGGCACATTTGGTATCTGCTCACTTTGATTAATTAATGCATATTTGTGGTCTTATTTTTGCTATGAATAACTGATTTTATTTTTTAAATGAAGGAATAAAAATGATGAATAATGAATAAAGAGAAAGAAATAGTAAATACATTTGTCCATATACAAACATTGCTTGCAGATAAATATAGGTACTGTTGTCATCTGAAAAAAACAGTTCCCTTCCAAGTAGTTTGTAGGAAGAAAAACTCACATACCTGAATATTTCTGAACAGTAATAATAACTGAAATAATTTTTTGAATTCTAACTCACATCTGTAACTACTTTTTTTACCTCCTACAACTGCATGATGTATATGTGCTTAGACATGGGTAAGTGACAGTAGAAAATGTATTTTTCATGCCATTAGACAGAACTACCATGTTTGTGGCGATCCCTGAAGCAATTCATTATGATGTAATATCCAAATCTATCTATAGTTACAAAATTATCATGGACATCCAAAGGAGTTAGACTGTACTACTGAGGCAGAAATAGATCCATGATAACTTTGAATTTCCCTTAATAAATATGCTTTGATCTACATGTGGACAAGTGCTGATGGGATGTTTTACCCAATCTGGAGAGAGACCTCTGTACACCAGAGATGACAGAAGAGAACCACAACACAATCGAAAAGTGCCAGTAGGAGAATTCCCCTTGTGCGGGGTGACTGCTTCCTGGTATGTATATGTTGCAGCTGGACCCTAGCCCTCTACCCTTACATCCAGCATAGATGATGCCCTGGAGCAGATAAGGGAATATCAGAACTCTGTTACTGAAGGCAATTCACCACTAATGCAGGAGCCATTTCACCAATGGTCAGTATTTGAACAGTTTAACTTTTGCTTGCAGTCTCATCAGAAGTGAGGCTGCAATCAAAAATCAAGGATTCTCCCTGCCTCATGTCACCCTTGCACCAAGATGTCCCCTGGAGTAAAAGAGAATCTATATCAGAAATGGTTTAACTTAACTGTCCAACCTCACTTGTTTCCAGTATTCAATGACTGATTTCTCTTACCTTCCATCAGCTTCCCTGTCTGCTCTGCACTGCCCCCAGGGAGGATCTTAGCAATGTAAGCTCCAATTTCTCCACTGTTTCCTGGGATTTCTTTCCCACCTACAACTCGGATTCCCAGTCCATTGCCTGCAATCAAAAGAAACAAGCAATTTGGTATGAACAGAGGTAGAAACACCAGCAATTTGACTGGAGAGGAGAAAAACATATAACAAGCTAAATAAGGTAAAGCAAGCATTGACAACAACTTCTTGAATGAAGTATGGAGATTTATTTTACTACATCAAGCTGGCTGCCTTTACTGGCAGAGAACTCCTCTGATGAAAAGGGCAAGAAGCCTGAGGAGGTAACAACAGAAGAAGCTTCCCTGTCCCATGGACCTTGGGCATCCACAGAGAAGAGTATCTCTAGCTCTTCCAAAAAAGGACCTTCTGCATGAATAGCTCCTTTCTGAGCTGATCCCTTTCCCAGGACTTAAGACTCTAGTTTCAGACCCTTTTGATCTTGATAAAAAACATTACAGCATTATGGAAAAGTTCCATTTATAAAATAGCTGTATCACTAAAACCACACATGAAAACACTTAGGAACTTAAGAAAATACCTTAAGGCTATCCTACTTTCTTCTAATACCCACACTCTTCTGCAAAATGTTGACTAATGTGGCAATTTAATTAATACAGGAATTTAGTACATGAGCTCAAAGCATAATCTGGCTATGGGGGCAGCACCTAGTTTTATTCTGTATCTAAAGAATATAAACAATATAGTTGAAAATGTAATAGTAGAGCTTTTAGGAAACTGTAGAGAGGGAGAGAGCAGGAGAACTCTGAGCCGTTAACAGGACAGTGTGTTTATTTCAATCAAAGTGTAACTGGAAAGTAGGATTATACTTTTCTTATGTTTTTTGCTTTTAATGGACATTTTTACATCAAAGGATATAAGAAATCTACAATTATAGTGTGCAGATTCAAAGTTTCATCTGCCTTAAAATGTTCCTTCTTACAAGTTACGGGGCTGAAAACATGGGACTAGATTTTGCTTATTTTCTGTAAGAAGCAAGCAGAGCCAGGGTACCTTTAATCACAGAAAATTGATAATATTCTTAACAGTGAAAATGAAAAGGTTAAGAAATGTTATGTCCCATACAATTAAACTGATGTGCAATCTTTGTATTTTAAAATAGCTTCCACATGATAATCACATTTCCCTTTGAAGAAAAAAAAATCACAAATGAAATGATTCAGTTTTATCTAGGAGCATAATAGCTGATTTTTCCATCCTTGTTAAAACTGCTAAAATCATTAACTTTCAATTTATGAATTAATAACCCAGCCCCTGCAGAGCGATTAGAGCCATCAGCTATGGAAAACCCATTGCTCATTGTCTCCATCAAGCTGTAGCTTTTCATATGCACGTGATTCCTGAGTATGCTATTAGGGATCTGTGCAGTCACGCTTTGTTGGACAGGCAACTGAAATAGCCAATGAGCCAACTGGAGTTTCTAACTCCATCATCTTGGCAGTGAGTCAGCCTTAAAGCACCCACGTTTCCTCCCACCCACATGATGCATACTGTAACTACCACCATTACATAGCACATTTGCTCACATATCAAATGCCCCAAAACTAAGTACTTTGTTTTTGGGAAAGCAAAATAAGAAAAGAAGATGTTTCCCAGTTATGGCTGTATAGAGCAGGGATAGAGCCTAATTTTCTGCTCATGCACCCTCCCTTTCATGCTCAAATAAAGATGGTAGCACTAGCTGGGGCTGAAGACGTCCCCATGAATAGATCTACAAATTTGAAAGGAGTTAATAACAATTTGTGTGGCTGTGGATTAGGAGGGGAGAGACCAGGAGTAGCTAGTGAACAGCAAAATTGCCAGAAGAAAGCTCAAATTGACTAGGGGAATATTAAAAAGGAGGTTGCTAGCACCTGCGGAGTAAAGAACAATGAGCCATTAAGTCAATTGACTCCCTCAGCTGCCTGAATAGAAATGCCACTGCTGCTGCCCAGTGGAGCAGGAATACAAGGAGGGTGCTTCTATTCCAGGAAGAAAATCAGCTTTCCCACTTAAGGTATGTACCCCAATTTTGGGGGACTAATCTTGTGGGGGGAAATTCATGGTATATGCAAATAAGTATAGTACATAGGCTTTGCCATTTATGTTGTAAAGATATTCTGCTATCACATTATTCTTTCTGAACTGGCCTTCTGATTTAGCTCTGACTGTCTTTATGGTAATGAAAATTGTCACTGGGTTTTTTCATCTCAGCTTGGCATCAATGTAAGTCTTGTGTGTATTCGTTAGTTACTAATATGTTTCTGATTGTTTATGCCCTAACAGATTGCTTTTACCAATGAACCATGATTCAGGAAAGCAGCCTGTTCAAGAGGTCTACACAGTCGATACATATATGCAATGCATGTTGTGCATATGCAGCATGTGGGTTAGATCCATTGGCATCTTTTCTTTCTCTTCAGGTTATGCCGAAGGGCTAACGACTACATGAAAGATCAAAACCAAACTATTAAGCATTGGCACCTCAACAGCATTTCTAGAATCAGTTGAATGGAGTGTACAAGTTCCACAATGATGCAAGATGGAGCATCCCATGGGATTGCGGGGTGCGCTCTGCAGCAGACCTGGAAGTGGACCAGAACCACTTCTGGTCCACTTCTAGGTCCACTGGGGAGCATGTGGAAGGGTCCACCCCCTCCCCCCAGCTTGGTGACTGGTGCCTCTTGGGTTGGGGGGCGCCCAGGGGCACCCCATGGCCAATTGTGTACTTCCGGTCTACTTCTGGGTTCACTGCAGAGCATACACGGGCCCCAACTCTCACTCCTGTGGGACGTTCCATCCACCCCATCATTGCAGCATTCATGAGCCATGCCTGGTACCTTGAGCTATGTAGAAAAAACCTTTAAAGTTGTGTCTATGTCCGAATCGCTGATTCTCTAAATCAGCATCGAATCTTCAGATTTGGATTCGGCTTAACTGAATCAGGGACACTGATCCTAATCAACAAATCAAATCAGTGTCCCTGAGTCATGCTGAATCCAAATCTGAATTGAATAGGGCTCATTTCACACACTGCTAGTGAGTAGTTAGAATGTCAGGGTCAAAACTTCAGAGATTTCACAAAATTCCTGGCCAATTGTTACTGCATGCCACGGGTTTGTCTTTTTGCAGCTTGATTCCCAGCAAAATGCTTTTATTTTCTAAAGATTTAGAATCATAGACTCATCATTTAGCAGAGAAGGTCATCTATCTAACACCACACACATGACTTCTGAATGTGCTGTTCTCACCCTATCCCAGAAAAATGGTTGTCTAGGTTGCCTCATCTTAAAAACCTCCACTGAAGAAGATTCTACAACCTCCCTGGGCAGCTTGTTCTATTATCCTGCTGTTAGAAGAGGAAGGGTTTTTTTTCTTCCTTGAAATCTAATCTTAACTTGATTTGCTGCAGTTTACATCAAATGTTTAGTGCCCTGTGCAAGGGAGAAGTAGTGGCTGTGGTCTCCCTCTTCTTTATGGAAACCTTCCAAATGTTTTAAAACTATAATCTTTTTTTTTCCAAATTAAATGCAACTACTAGTCTCAACCTTCCCTAGTACTACTTGAATTCTAACACCTTTATCATCTTTGTTGCTCACCTCTGGATTCCCTCCAACTTCTCCACACCCTTTCTAAAATGTGAAGCCCAGTACTGGATACACTCTGCCATCTGAGGCCTAATTAGCAGTGAGCAGTAAGCTACTATCACCTCCTCTGTCTTTCATACAATACCCCTGTTAATACACTCCATATGACATTTGCTCTTTTGGCAATTGCTTCACATTGTTGACTCATGCTGAATCTGTGGCGTACTAAAACTCTTAGCTCCTTCTCAGTAGTGCCTAGTCAGTTAACCTCCATTCTGAATTTGTGCATTTGGGTTTTTTTACCTAGATGTAGCACAACACATTTGTCCTGTAGAAATGTCTTCTATTGTTCAATGCCTAGCTCTCCCATTTGTCAAAATGTGTTTTTTAATTCTAATTCTTTCTTACACCTCTCTGGCACCCTACTAGAAACTCCTGGCATTCTGACATAGATCCATTCACAGTTGTTTGCAGTTGCACAGACAAATATGTGTACTCATAACAGTAATTCTATCTAGCCCACACGTCTTTACTGTGGGCTAGAATGTCACGTGGGACTTTATCAATCTTCTTCTGAAGTCCAACTATATTGTGTCCACTGAGAAAGCTCAACTGGGAAAGGGCTCTCTAAAATAAATGCATAAAGGATCCATCAAAATCAATATAAAAGAAAATCACCTAAATGCCCAGGCTAATTACAGGCATGGGGATTGTAATTAGTTTCCTATTACAAAACATAGCAATCATGGGACTTAATATTTCTTTAATTATAAAGCCCGCAGAGATGACCATTGATTAGCCAATCATATTGCTCTCTGTCTGCCAATGCTCTAAAGGCTATGAATCGACATATTGAAAGAGAAGCTGAGCATGAAACAACAGTTAGATCTGGCTCTCTGGCTGTGTCACTCTTGACTCCTGAATTATTGTTTGAAGGTTCTCTGCTAAGGCAGTGAAGAATTATTATTCAGTGCAGTGGAGTGAACTGTAGTATTACACCATAATTTTCCATTAGTTGTGTTATTTCAATGGAAGTTAAGGGCACTGAGAAGCACTCTGATTAGGTTGTATTTGTCTTTTCTTTCTCTCTCTTAGTTAACAATAAATGCCACCAAACCAATGCTTTATCAGCCTCTAATAGAAATTCAAAATGACAAACTTAAAAAGAAATGTATATGAATCAACTGTAGCTTACTGTCATGAAAGTACACCAGCATCCCACAAGTCCACATCTATACTGTGTTCTTAGTCTACAAAGCCAAGAGATGGGCTTTGTGGCAGAGCCTGCAGGGTCGACCAAAGTTGGGTTCTTTTAGATCATGCTGAGTATATCTATATGTGTGCTTGACTACACAGTAGAGTAATTTGCTGCACAGTGAGCATGTCTACATGTGTGCTTTAATGCCTAGTAGCCTATTTCACTGTGCATTAAAGTGTCATGTAAAAATGTGCAATTATGCAAATGCACAATACAATAGGATATTGCGCATTAAGCATCACTTTCAAAAAGCACACTGTCAGTACTCAGGACAGCCTAAAGCACATTTATTTAGTACCTCACGTTGGAGGTATCAAATTTAATGCTCATTAGTAAAAGTATATTAATGCACACACACATATTAATGCCCAGTAAAGCTTCACTGTCTACACGTGTGGCAATTAGGCCAGCGTAGACTAATTTACGGCACTATCAGGTAATCCCATCAGACACAAGCACTATTCAACAGCATAGTAAATTACTGTGTTTAAATGCATGTGTAGATAGTGACATCCTGATTAATTTACTCTGGCTCAAATTGTACCAGAGTTTATTTAGCCTCATTAATTGCATGCATAGATGCACCCACTGAGAATTAAGTTTGAATGTAGAGGACTCTTCCAGACAAGACTATGCTAAGCAGCTTCCTCTTTTAATTCACATTTGAGGCCATATGGCTGAGAAACTTTCTATCTCCCTCTGCTAACTATGCATTTCCATGAGAGCAGTGTAGTTAAATACCCTAACCAGCTTTGAAACATCAAATATACTTTTGTAATTTTCAAAGCCAGTCAGGGCAGTTAGTTATACAGCTCCCACTGACATCAATTATGTATCTTAGTACAAAAAAATTCTCATTTCCAGTGGCTTTAGATGAGAACATTGGTTTTATATTCTAGTTTCCTAGTTTCAAGGATATAATAAATAACACTATTCTGAGGGACAACTCCCACATACTTTGACAATTAACCTAAGTTAAATTGATATGCTTGACAATTTATTGTCTTTATTGCAAAGCAAGCACACTCCCTTATTTTAAACAATTTCATTTTTTCATTTTTTTACTGTGAACAACTTTCTAAAAGCAATGTTTTATGTTTCATCATATGGTTTACACTAAACTAACTTTGTAACTGAAGCTTAGGCCCAGCAAATCAGAATTAATAGGACTTAATTTTCACTCCTGGAGTTTTAAAGTCCTTTGATCAGGCAGAAACAAAAGCTGCATGATGCTGTATGTTTTCATGTGAAAATACGATTTAAAATCTTTTTTTATACTGTTTATATTGAAGATACTGAGGTCACTATTTCTGTTTCCAATGACATTTTCCAATTGATCACCCTGAGATGGAGAGCTGAAAAATATCATCCATCATATAGTTTCTCAGATCTCTCTTCTTCCTTAGTTTCTCATTTCTTCTTCTGAGTCTTTGAGTCTTAATTTCCATTTCTCCATATGTTATACTTCCAAACATTCCTCTTTTAGTGTGAGACTTTATCATTTATAAGCTACATTTTCTTTTCCCTAAAGAGATCAGGCCAGTTTGCCATCAGAAACCAAGTCATGTTTTGAATGAGAGGGCACCTTCCTGAACTCTGGCTACTGATTTACATGGAAAATACCTTTAGGACAACATCCCTTCAAAGAGAATTTTATACATTTAAGATGCGCTCCTTTCAAGATGCTTCAAAGTTGGAAGATAGCTAATTAGTTGGAACTGTTTTTACTGATCTCCCAAGGCTGTGCAACTATCCTGCTATTTAATCTTAACTCAAGCTCCAAGATTTATCACCCTAAGGAAAAGCATTCCGAACAATCTGAAGCTGATGTTAAGAGCTAAAGAGACATATCACATGTGATTCAATTTGTTTTATGGTTTGATGCACAGACAAATATGACTATTAAATCCTACTTATAAGCAACTGCCTTACATGTCTGAAAACATAACTTGTACAAAGCTCTAAAAATAGTTTAAAAGTCTAATACACTGCTAATGAGGGGGAATATTATACATGTTGGATTAAGCCACCAGATGTGATGGGCTATGGGTTTTATTATAACTGCATTCACATTGTAATAATATTTTTTACCTTATTCATTTACTCAGTTTAACTTAGCCTGTGCACAGAGAATGAAGGGTTAAGCGCCAGGGCTGGCAACTTGCAGGATGAGACAAGATGGACCTTTAGCATCCACCTTCAGCAGAATCTCGTATGGCTTTGTTGACATGTCAACAAAGAAGAGATTCGTGATACCCAGTGGGTGTCCAGAGGACAGAAACATGACAATGGAAGAGGAGGCTGAAAACATAATTTGGCAGCTCCTGGGACAAAAGGCTGGGGACTGTGAGAAGTTGAGAAGCTTTGGGGAGCTGAAGAGACTGGAAAGGGAACAGTATCTTTGAGGGTGCACAGGGCTGCATGGATGGGACTGGGAATGGAGGGACTGTTTAACTCCATTGGAGGGTACAGAACCTCTGGCGGGCTGGCCTTTGCCCCAGTAAATGCCCCCACTGAAGAGATGGTCTGCTGTACTGTTGGAACTGTGGGTTACGCTGGGCTGTCCCAATAGGAGTTTAAGTCCCTGTTTCAGGAGCAGAACTAGGCTGCGGAGAAACAGGGAATGTGAGAGACCAAAAATTTGGATCTCAGAGTGGGAAAGAGCTTGATCTTCCCTTTTCTCTAGAAGCCAAGCATGGACTGGCTTCAGGTGACTCTCAGAGACCAGATGAGCCTGAAATGGTCCCGAGCAAGCATCCTGTGGTAGGCACTCTGTGACACTAGTGTATAGGATCTACGTTTCTCATCATGTGTATATTCACTCTAAGAACAGGCTCCTAAGGAATACTGTTATGAAAAGTCATATGTTATGCTAGTGCACCTTAATCATGACTAGCAAAGGTTTTTTATCCCTGATCACATATATTTCCCAATGCATCAAACTGGGTCAAGTTGCATAGTTGAATTTATAATGTTATCAGAGACCTATAATGTATAGAATACACTGCTGACCTTATGAGCAACATGACCCAACTACATACAGAAGTTATCTCTTTCTTCTTTACTTACATCAATTTAGAAAGGGGCTTTGGACATGTCTACATGGTTAATTTGCCGATTTTTCTATGTCCTCAGGGACTTTGCATTGCTCTGCATTGGCTTCCTCCTAAACTGGAAACAGTTCCATTTAAGGCCGGCTAATTAAAACCGTCAAGAGACTTGGTCAGTTAGCTTGGCTCAGTGTTAATTAGCATGGAAAAAGTTGTGCTGCTTCTAGTTTAGGACACAGCCCATGTGGACAGTGTGGAAATCCTGAATTCTGCTTCCAGCTATGAAAAGTATATCAGATTAAGATAGACATATATCTATTAGTGGGCATGTCTACATGATACATGAGACATTTTACTGAAGCACTAATCTCTTGTGCAGTAAAGTGTCGGCATCTACATATGCACAGCATTTACTGTGCAGCAAATTAAGCTAATGTGCGGTACCAATAGTACCAATAAATGCAGATAGTAGATTAACTGTGCAGTAGTTACACAGTAGTGCATGGTAGACAGCTGACAGGGAGCAAATTGCTCCCAGTCAGTCCCGACTGCAGGGGGCAGGCAGGAGCTGTCCTACTTGTGAGACAGCTCCCTGCCAACCCTGTGCCAAGCTGGGTGAGTCCCAATCAGCACAAGGCTTGTAGGGAGCTGCCCCACAAGCAGGATAGTCTCCCCCTCCACCCCATGCAGTAGGGCTGTGCGAAGTTTCACCTGGTGATTTGTTTTGAAGTTGTTTCGTTGTGTTTTGAGCTTAAAACAGTGAAATTGAAACAAAACAAAAGCCTTCAAAACAGCTTTGAAATGAAACTAAGGCACTAAAAATTTTTTTAAGTTTTGAAACATGTTGAGTTTTGAAGCCAGGCTTACTTGGCTTCAGCACCAGTCCCAGCCAGCAGCAGCAGCCTCCTGTCACCCTGAAGGTAGATCGGGGCTCACCTGCACCCTCGAGAGGGCTGCGGGGGCTGTGCCGGACAATTCCCAGGGGTGCGGGCCCCTGATCTGCCTGCCGGATAACAGCAAGCTGGTACTGCCACCTGGAGCCAGCACTGGATACAGCCTGCACCCAGCGCCAGGAAGAGCAGTGCTGCTGCTGGCCCCAGCCAGCAACACCAGCCTCCATGTGGTCCATGAGGCAGATTGGGGGCCCACACCCCTGAGAACAGTCTGGTATAGCCATAGCATGCCTTCCAGGGGTGCAGGCAATCCCCCAGTTTGCCTTCTGGATCACAGGAGGCTGGTGCTGCCAGCTAGAACTGACACTGGGCGCAGCCTGTGCTGGGAAGATTGGTGTTGCCACTGGCCCCAGCCAGCAGCACCAGCTTTCTGTCATTTGGCAGGCAGATTAGGGGCTTGCCTGCTGTGACCACCAGAACCAGAGGGATATACATGTGCTTCTTGGAGGCATTTGGTATTTTGCCTAAACAGGTAATATTAGTTAATATAAAGCTTGTAAGTTTATAAACTACAAATGTAACTTGTTTGACATAAGTTTAACCAAAATGATAAAATTAACTGTTCGTGGAACTGACTGGGCCCCATAGGCAAAGCTGTAGCTGCAAGATTAGCTGACCTAACTGTTTCTGCTCAGGGTTCAGCTTGATGATAAAAAATTGGATCCAACTGCCTGGCACACCCAACACATTCCAGGAAAGCACATCCTAAGAAAGCATATTCAAATGAAACCTAAAAGGGGATGGGGCTTAGGTGGAGCAATGTCAATTTCAAACCTAAAGGTGCTGCATTATCATTTGTTTATTGGATAAACCCGAGTCTGGGTAGTAACCTTTTTATGATAATTTTTAACACCTTTCAATTCCATAGGGTAACAGCTATAGGGCAATATTGTGAGTGGCTCTAAAGCCAGCAGATTAGCATAAGACTAGGTATAAAAAGCATGTGCATCAGGTGACCAGCAGGAAGGAGTTGGTGTGAGTGAGGATCGGATCCTGATTAAGGGACCTTCCCCAGTAATCCCTCTGACAGCATCGACTTCTCTGGAATCACTTGATGCATACCTGGCAATGAGGGACTATCGATAAGTTGCCAACCCATGTCTGTCTATCTGTTGTTTTGAACAGCCCAGTGGCTAATACCCTCACAGTGCCCAGTTGGCCTGCGACAGAATTAATCTATCTGTTGTTATTATCTGTTATTATCACTTCTCGGCCTCTTGAAGGCTCAGATCAAGTGTTAGCTCTTTAATACTGCATTATCTGCTTATGGCATTTATCTTTCTGTTAACTGTTGTGTGTGTGTAAGCTATAATGAATTTGCCTTTACTTCACTCCCAACTTTGCCTCCTTGATCCGAAACTGAATCAAACAGCCCAGTTGGCCCGTGATAAAATTGATACACTCACAGTGCCCAGCTGGCCTGTGACACCCGCACCCCTGGGAGGGTTGTGGGGGCTGTGCTGGACTGCTCCCAGGGGTGTGGGTCCCCAATCTGCCTGCTGGATCACAGGAGGTTGGTGCTGCCTGCTGGGGCCAGCAGCAGCACCAATCTTCCCGGCACTGGGTGAGAAATAGCCTATGGGCAAAATGTCAAAACAGCAAAACAGTATCGACGAAATTAAATGGAACACTGCTTTTGAAATTAAATGAAACTTGAAATGAAACACTGTTCTGTCAAAATGTCGAAATGAAAGTCAAAGCGGAACAGCGCTGTTTTGCACAGCCCTACCATGCAGATCAGGGTGAGCTCCAGTCCCCGCATGTATGATAGGCAGCTGCCCCAGAAGTGGGACAGATCCTCCCACCCGCCCCTCCCCAAGAGCTTAGGCCTGACCCCAGTGCCCCCTGCCCCGGTAGAGCCTGGATCTTCCCCTGGCTGCTGCAGGGGGGCAAAGCAGGTCAGCAGCAGCCCTGCACTGAACTGCTACCATCAAGATCACCTGTAGACACATTCCCAACCACATGTTAACGCACCTTAAAGTACTGCACAGTAACCTTGATGCACATTTACTGCATTTGTAGATACACCCAGTGAGGGCTTAGTTCTGGCATTGCTTCAACTTGCTGGGCATCTTTGACGTGAAAGTCCCTTAGATCTATGACTACCCTGACTGGGGCTGCTCGGGTTGCTACCTAATCCTTACTGAGATCCAGAAACTAAATAAAGCAGCAGCTAGAACTTCAATCCAGTAACTAAATCCAGAGCATACTTAATGCACACTGTCAGAAGGGAGTCCAGCTGAGTTCCTTCAAGGAATACCTGGAATGAGCTTACCCGCCAGATAGAATAGTGGGCTGTGGATCCTGAGTAGTCCTTTACAGCACTAACTCAAATACCTCAGTTCACAGAAAGGGCAAGGCTTCAGACATACCTCTATGCTTAGTGTTTCCTATTTCCTATAAAAAAGGATGTCACTTATAAATGAAGAGAAGTGATTCTTCCACTCTGCACCAAACTGGTGAAGCCTCATCTGGAGTCCTGTGTCCAGTTTTGGGTCCCACACTTCAAGGAGGATATAAGCAGATTGGAAAGAGATCAGAAATTAGAGGCTTGGGAAGCACAATTTATGAAAAAAGGCTGAAGGAGCCAGCTTGGAGAAGAGAAGGCTGAAGGGAGATTTGATAACAGTCTTCAAACACCTGACTGGTGAATACAGGGAGGATGACTGTGGGAGATAGGATGAGGATAAATGGCCTCAAACCACAACAGGGGAAACTTAGGTTGGGATTAGGGAGGGTGGTTAATATTGTAACAGGTTACCTAGAGAATCTGTGGAATCTCCATCCTTGCCAATGTTCAAGAGCAGGGTGGACAGACATTTGGCTGGGATGATTTAGTCAGGAACAATCATTTCTTGAGCAGAACTAGACTAGATGAGCTTGTGAGGCCCCTTCTAGCCCTACTTTACTGTGATCATATGATCCTATGATCCTAAAACATATAAGGAAAGGGGTTTTAACCATATACATTTGTTTATGTAAGGGCCAAGAGGGAAGGTGAGTCATGGCTACACTTCCTCGACCACTGTATCAAGTGTGCTATATTCTAGAGTAATGATCCAAAGCAAGGCTGCTAATAGTTCCATGGTTGTGGATATTCCTAAAGAATTGTGCAATGCTTTATCTTTTCTGCACTTGCAACATTTACAGCCCAGTACTCATCAGCAGAAAGAGTGACAGCTGTGCTGCTGCTAAAATTAACCAATAGGTTACTTTTTTTCCTTTAAAAATATCCTGTGAAATGGGTTATTTATAGACTGCTTTTCTTCTCTTTCAGTGAACTAATGGTTGTTTGGCTATACAAGAATTTTATAAAACAACAGAAAAACTTTCAGTAGCATTTTATAGGTCTCCTTTTGAAAATAATAAGGCAAATCATATCTCTGCCAATCAATGTTAAACTGTGCATGGGGATGTTCAAGAAATCTTATAATCTGTTTACTGCTACATAGAGAAACACTCAGCTCCAGTACAGCCATTAGACTATAAACAGCCCAGATTTACTAGAACTGTTTCACTGTCCGACTAGTAACAGAACTTGCTCTCCAAATACATGTCAATTCCCCATTACATAAATTAAATCTGGATGCATTAGAGCAGAGAAATACTGGCTGCCTCATTGCACACATCTCCCTCTACCGCTTGACGCACACTTCTCTCCCTACTTTTTTATGACAGGATAAAGTTAGCAGGGATTTTTTTTTACCTTTTACAAGCAGGAAGCAGCATTATGATAGGGAACACAGTCATGTTGTATAATTTCACTTGTGTAAGCACTACAGCACAAATTAATGCTGAGAGTGAGGGAGCACCCCATATTTTAGCAACAACTTGAATACTGGTTCATGAATTTGGGCATTTGACCCAGGAGTTATGTATAATCCATGCCTAAGTGCTAAATCAAGCAAATATTTTCTCTGGGCTACATTTTCCAAGTATAAAACCATTTGTCTGCCTAATTAGGTGTGTAAAGACAGGCAAGAAGCAATTAGAATGCACAATAGATTCTTCAGTGAACATGCAGTCGTTGTAGGCAAAACGTTGGTGGGAAGCAGCACAGGAAACTGTGGATGTGGACAATAATAATCTATACTCAGACAATGTTAGGTATGCATCTCTAAGGGATCATTTTATTGCTCACTTAAGCAAACTTGATGCTTACAACAACACTGTAAAAAGGAACTGAATTTTAAAAGCTAGATGCCTAAATTTAGGCTTCTAAATACTGGTATTTAAATAAAGCACTTGTAGCCCTTGCTTCAGTCAACAGCAAGGAGGAACATTCAGCTCTATGCACTGCTGCTGGTTCAATCATTACAATTTAATTTAATCTTCATCCTTCTTCCTTAGTTTTTATGTTCCTCCCTTCCTGTTCTCTGCTTTTCATAGTCCTTAGAGTTGTTGTTCTTATAGTTCTTACAGAGGTCTTTTCTGAAAATCCTCTTTCCAAGCCTAATGTGAGAAAATGCAGAATTCCAGAGACTGTCTTAGCTCTCTCCAAAACCAAACTAGCAGTTAAGCGCTACAAACCTTTTAGGATTCTTAGGAAAGACACATCTACCATAAAAGACAGACATTAATCTGCTCAGGCAACAAGTCCACCAGTCATTCACAACTGTGCTATAAAAATCAATCTTTATGACACATCTAATGTTACAGTAGTTGCTTTAGTTCAAGCTTCTTTTTACAAATGTCCTTCCCAAGGAGGGGACAAAGTAAAATAGATTGTATTGGTGCTTGCTGGAACTTATGAGTGAGACTCATCATTACAAGAAAGAGATTTGTATAATGAACAGCCTTTTGGCATATCATGGCACATCCAGTGTGTTATGTAGGTACCTGAGGATATTTGTTGTAGCTGTGTTGGTCTAGAGGCACAGGCAGACAAAACTCTTGGAGTAGAGGTGATATGTTTTATTAGGCCAACTAGATTTTTGCAATTTTTTTTTTAAATTTGCAAGCTTTCGGGCCCAAACTCCCTTGTCAGACAAAGGAGAATTCAAAGATTGTAAAATTTCTCCTACGTAGATATGAAACTTTATATTGGACAGGAGAAGTAAAAGCTGGTAAGGTTCTCCTAGGTAGGAAAGATCACTTGTAAAACAGCTGCTCTGTGAGTATGAAAATGAGGATGAAGCAAAGGCTGTAGCAGTTTTTTTACCTCGGGTGTCTGATGCGATGTAGACTGCTGAATTTTGCTTCCTTTTTAAGTTGTTCACATTACACAGGACAACTAAAAGATGGTACAGTTCTCCTGGGTGCTAAAGTCCATTTGTAAAAAAAGGCTGCTCTGAGAGTATGCAAATTAAGCTCCAGTGGGCTGGAGCCAGTTGTTTACCCCAGGGTGATCAATGGGAGGCAGGATGCTGGATTTTGTCCTTTCTTCCTATGTTATGAAGTTTTCAAAATGGCTAATTACAATATCTTCCATGTTTCAGGGAAACATGTAGCTGTGTTGGTCTAGATCATCTATATAGATACCTACTTATTTAAAAGTAGTGTGTTTTACGATCTTTGTTGCACATTTTATTCTCAACTCTACTGAATGTAAAGATCCATCTTGTAATTTACAAAATCACTTGGCATATTGGGCTAAATCCTGAGTTGCTCTGAGGCCCAAATGCAACTCCCTTTCCAGCAGTAAGTATCACTTAAATGGCTGACTTAAGTCACTCAGGTGGCACTTTGAGCCACTTAGATGCAGTTCGACTTCCTTCTCCCCCTTGTGCCTTTCTCCAGGTCCTCCTAAACATATTGAGAAGGGGCTTCTCCTGGAACTTACACCCTGTTGTAATTCTACTATACTCAGATAGGAGTGTGAACTCCACATAAGCCCTGGAAATATTAGGTGCAGAAAATTCATGGAGGCAACTGTTTGATGGTGGAAAAGGAGGTCAGCCTTTATCTCTTAGCCAGTTAAGATCATGATTTGGAGACTCGGCCAAGGAGTGGGAGACCCTGATTCTCTATTCACTCAGAATCTGTGGAGAAACTTATCTGTATATAATGTCCTTGTGTCAAAGATTTGTGCCATGCAGGTTATGTTCTACGAACAGATTGGGTATGTAATTAAACAGTTACACATAAAGTGTCTGCGTCTGGCCAAGTGTGCCTAACTTGCTTTTGAAAGTTTCCAAGCATAGAGATTTCACAACTTATCTAGGTAGCCTGTCACAGCACCTGACAACTCACACAATCTCCTAATCTCCAACCTAAATTTCCTCAACTGCATCCTGAGGCTGTTGCTTCTAATCCTGTGCACTATGGCCACAGAGAAAAGCCCATCTCTATCCTCTCTATAATTGCCCTAGTTTGTTATAAAATCCCCACCTCAGTCTTCTGTTCTCCAGGCTAAAAAAACCTAGTTCTTTCAGCCTTTCCTCATATACCTTGTCTCTGAGGTTCCTAATAATTTTCTGCTTCCTTATGGTGGACTCTTTCCAAACTGTCCACATATTTCTTGAAATGTTGGGCCCAAAACTGGGCACAGTACTCCAGGTGAGGCCTCACCAGTGCTGAAGAGAGAGAAAGAATCACTTCCCTTGATTTGCAGGTGACACTCCTATTAATACAATGAGTTGGCTTTTTTTTTGCAACAAGAGCATGCTGTTGGCTCATATTCAGCTTTTGGTCCACCGTACTGCAACCAAGCCGGTCACATCCAACCTGCAGACCAGTACTCCATGGCTGTCATTCATATGGAAACAAATGACGCGGCCAGGGGCAACCCTGACCGCATTATGAAGGAATTCAAGGCTCTGGAGGACAAGCTTAAGGAGACGGGAGGTGCAGGTGGTATTCTCCTCTCTTCTTCCGGTGAGTAGGCGGGGACGGCGACATGAGACCTGCATTGGCGAGGTCAACTGGTGCTTACGCAGTTGGTGCCGCCAGGCAGGCCTTGGGTTCCTTGATAATGACCCATGCTTTTGGGCGGGGGACTTGCTGGGGTGGGATGGGCTTCACCTCTCTCCTAAAGGCAAGCATGTCTAACATGGCGAGCTTTAAACTAGCCTCACCGGGGGAAGGGGCCGCTGGAAGATGAGGACACACCACCTGAGCAAGACGTGTGACAAATGCAGGGAGTGCCCAGGTAAGAAACAGGGGTCCAGACAGTCTCCCAAATCGGGGGGTGGCACACGCAGCTAGGCAAGGCCTTAAATGCCTATATACTAATGCTCGTAGTATGGGGAATAAACAGGAGGAACTCACCCACAGAATAGCCAGTTCAGACCCAGAAATAATAGGACTTACAGAAACATGGTAAGATTCATCCCACGACTGGGCAATTAGCATTACAGGATATAGGCTTTACAGGCAGGATAGAGAAGGAAGGAAAGGTGGGGGTGTAGCGCTGTATGTCAAGGAGCAATACATATCCTCTGCCAGCAGAATGGGGTCAGAGGAGGGGCAAGCTGAAGTTCTCTGGGTCAAGATACAAGGGGGCCATGGGGAAAGGGATCTAATGGTGGGGGTCTACTACAGAACCCCCAACCCAAGGGAGCAGCTGGGCCAGGAATTTTCAGGCCAGCTTGCAGAGGTACTTAAGGCAAGGGATGTAGTTGTCATGGGTGATTTAAATTACCCGGACATCTACTGGGAGGAACAGTCAGCCAAATCAGACCATTCCAGAAGGTTCCTAGCTGAGATACAGGACCTCCACTTAATTCAGGAGATGCACAGTCCCACCAGAGGAAATGCCCTGTTGGACCTGGTCCTGGCCACAGGTGATGACCTGGTAAGGGGCCTCCAGGTTCTTGACCACCTGGGTGATAGCGATCATCACTTGCTGAAATTCACCATCCAGTGCAGGGTGTCAAGGGCGTGCACCAAAGTGGTAGCCCTAGTCTTCAAGAGGGCCAACTTCAATGAGTCGAGATTAGTGGGAGAGGCACTGGGGTTCTCGAGAGCAGGGGAACTCAGTGCCCAAGATGAGTGGTCGTTCCTTAAGGAGACGATACTCAGGGCCCAAGGGATGACCATCCCAACAAGAAGTAAGGGGGGCAAGAGTGCTTGAAAGCCCCCCTGGCTCACCAAGAGCATCCGGGAATGCCTGATTGCCAAAAAGGCGGTGTACACCTGGTGGAAGGGGGATGCTATCTCCAAAGAGGAGTATACCTCCTCTGCTCAGGCCTGTAGGGGAGCTGTCAGGAAAGCTAAGGCAGACATAGAGCTAGGACTAGCGTCCAAAATCAAAGATAATAAAAAGTCCTTTTTCAAATATATAGGGACAATGAAGAAAGCACCAAGAAATGTGGAGCCCCTGCAAGATTCTCTGGGCAATCTGGTGGTTGTGCCAGAGGAGAAAGCAGACCTCTTTAACCAATTCTTCACCTCCATTTTCTTGTGCAGGGACTGGAACTTCCCCACTATGATGCTAAATGGACTCGAGGGAAACGCCTCCAGACCTTAGGTCGGGGAGGACCGGGTTAGAAAGCTTCTGGAGGGGCTGGACGTGTTCAAATCAGCAGGTCCAGATGCTCTCCACCCCAGGGTGTTGAGGGAGCTAGCAGGGGTTATTGCAGGGCCCTTGGCATGGCTTTACAAGCACTTGTAGTGCTCGGGCCAGGTGCCAGATGATTGAAAGATAGGCAACGTGGTCCCCATCTTTAAAAAAGGGAAGAGGGAGGATCCAGGCAACTATAGGCCCATCAGTCTTACCTCAATCCTAGGGAAACTCTTTGAGAAGATCATCAAGGAGCACATCTGTGATGGGCTGGCCTCAGTTATGACGCTCAAGGGCAACCAGTATGGTTTCATTAGGGGCAGGTCATGTCAGACCAACCTGATTGCCTTTTATGATCAGGTCACAAAAGCATTGGATGCAGGTATTGCTGTGGACGTAGTCTTTCTGGATTTCAGCAAGGCCTTTGACACCGTCTCCCACCCCATCCTCATTAAAAAATTGGGCGACTGTGGCATTGATGTGGATTGACACAGTTGGATGGATTGCAGATTGGCTGAAGGGTCGTATTCAGAGGGTGGTGGTGGATGGGTCATATTCAACCTGGGGGGAAGTGGGCAGTGGAGTCCCCCAGGACTCGGTCCTTGGGCCCGCACTGTTCAATTTCTTTATCAGAAATTTGGACTATGGGGTGAAAAGCAATCTGTTTAAATTTGCTGATGATACCAAAATTTGGGGTGAGGTGAGCATGCTAGCAGGGAGGGAAAGACTGCAGCGAGTCCTGGATAAGTTACAGGGGTGGGCTAACAAAAACAGGATGGGCTTCAATACTGACAAGTGCAGGGTGTTGCACTTGGGCAGTAGTAACCAGCAGCACACTTATAAGATGGGAAACTTCCTTTTTGAGAGCACGGAGGCAGAAAGGGATCTTGGAGTCATTCTTGACTCCAAGATGAACATGGGCCGACAATGAGAGGTCACAGTTGGCAGGGCTAACCGGACCTTGTCATGCATCTACAAGTGCATCTCAAGTAGGGCCAACGAGGTGATCCTCCCCCTCTACGTGACACTGTACTGTTGGAGTACTGTGTCCAGTTCTGTGTGCCCCATTGCAGAAGGGATGTGGACAAAATTGAGAGAGGGGTTCCGCAGGGCTCGGTCCTCAGGCCTGCACTGTGCAATATTTTCATCAGCGACTTGGACAAGGGTGTAAAAAGCACCCTGTTCAAATTCGCATATGACACTAAGTTGTGGGGGTAAGTGGTCATGTTAGAAAGGAGGAATAGGCTGCAATAAGACCTAGACAGGTTACAGGGGTGGGAGGATGAGAACAGGATGGGTTTCAACAGCGACAAGTACAAGGTATTGCACCTGGGGAGGAAGAACCTGCAGCAGACCTACAGGCTGGGGAACTTCCTTCTCATCAGTACAGATGCAGAAAAGGATCTTGGAATCATTACTGATGGCAAAATGAACATGGGCCGACAGTGTGGGGACGCAGTCAGGAAGGCCAACCATATCTTGTCATGCATCCACATATGCATCTCAAGCAGGTCCAGGGAGGTGATCTTCCCCCTCTATGTGACACTGGTCGGGCTGCAGTTGGAGTACTGTGTGCAGTTCTGGGCGCCCCACTTCCGGAGGGATTTGGACAACATGGAGAGGGTCCAGAGGAGGGGCACTCACATGATCGGGGGAAGCAGGACAAGCCCTACGAGGAGAGGCTAAGGGACCTGAACCTGTTAAGCCTCCACAAGATAAGGCTGAGGGGGGATCTAGTGGCCATTTACAAACTAGTCAGAGGAGACCAGCAGGCATTGGGCGGGGGGGGAGTCCCTGTTCCCCTGAGCACTACCAGGAGTGACCAGGAATAACTGTCACAAGCTGGCAGAGGGTAGATTCAGACTAGACATCAGGAGGTGCGACTTCACTGTCAGCGTGGCTAGGATCTGGAGCCAACTTCCAAGAGAAGTGGTGCTGGCTCCTACCTGGGGGTCTTTAAGAGGAGGCTAGATGAACACCTTGCTGGGGTCGTTTGACCTCAGTACTCTTTCCTGCCATGGCAGAGGGTCAGGTCCCTTCCGACCCTACCAACTACGAAACTATGAAGAGTTGGCAGCTGAGCAGTGCCAGGACTGGGGATCTATTGGTGAGGCAGCCAGCAGTGAGCCCCTGGCTGGGCAGGGAATCCTGTCCAAGCTGGGGCAGCCAGAAGCTGTCCAAGCAAGGAATTTCTGTCCAGCCAGGGGCTCGCTGTTAGCTGCCCCACTGTTAGATTGGGGCAGGGGGCTGGGACCTGGCCCTTTCCTGCAGCTCTTTTCCAGGCCCTGCCCCCTTCCAGTGATTGGAGGCAGGGGTCTGGGAAAAGTCTTCTCCCCCACAGGTCATTCCCAGCTCCATGTATCGATCACCCAGTCAGGGCAGAGGACGGGGTAAGAGCTGTATGGGAGGGAACTCTTCCCACCTACCACACTGATTGCCCATTTGGGGCACGGGGCTGGAAAACAGGTGCGGGGGGAGGGGCATAGCTTAGAGCTGGCTGGGGCCAGCCTCAGACAGGGACAGTGCCAGCCAGCTGTGAGGAAACCCCACTGGATGCAGAACTCGTCCCCATGTGCACCAGGTGGGAGAGCTCTGGAGCATCTGTTTTCTCACCCAGTGCACATCAGGACCCCTCCTGATGGCTGCTGCAGTTGGGCAGAGCAGAGTGGGAGCAAATCTGCTCCCAAGTGGAAGCACATGTAGATGTGCTCCCCAGTAGGCTTAATACACAGTAAGTCTACTTGAAATTTATTGCACATGTAGATACTCACTGAATATGATACTACAACCAGTTACACTACAGTACTTTCACCAGTCTGTACTTCCTTAGCATATTAATGAGGATGTCATTGGAGACTGTTAAAATCCTTGCTAAAAGTCAAGGTATGTCACCTGCACTGCTCCCCACATCCACAGAGCCTCTCGCTTTATCACAGAAGGAGATCATATTGGTCAGACATGACTTGTTTTTGGTGAATCTATGCTGACTGTTCCTGAGCACCTTGTTCTCCTCTAGGTGCTTCACAATGGATTCCTTGAGGATCTTCTCCATGATCTTTCCAGGTATAGAGGTCAGGCTGTCTAGTCTGTAGTTCCCCAGATACACTCCTTCTTCCCCTTCTTAAAGATGGGCACTATATTTGTCATGGATCACACAGAAATTATGCCACCTTTCAGCAACCATTGTAGAGCCAGGGATCCACTTGTTGGCAGATGGGAGGCCTGGGAGCTGTTTATCATCTTTGACTGATGTTATGAATAATTTGCAAGAAACACAATACTGCATAGGGCTGTAGTAGTTTCCCAGAGCCCATAAACATATTTTGAGGGATATTCCTTAATGAAGCTGCATGTAAGAGAATTTTTTGGTTCTATTTTAGTAGGGAACCTTATAGCTGCCATTCAGAGCTGGAAGCAGGTTACCTGGGTAACCCTTAGCTTCTCAGAAATTTTTCAGGAATGAAGATGATTTTGAAGGCTCTGTAAGTGCTTGAAGTCTCTAAGGGCACCTATACACAAGCAGTGAGGCTGTTTGGATGCCCTGTAATTACAGTGCATTGGTTTAGGCTCGATTAATCAAGTCTGCTAGAGCATGGTAACAGCGGTGGCCTTGGGGTTGTTGAGGCCCTGGGCAAATGAGTCATTTGGGGCCCCTTAGAGACTTAATTTTGATGACCTATAAGCAAGTTGGACATTTGTTGTAAAATTCTGGGGCCCTATAAAATGTGAGGCCCCAGGAATTTGCCCAGTTTGTCTTCCCTTAAGGCCATCAATGGTGGTAGTTGCATGGGGATGCTGATACACAACACCCTCTGGGCACTTTAATTAGAATGGTTCCAGAGCCACTGCCCCCCTCCCTGCCCGCCACTCCCAGAGCACTTGTATAAACACCGTAAATCTCTGTCTCTTCCATAATGGGTAGGATTCTTCCCAATGGAGGAGTTTGTGGAAAGGGTTTGAACCTCACATATTTCCTGTGGTTGTTCTATTATGACTTGTAGCTCATTGTAAAACATTAGCAGATGAACATGAATTTTAGATTGTAATGAGCATGAAGGAGTGCTGTAATTCTCACATTATTAATAACTAATGCATATTCTGCTATTGGGTTGAGAAAAGTACTGCACTCACAGCCCCAGGGACAGAAGCCTGCTTTTTATTTACAGTACAGGTGCCACAAAGACAACAGCAATGCAAGTTGACCTTATACCGTCCTGGAATTGGCAGTTCATTTTCTAGAGCCATTATATCATTGGATGCTGGTTAACTCTAGCATCCAGTGCATTGGTTCTGTGAAACTGGAATCTATCCAGTTAGAGCTCTACAGAGATTTTCAATTTATTTCAAACACCCAGCATACAACCTTCAGTCACTACTGACTGACAGTGGTAACCATTTCCAATCATTATTAAATGATTTTTGAACTGGTGACTGTAAGTGGCTAGCTCCCATTCTGTCTGTTCTATTCACACAAGGTATGGCATAAAAGTAAAAAAGAAAAGAATACAGAAAGATATTTTGATATTAAATTTTCAAATGTAAAGAGAGAGGGGGTTGACAGAGACTGTTTTAATTGAATCAAAGTAGCAACTTATGGGACTGCATATGCCACATCTCAGTTGTAATTTATTCATTTGATTTCTCATACAAAATGAATAGTTCTTATAATAACCTGACTACTGTGGAAAAAAAGCATAATATGAGTTACGTGCATACTAATTTGCTACTCACTCTGCTGTTTAGCAAAATGAGCCCCTAAAGTACAATTTTTGTGACAAGGATACAAGTCAATTATTTCACTGCACAGTTTGTTCCTTTAAACACTGCACCCTCAGCTATTTATATCCAAATAACTGTATAAAGTGTAATTTTTCTACCCAGAAAAAAGAAGCAATTCACAAACATGCCGGTCCTTTCTAAAAAGATGGCATATGTTAAATCCATCTATTCCTACCTCACGAGACAGCAGGCATCAAGACACCCAGTAAGTAGTAAAATAAGAACTTTTATAAAGAGCAAACAGAAAATATCTGACCCCAACATACCAGTCTTCAGGGTGCAACACATAAAATAATCTATTGTCTTTTTCCCTAAACTCCTTAACCCACATTTCCCCTGGGAAAAAAAACAGAACAGAACAAAACAAAACACGTTTTAAATTAGTCTTTTCTTCACTTTGGCAGAGCAAATCCTTGACTTGGACAAATCTTTACTTTCTTCCCTTTTAAAAAGCACAGGGTGGCAAACTATACAGTCTTTGAGACAAAGACCATCTTTTTGTTCTGTTTGTATAGAACCAAACACTATGGGATCTTAGTCTAAAAGTCACATTCAGAGAAGATACTTCAATACAAATAATAACAAATTGGAAAAATAGTTAATGATCGGAGGTGACAGAGTTTTGTTGAGTCCAACCTGAGCTCATAACCTAAACTTTCTGTGCAGCAACAAGAATTTCTTCCAACAGACCACAGGATCCATTTTGTGAGGTTTTCTTATTTATGTTTTAAGTGGCTTCCTTCCTTCCCCACCACGCTACATTTAAGATGTGGCTAACAGGTTAATCATGCCTTAAATAGTAGGGATGTGCGAAACTTTGGTCCCTGATTCAATTTGGTGGAGCTTCAGTCTGATTCAGTGGCTGGATCTCTAAATCTGAAATGAATCAAAGGACCCTTGAATCTATCTGAATCAATTTGGAACCCTTGATTTGGAGAGGGTGGAGAGATCCAGCAATTTGGACGTAGATACAGCTTTAAATGTTCTTTCTACATACATCTAGGTAGCAGGAGCTCTGAATACTGCACTGCTGGGACAGATGTAGCATCCCACAAAAGCATGGGGGGCTCCCCAGCACACTCCCCAGACCCAGAAGTGGACCAGAAGGTCCACTGGGGAGTGTGCTGGGGGCCCCTCCCATGCCCCTCCCCCTCCAGCTTGACGACTGGTGCCTCCTTGGTCTGGGAGGGGGCACTTGGGGTCCCCCTGTGGCCGACTGTTGAGACAGGGGGACATGCCCCCCCCCAGCATTCTCCCTGGCAGATCCAGAAGTGGATTGGAAGTACTTTCATCAGTCCCATGGGATGCCCATGCCTGCTATGGGACAGGGAGATCCAGGTGATGGGGATCCCCTACCCTCCATAAATGCTGACCTCGTGAAGGAACACCTTGAGAAGCTGGATACCTTCAAGTTAGCCGGCCCTGACAATCTGCACCCCAGGGTACTCAAGGAGCTGGCGAGTGTCATAGCCCAGCCCCTGGCACAGATCTTTGAAAACTCCTGGCGCTCTGGTGTAGTGCCCGAAGACTGGAAGAAGGCCAATGTGGTGCCAATCTTCAAGAAAGGGAGGAGAGTGGATCCGGCTAACTACAGGCCCATTAGCCTGACTTCTATCCTGGGGAAGATCTTAGAAAAGTTTATTAAGGAGGCCATCCTTGATGGACTGGACCAGGCTAACATCCTAAGGGATAGCCAGCACGGGTTTGTTGCGGGTAGGTCTTCTTTGACCAATCTCATTTCCTTCTATGACTGGGTGACCTATCACCTGGACAAGGGAGAAGAGATTGATGTCATATATCTTGACTTCAAAAAAGCTTTTGATCTGGTATCCCATGATCACCTCTTGGCCAAACTGGCCAGTTGTGGCCTTGGCTCCACCACGATCCACTGGCTGGGAAACTGGCTCTGTGGTCGGACCCAGAGGGTTGTAATTGATGGCAGTCACTCATCGTGGTGCCCTGTGACCAGTGGGGTCCCTCAAGGCTCTGTCCTGGGACCCATACTGTTCAACATCTTCATTAATGATGTGGACATTGGAGTCAGGAGTGGACTGGCCAGTCAAGGCTCTGTCCTGGGACCCATACTGTTCAACATCTTCATTAATGATGTGGACATTGGAGTCAGGAGTGGACTGGCCAAGTTCGCCAATGACACCAAACTTTGGGGCAAAGCATCCACACCAGAAGATAGGCGGGTGATCCAGGCTGACCGGGACAAGCTCAGCAAATGGGCGGACGAGAACCTGATGGTGTTTAACACCGAAAAATGCAAGGTTCTCCACCTTGGGAGGAAAAACCTGCAGCATCCTTATAGGCTCAGCAGTGCTACGTTGGATAGCACTACAGAAGAAGGAGACTTGGGGGTCATCATTGACCACAAGATGAACATGAGCCTGCAATGCGATGCTGCGACTAGTAAAGCGACCAAAACGCTGGCTTGCATCCATAGATGCTTCTCGAGCAAATCCCAGGACGTCATTCTCCCCTTGTACTCGGCCTTGGTGAGGCTGCAGCTGGAGTACTGCATCCAGTTTTGGGCTCCACAATTCAAAAAGGATGTGGAGAAGCTTGAGAGAGTCCAGAGGAGAGCCACGTGCATGATCAAAGGTCAGGAAAACAGATCTTACGATGACAGGCTGAGAGCCATGGGACTCTTTAGCCTGGAAAAGCGCAGGCTCAGGGGTGATCTGATGGCCACCTATAAGTTTATCAGGGGTGACCACCAGGATCTGGGGGAACGTTTGTTCACCAGAGCGCCCCAAGGGATGACTAGATCGAACGGTCACAAACTCCTGCAAGACTGTTTCAGGCTGGACATAAGGAAGAATTTCTTTACTGTCCAAGCCCCCAAGGTCTGGAACAGTCTGCAAGCGGAGGTGGTTCAAGCACCTACATTGAACACCTTCAAGAGTAAATTGGATGCTTATCTTGCTGGGATCCTATGACCCCAGCTGACTTCCTGCCCTTTGGGCAGGAGGCTGGACTCAATGATCTCCTGAGGTCCCTTCCAGCCCTGATGTCTATGAAATCTATGAAATCTACTTCCAGGTTCACTGCCGCACAGGCTGGAGAGCCTCCATGCTTCTGTGGAATGCTCCATCCACCCCAGCACTGCAGTGATCATGAATTGCACTGCTATGTCAAGGTATGCAGACAAAAATCTTTTAAAACTGCCTGTGTCTGAATTGCTGATTTGCTGAAACGGCATTGAATCTGAAGATTTGGAGTCAGCTGAATCAAATCAGGGATAGTGATCTGAATCAACGGATCAATCACTGTCCCTGATTCAGGGCCTGGCCAAACCCCACCTCAGCTCAACACTGTGGAAGGGAAGTGAGGGCTGCTCTAGCACCCCCCCGGCTTCTAGCCTGAGCCACTGCAGATATGTACCTACATTTTCTCAGTCCAGAGGCAATGTCTGTACAGTTACAAACTGGTTCAGCCTAGCCAGGTTAGACTAACCTGCAAAAATCAAATTGATTCAGGCTTTTTGAATATCTGTTTCTGGCCTGGGTGAAAAGAAACAGGAAGTTTCTGATGAACTAAGTATTGCTATTTTGTCATTTGTTGATCACTGCCATCTTTGTTTTAGCATTTCAGCTGTACAATGATGCAAAATCCTTTAAAATTCATTGCAAATAATGAAAAAAATTAGCAGCAAAAAACTTCAAATGTAGCAGTACAAGACAAATATATACATAGTGGTGAAGGGATTGGGGACACTCTGAACCACAGATTTTCCAAACATGGAGCGTGGATCTGAGATTTCTAAGGGATGGTACATAAAATGGAAAAGAAAAAGACAGGAGGGCCAGGAGGAAGTAGGAGGTAGAAATAGTTACGAAATATCCATTTTCCACTTGGCAGAGTCACTTTTCTCTCAGTAGCTTCTCATAGGAGAGACAGTGCAACCAACCGTTTGTGTGGGGGGGAAGGGGGGCAACCCAGCATAATTGTATGGTAAATCTCTTGAAATTTCTTGTGATTTCTTGGCTTTTCACAAAGCCAGATTAAGCAACCAACATGAGAGAGGATTCCAGTTCCTGGACTCCTGTGATTGTTAAATTCTCTTTAAAACTGCAATTCTCTATAACCTGTAGAAATCTTAAGTGGGTCAGTGTCCTATCTCCTCTGCCTCTAGTACTATGAAACAACTTTGTTTACTGCCTAGATGATAAGCAGAACTGATCACTTTCAATTTGTTGATACTGTTTCATCAAAATGTCACTTTTATCATTTCAGATCTAAAGTGGGGAGTATGGCTTCTTGGAAAGGCAATACTGGAGCACAACAGTACACATTAAAATCCTGCAGGTTTTCCTATCAAGTTTTCTTCTCAGAAGGGTGAAATGGGTGGCATGCAGATGTACTCCAGAAAGTATGACCTAAAACTGCATGTGCCTCAGGGATTTATGCAAAATCCCTCTTCTTCTTTCCTGCCCAACTCTAACTGCCTAAGGAGGTTTTGCAGTCCAGGCTGAAAAACTCAAGCAGGCCTCTGGGTAAATATTCAGGTGGCTCGTCCATGCTGAGTTCTTTACTGATGTCGTTATGCTCTTACCAGTACTTGAGCTAGTAACTTTAAAGGCATGTCTACAAGAGCTGGAATCACAATGTTGGGTGAGAGTTTGTAGATAAAGCCTAAGCCACAGAGATTTAACACTGTGGAGATGCAGATGTCCCAGTGGATGAGATTGGAGCTCATGAAAATAAACATCAGAGCTGATGCTTTCACCCTTCCTCGGTTTGGAAGAAAGCCGTTTCTATTGCACACTGCTCCCTTTTATCAGCACGTATAACTCAGGGAAAGGAATGATTGTACATGGGGACAAACTTTTAGAAGAGCTCGCTAGCCCATAGCTTCCTTGGCAACACTTGTGGTGGATTTCCAAAAATGTGCCAAGCATTTGCCCAGATTCTAGAGTTGTGGCTTTTGTTTTCAAACTTGGCCCCAATTATGGGTGCTTAACCCTTCTGAGGAGTCCGACCACACAACGGATTGTACTAGATAACTGCGTTACATGGCTATTGCACTGGATGGGTCTCTGGGTCTGGATAGGCGTTATAGTTCTAATGGGAGAAATGCCACTCACTCACTAGAAACTGGGGGTGTAAAGGCATTACTGCAGTTTCTTCTGCAGGAAACATGTTGATTCTGGGAGAAAGATCTTCCTCATTTCAATGTGGGGAGCAGGGGAAAGGAGATGGCTACAGGCTGGAACACCTGTACGTTTCTTCTCTCAGGAAGATTTCTACTGCTGCAGATTTCTGAAAAATGAATGTCTGTCCATATCCTCTGTATACGCTCTACAGAGGTTGCATCTACATGTGACGCTACAGCACCACAGCAATGTGCTATGGCGACATAGTGTCTGTTCGCATCTATACGTGAACAACAGCAATTTGGCAAAGTAGCTGCTAAAAATAATGGTGTGTTGCACGTACGGCTCAGTATAGGATGATATTGCTCTGTTATTTAGTTCTTCCTAAAATTACTAGCCCAACTACTAGTAGTCTTGAAAGTACTTAATCATGGTGCAGTAACAAAGTCACCATAGTGATATGCGTAGACACATCCAGAGAGCCCTGAAAGGCTACACGTTTTCCCAGAATGAAAGGCTCTATATCAGGAAGGAACTCAGGTGGGGAGTCTTGGGTATGCAGGCTTTTCCTGCTGGGGGAGAAAATGAAAATGTTTTGCACCTGCAGTAGGGGGAAGAGCCTCTACTCTCTTCTGGGAATAAATGCTACTTGCTTTGCTGTTTACCAAGTCTGTGCCTATATCATCATTTCATGGCCTTTTTGTGCAAAGCAGTCCTTAAGGAGACTGTGAGGGACACATAACAATACAAAGTGATATTAAAAAAAAATACCGATTCTCATAAGGCAGGCATACTACACTGTTCTTTCACTTATTTTTGTGCGTGTCAAGCATCCTGCCATTTACTGGGTTATCACAGTAGCTGGGGGACCAGAGGCAGGATCAGAAGGGGTTAGTAAAAGGGAATTAAATGTAGACAGATTGCTCTGCTACTGCCTCACATCCTCCATGGTGATTTACACCTATGCACAGTACGTGTGAAATGTTGCTCTCAGAGTGACAAGTGGAACAGGGAGAATAGGCGGCATTTTATACTTGCTGTACACTAGTACCCACATCAGGCAGGGGAGAATCAGCCCCCCTGCAAAAAAGGAAATCATGACGCACTTATTTCTAGTTCCCTGTTATTATAATTCCTTCTATTCTGTGAGAAGAGAGCAGCTTAGATCGCAGTGTTATTCATCCCCCCCACAAGGCAAGAAATCCTGAGTAGAATTTCAAATAATTCCTAATGACTTTACTGGCCCAGGGCAGTACAAAGGATATGAACCATTTCTTTTAAGCTCTGCTTTGTAGGTTAGGATGCATCTACATAGCTGAACTTCATTGATGAGTGTTACAACTATTTTGCAGAAATTAAAGCCAAGAGAAAGGTGTATACTATAGAGAGATAATTAATGTAATGCCCTAAGGACAGGGTGGAGGATAGGGGTGGAAATGCATACAATTCTCTGCTAGAAGTACTGGGAAAACAACATGTAGTAATGCAAGGAAACACAATGCCACTTATTATTTAAAGCTGGAGGGAAAGTAGAAGTTGGAAATAAATAATTACTTTTACACAGTAGTGGATTTTGACATACACTGTTAAATTTTTATACTACTTAACAGAAACTGATTGTTCTGCAACAAAACCATGAAAGCTTGAATTATATGCCTCTGGCAGAAGACGAACAGCATATATCTCCAAAGAAAACATGCAATGTCAAATCAATACCTTCTCTTATAAAAATAAAGAGACTGAGAGAGTACAATTGCAAAAATACAAACAAGCCTAGTGCATACTCAATCTTGAAATCCATCACACACAAGAATTGCCTAAATCACCCATAGTACAACACATAACCCACTACAAAATAGCATAACTTCTTTCACTTGGTTTCTTTCACTCTTAATAAATATAAGCATGTATGTACGCATGTCGGCACGGAGATAAAGGGAACAAATCTAAAGTCTTGAAAAGTATCTAGATAGAGAAAACAGAATGGAAAACAATGATTTTATTATAGTTTCATAGCTTCATAGTTTTATGTTTGCTTCTTTTTTAACAATCTATATAGAGTACAAATTACACTACTTTTATAGAAGTCTAAAGGTGAGTTGGAGGACGAACCTTTATAGGAAGGACAGAAAGCCCTATTACATTCTGTAAATTTTTAGTTACTATACACCTTATCCATAGGCCCCTATTTGTTTCATCCCTATTCAGTTCCATAGACAATTTCCATATGAAGAGGATGGATATACAAAGAAAGAGACAGACATACACCCTCCCATTATATCAATCGCAACTGCTTACAATGTCCCCTCCCCCACCCTTAAAAAAAATTGCTGTGGCTGTGTTCATACATCACTGTTTCCTGTTATCATTAACAATATTGCAGAGGAATACTGAATTCACTTCCACCCATTGATGCCATTAGCATGCTACACAGCAAACATGCTAATATAACCAGGTGTCAATGTTTCCCCCTTTTTCCTTTCTTTCTTTTTTACCTGAAACGGTGTGATCCTTTGGGTCTCTCAGTATCTTGAGTCTTGCATGAGGGAAAATGTATTGAAGAGGCTTCCCATTTATCTGAGGAAAATATAATATACATGTCATTAAAAGGTGTGTCTCCCTATGCCTGAAGAAGGGTGTTGGCACCTGAAAGCTTGCAAAGTGCAATTTTTCCAATTATTTAGTTGGTCTAATAAAAGATATCACATCTACTTAAAGAACCTTGTCTGCCTATGTCCTTAGACCAACATGGCTATAACCAACAGCCTTTTTCTTTAAAAAAAAAGAGAGAGAAAGTAAAATCCTATTAAAAAATATTTGATTTGGGCAGATTAGGCAAACTTTTTTTTTTTCTTTGTGATTTAAATGGTCTCTAGGATTTAAACCATGTTTGTTAAAATTGGGGTATCTGAAGTAGGCAGGTAAGTGAAATTCTGGTTATTGTTTCCATATTACTATATCATATTGAGAATCATTTTAGTTCTCATACTTGGAATTGGGTATTTAGCACAAATAAAAAGTCTATAGCATTTTCTAATAGGTGTTTAACCATGAGGTTTGTGATGCACAAGGAGACAGCAAACTAAAATAAGCAATAGCCTGTGAAAGTTTTAGTTGGATGTATAAATGTTCACAAAGGACTGTTTTCGTCTCAGCAAAAACAAACATGTTGAGTCAGTTCAACATCTCAGATTATTTTAATATATCCTTTACCATAATAATGTATTGAAGTACAAGTTACTTGTTATGTAAACAGATCAGGGATCAGGACTCTCTCCATCTACAATCCAGTTTCTCTTTTGTGTAAACCTCATGCTCCTTTAATTAAATTAGTTAATTCTTTAAGGCCAAAATTTTCATAGAAAAATGCCCAACTTTCAAAGACAATCAGGACTGACAATCTTTACCCATTAGTAATAATTTATATTAAGTCTTGTGGCAGCCCCTATTTTGTGGATCTCCATTATGAGTCTGTACAGTTTGCACTACGGAGTGGTGTCCTCAAAACTACCAGGTTTAACAGATCCATAGCATCTGTGAGTACTGGATGCATAATGCACACTGACCAGTGAGCTATATATAGATACTCTTCACCTATCTCCATTGCAGGGTTTATGGGGAAAGATTACTGTGGTGCTAGACCTCAGATACACTCTTATTCCAATCTTTCCCCAAATTTATCTTCCAGAGGGAGAACAGCTCCCAGCCCATGTCCAACATGGTTTGTGAGACTGTACAGATATAGTTTAAGCAACATTTTAAGGCTAAAGTTATGGCTAAATTTTGCGGCTGTATCTTAAAATGACGACCAGCTTGCAAGAGCATTCCAGCCAGACTCACATACTCCTGGGTCAGCATTATTAAAAACAGATGATGTGCCACAAAGGTTAGCATCTGAGCTGTAAGCAGTTTCTGTAATTTATTTACTATTCATGAAGTATTTAGCACTTGAATGTTGCTTCATAGATCACAAAGGGCTTTACACAGAGAAGGATGAGTATTATGAAGCACCTACAGAAAAGCTAGGTGGTGTTTTCTCTACTGGATAGCCTAGGGATGGTGTTACAGGTTATCTTTAAAACATCATAGAGGCACTTAAAATGGGAGCATTCTCCTGTTAAAAGGGAGTTAACCCATGTTGAATACCCTCAAAACATATTAAAGTTATGCCAATTCAAGCAATGGTTGTCTTTTATTCATTTTACTCAGGTTGTTCCAGAGTATTATTAGTCTGTTCCAGGGAGATAAAACACTCTACTCTCATTCCTTCAGCACCCTGGGATACATCATTCCCAGCCCTTCATGGGCAAAATTGCAACCCAATTCAACTCGACTGCCCAGGGGGTGGTCTTATTCCCAAGCCAACACTCTCTCCCATCCCGCAGGGGGTGTGATCCCAGCCCACTCTGAGCACCCAAGTGCAGCTCACCAGCTTGCATCTTACTCTAGCACCCCTGTGCACTGGGCTGGCTGGCCATTGGTGCAAGGACAGTGATTAAAAAACCCCCACTTAACTGCTAATAAGCATAGGCAATTTGCTTTCACTGCTGGACTCTACACCCATCCTGCACTGCATCATGGCTGTTTCCCCTCCCCCCAGCTATTAATTTAAACTGAACCACTATTCACTTGAAATGGCTCTGTCAGTGCCCCCACCCTGTCCCTGCTAACCAGCCTACACAGCGAGTCCACGGGTCTCAGCTTTGTCCCAGCATGGCACGGAGCAAACTTGCTGGGTCTCAGCTCTGCCTCGGTGTGGTATGCCTGCAGCAAGCCTGCTGGGTCTCAGGTGTGCCCTGATGTGACTGTTAACCCAACTCTTGGCCCAGTGTGGCATAAAGCAAACATGCAGGGCCTCAGCGCTGCCCTTGTGTTGAGTGCTAACCAACCAACTGCCCCCAACCCAATCCCAATTAAGTGAAACACATGCACGGTTTGGGGCCTTTTTTCTTGTTGCTATTATTTTCACTCCTTTGTCTTTATTTCCTCATCCTGATCATTCACTTCATACAAGTTTTTTATCAAGACTTTTGCCCTCCTGCCCATGGCTCCAGCTGGCTCTTGCTGACTGCAGAGTGAGGGAAGCCACATGGTAGCTTCCCTGCCTCCAAGTCACATGCCACCTTCTGCCTCTTCTTCCACCCCAATGAGGGACTGGTGAGCAGGGCCCCTGTCCATGCCCTGCTCACCAGTCCATGTAGTGGCAAGTCATAGTGGTGCAGGTCGGAGATGGCATTCAGCTTTCGCCTGTGATTGTTCTAAAACTGTTCTAACTTTATGACTTAAAAATGTTTTAAAGGTGACTTGTAAGAGCACCCAAACTTCTGTCAACTCTGAACTATTATTAGTAGTATTAAAGTGGAATTTGAGGTTCCAACATATATCAGAGATTCTTGAACACTTTGCTGTACGCTCAGTCCCAAATCTTAAAATCTAAATAGGATACAATGACTAAGAATGAAACAAAGGTCAAGTGATGTAGTCAAGGTCACTCAGAAGGTCAATAGACAAGCTGTAATTTGAACCCACATCTCCTGTCTCTTATTCCAGTGCTCTATGCACTGAATGCAACTGCTGTAACAGAAATGTATTTCTGCTCCCATTTAAGTTCCACTGATTTTGATGGGAGCATTATTAGGCTCTATGAAGTGCTGGACAAGATATGTTATCCTGCTTTGCTTTGTGAAATGAGCTAAATAACCAGATTCAAACAAAATGCAGATTAGATCAGGGTTGGACCACAGGTTTTATAGGATACAAGCACTACAGAACAATTCAGAGACACTGTAAGTACTATAGACGGAATCTGTGGACTTATAATATAAATCTGTCATGACATTGGGTTTCACACAACTACAACTGTGTAAAGTAACAGGGATATTTAAAGACCACAAGCAGCCAGAACTTTTTGTTTTAATTATTACTAGCAAATATAGCACATAAAACATGATTAAAGAATCATGTTTGAAATAGAAGTTGGTTAATTAATGCTGTCTGAAACTATAAATGTAGGTTTATTCTACTGGATTTTTTTTAAAACTACAAAATATTTAAAAAAATCTACTGGATTATTTTTTAAAATACACAATGTAACAATATATGAAGCAGTGCTATAAACGGATAGGGGTAGATCCTTCACTAAAATAAAATGATATAACTCAATCTGTTTATCTAAAGTGACATCAAATTACCCTAAATCAGGGTAACATCAAATTACTTCATAAGCAGCACTTTATAATATAGTTTGTTTTACACTTATTCATAGGATCACTGCTTTTTTTAATAGATAATAATCTAGGAATCCACACCACCATATTCTATATTTACTCACTGACAAGTCAATCAGAGGAAATAGATGAGAGCTTTATTTATCTGCTGGTTTTCAAGAGCTCCACTTCCAGAATTTTATGATCATTATAAATCTTGGTGATTTGTAAGCTTATGAATGGAAGTATTAAGGTTTATTTGCAGCAGGAGCTCTATATTCCTGTTACTGTTGAAAGGAACCAATGCTTAAATTGAAGACGACATTAGGTTGTTGCCTGTTGAATAAAGTCTGGGAGGAAAGTGGCAGAAAAAATAAACACCAAAAAAATGTTGCTATAAGCAGATGCTACAAGTGAGATTGGTTGTGTCAGATCTGATTAGCAGGGGTGTTTCCACTTCACCTTGTGCATAGAAGTAAAGTATCTACATGGATTTAAGACAAAGCCTTTAAGAATTTAACTTGTTCACCTGTTCTCCCTCTGGCCATTTTTGTAGGCAAACTCCATTCACTTGCATCAGAACTGAATAACTAGGCTTCAGATCTGATGGTCCCTTCAGTCCCCCACAGTAAATGAATTACTCATTGGAGGCAATGAAATCCTGTCAGTGTAAATCTGACCTCTGTGAGAGGAGAAGCAGGTGCAGAGGAAATTTGCATTTCCCAAACCTAAATCCAGGTCACAGGACTGCAGCTGCGGCTGTGCTGCACCAGTCAGATGCGATATTGGCTCTGCTGGATAAACAAGGAATTTCTCAGCCATCTCTGAGCTGAGATCAGTGTTCAGAGAGTTCAGGGGACAGGCTTTCCCCCTGCTCTGCTCGTAATTCTCCAGTAAGGGTGGGATAATTTCTACCTTTACCAGTGCTCTCCAGTCATTCCTTGTATTACATTTCCAGCTGATTTTGACTTCAGATCACATTTTCAGCATAGTGCTTTGCAAGTCCTAGAGGACTGCATCCCAGTGAGTAACAGGGAAAATAAAGACAGAAGCGCTCCAGAAACTTTGGCTCTGGTTGCATGTTACAAGTTTGTAGTCAACAAATGCTGCTCTGAAAAGTGGAATTAATTCAGTGTTATCAAATAGCTGGGAACACGGGTAAACTTGCTGAGGCCTTCTGGAACTGTAAAACATGAACTCTGTTTAATAGGAACAGCCTTTCCTTCCTGTGTTATCTGGCATCTAGGCACTTTTCTCAGTGCATCTGAGATGGAGAGGGAGCCAGACAGAGTCCTATAGCATAAACAGGACAGGGCACTAAAGTTCCTCAGGGCTTTATTAAGTAAATGGATGGAAAATGCATATACAGAAATTCTTCCCTCAGTGGTTGCACCTTCCACCTTTGGAAGCCAATAACATTCTGTCCGACAAATTCAGAAGGCTGTGATCAGTTCCATGAAGCCTGACTGAGCTCTGTTTTTAATGATTTCACACCTCTTCCCCACCAATAATTGAGCCAGATGCTGCAGCCTTGACCTTTGCAGCCTGACGGTTGCGTAAGCTAATAGTTAAATGTGCAAAGATGGAGTTTGCAGCTGGAGGCCTGCCCTTACAATCTTGACAAAGGCATTTGCCTTCATGCTCCTCTGTCTAGAACTATCTCCAATGGATGACAAGGGTCATGGGATGTTTTGCCCCATCTACTAGGGAGTGTAACGTCTCTAGATTTGCATACACAAGGGTGGAATTTTTTTTCACTTAGGGGACAACCAAAATACAGCTTGTAATCAACTATTGAGTTATCTGCCCTTCGGAGATCTGCAGATGTTTTTCTATTGCTATACTTGTGCTCAAAGGGGATAACATAATCACTCCTACACTTCAATTCAGTAACTCAGGGTTGGATACAAGCTGAGCCTTCTATAGCAGTATACACAGGGAAATGAAATTCTGCTCTTGGCGCTCACTATGAATAAGGACTGACAGTATGACCGTTTGTCCCTGAGTTCTCCGATTCATTAAGAACCGTTGACTTCATCACTAGTTTTATCTGGGTCAGACACAGGAATCAGGCAAAGGAAGCAAAGGCAGAAGGCTATTTCTTACATGTGGGTACATCTACGTGTGCCATTAAGGCGACATGATAAATTCCAATGCAGTTTGTGCCAGTCAGCTTCTCCCAGGCACAGCATCTACATGTGTGCCCAGAACAGCAGTACTTTGAGCCAGGAGAGAGCAGCCCCAGGCTGGCAGAGAGCCCAGGGGGGTCAGCCTTGGGCTCTGGGTGGCAGTGTCAGGCAGCAGAGGGGCTGGCTGGGGAATGAGCATGCTAAAGTGCGGGGCTAGGCAGGAGGCAGCCCCCTGTACTTTAGTACCCTTATGTCCCAGCCAGCCCCTGTCACCATCTACATGTGGGTTTCAGCGGAGTTAAGTACTCTGCCATAAGATAGTACTGTCAGGGCAGAGTTAATTTACTACAGAGCTAATTAGTCAACTGCTGTAAAGTGCATGTGTAGATGCATCCTGTGTGTCCTTAAGCTAACACTGCAAAAGTAACCAATTTGGACTTTCATAGATTAGCTAATTTTGCCCCAATCAATATTGTTTTCTTTCTTTCTCTCGCTCTCTGTTTTATGGGAACTCTGAACAAAGATTTGGAGACTGTACATGGCAAAAGAAGTAATATTAAGGGATCTCAAAAGATGAGAGCCGTATTTTCCATGAAGGCAGTCCTGTGCATTTGAACACCCCTGACAATTTGCAAGTCTGGAAGGGAAGAATTTGAGAGAAACTCCAAAAAGCAAGCTCACAAAGTCTCCACTCCAGTTCAAGAAAGCAGTCCAGGTAGGGAGCCAATACTTTCCTAAATTGTTCATATTTAATAGTCCACATTTAATGTGGCATTGCATTGCATACTAGTCATCCTCTGTCATTTAGCACATACCATACTGCTCAGTGACTGAAAGGATGACTAATTGTTTGCTAAATTGCGTAAAGAAAAATCTCTTGACCTATAGTGAAGTGGTTGCTGATGATTCATCTCATAGTGGGGTAGATGATGAGATTTTCAATTAATCTAAAAATAGAAATGAAAAATTTGTCATCAGATTTCTAGAGAATTTATGAAGATAAAGGAGATTCAAGGGATCACTCAAAAGAAAAGCCTTTTCAATTTTAGTGTAATCTTGTTCAGAGTCTGAAAATTAAAAGTTAAACAATGGCTACAGCTATTGAACAACCATTTCATACCTTGCATGTCATGTGGAGCCTCTTGTATCTTCATCCCAAAAAACAGCCTCCCAGTTCTATTCCCTTTCCCTTGACCCTTGTGTCATTCAGCACCATTTTTCATCCTAGAAATGCTGCCCCAAAAAGGCTTGATTCAGATGTCATTCCAAAGGGGTTGGTTTAGCTCCAGGAATCAAAATGGAGCAGGCATTCCCCAAGGGGCTGAATTAATGGCCCTTGAAGCCTTGGTATTCAATGGGCAGTAGGAGGTCAGTTTTGGAAATGTGACTTGCATGCTACAATGGAAACGTGGCCCCATTAACATATAGAGCAATGGATGAATCCCTTTGTATGTATGTGTTCACATGTGTGAGAAAGAGTGCTAGAAAATAAAGTCTATGAGCAGGGTTTTGCCAACTGCCTACTTCTCCTTGATTTCCAGACATGATCACCCCACTATCCTATGCCAGCGCAGAAAGTAATTTCCTTCTCGAATCCTTCCTCAAAATCCATTTCCTGTCTTTCATTTTGCACTCATAACTATGCACAGAAAACTAACAGGAAATACAGGAAAAAATCTGGATTTTTTTGCTTTCTTCCAGGACAACATTCCTCTCAAGTACTGCACTTGAAGCCTTCTCAGGCTTTCATGTTTTTCTAACCCTTCTGTTTCTCATTCTCACACCTTGCGGTGTCCACACTCCTCCCTACATTTTTTGTATATTTCTTATATTATCTGTCTCAGGAGTGTCAAACTTCCCACAGGCCAGATGAGTGGCAAAGACCTGTCCAGAGGCCAGATCAGGCCTGCGGACTCTCCTGGCCTGCCCTTTCCAGGCCAGATCCGGTGCATGTGGTGCCTGCTCCAGGACTGCATCTCATGTGCAGCCTGCTTCAGGACCTGTACTGTATGTAGCACTGAGACGCTCTCTCCGAGCCACTCCCTCCAACATCGCGGACCACTGTAACGGGTATGTGTGTATCTATCTCCTTTCCCTCTCAGCGTTGCGACCCCCCACTCCCCTTCCCCCTTCCACATCCCTCCCATCCCCGGGCTTAGCTGGCTAACATTGTATGGTATGTAACCTAGTCGCATTCCCCTCCTCTCCCCCATCCCTCGATTGTTAGTCCCTCGCTCAGGCGCTTTGTATTTCCATCTCAACTTTGTCATCTTTTTCCTGGATTCCCCATCCAAAACATCTACTAATAAAAGTCAGTCTGTTCAGCATGGATCCAGAGTGCCTGGAACAGATGACATGTCTGACACAGTCTGGCAGGGATAGCACCACCTGTAGCATAGATCCCAGACCTGCCACATGTGGGGCACATCCCAGGCCCTGCCTATGGGGCTGATCCAGTGTGTTCTGCATGTGGCATCTGTGTCAACTAATACCCAGGGGCAGCTGAGGGCCAGGTGGCAGGTATGTTTGACACACCTGATCTATGTAGTAAAGGCTTTGTAGCCAAAGAGCTGCAAGTCAATGGTAGTCCTTCCTTTGATCAACAGGCTTAGGATCAGGCTTGAACTGCCATTATTACTGACAAATAAGTTGCCTCCTGGGCTACCTACAGACATTCAAAAAGCCTGAGGCGGAATTGATCTAAGTTATACATTTTTTGGTTAGTGGTGTAGTTTAGATCAGGAGCAAACAGAACACACATTCACACTTTGGGGAGGGGGAGGGGCAAATCTTATGCCAGGTTCCACCATTTTTAATCCAGTCTATGTGTGCTGAACTTCTGTTCACCTATAGCTGGTAAAAGTCTGTACAAGTCTCCAGTTTCCAGTCTGAACCTGGCCCAGGAAGCCTGTCTTCTTCCATGCCTTAAAGTACCTAGCATACTTATTAGAGCCAAACAAATAATGCATAAAGACAACAGCAAATAGAGATTTTAGGCCTGGTCACTGGCTGAAGTATCCAGTCCATCTGCCATGTCTCTGCATACTGCTGTGAAAAGTGGGATGAGTGGGGGGTCAATGGGGCTGGAGCAGATTAAATATTGAGTGGATTCAAACTGTACATTTTATCTTTTCAGGAAAGCAGTTTAGATTTATTCTATTGGGAGACAGACGGTAGCTGTTACGATCTGGAACTAAACTGCAATTTGATTAGATTTAAGAATGTTAAGTAACATCACGAGTGTTGCTATGGAAACTAACATATTTAATCATTTTATATTTCATCTATTATGCTATGTTGTAACAAGTCCATAGCAATTCAGGGCTGCTTCATAAAACTAGTCTAAAAGCCATGGGCCATGTCATGCACGCTAGAGAGGAATAATATATGTTAGCTTCATTGTATGGGGCCTGTAATGCACAGCCAAGCAATTCTAATTCCATGCAGCAGGGGTCATTCATACATGTAAAACTGGATGCTGTGGTATTTCAGTGCAGCAGGTGGGACTGGAAAATACCGGCATTTTTAATGCAGAAAAAAAGGGGACGAGAATTTTTTACTGGAAGAATAATAAGTTTCTAAACTCACTGATGTAAGCAGACTACCACTGCAAGTGAAAGCATTTCTACAGCTTCTTTGAGATCATTGGGAGGAATCAGGACTCCCTGTTGGATTTAATCTGGGTTGTATTTTAACTGGAAAACTGTCCTGCTGAGGAATCACAGGAAGGAGCTTGAGACAAACAGTCACAGGTGATAATCCTCATCTGATGATCAGGATGAAGAATGACATGTGGGAGAGCTGCAATGTTTTTATGCCTTCTGGGCAGATCTGGGCTTGCCAATATAGTAGTCAGACTGAATGAAATAATGTAATTCACTTCTTTTTTTCTCCCCAGCAAGAGGCAGAAGTGGTCACTATTAATTTATTTCCTTCTATTGTTCAATGTAGTAGTTTGGACATTAAATGAGAAACTGAAGGTTGAGATTTCTTAAAGTAACTTGTGAGTTTAAACACCACTCTTTCTAGGTGCCTGACATGGACACAGGGAAGAAGGGCTGGAAGGGACCTCATGAGTTCATCTAGTCCATTCCCCTGCTCGAGGTAGTATCATCCCTGACTAAATCATCTCAACCAAGTGTCTATCTGATCTTCTCTTGAAAATTTCCACGGATGGAGAATCCACAACTTCTCTAGGAAGTCTATTACAATACTTAACCACCTTGTAATAAGAACGTTCTTACTAATATCCAACCTAAAATTTCTTTGCTGCAGTTTGAGGCCATTGCTCCTAGTCAATGGCCCTAGTCTTTACTCCCTTACAGTCACAGAATATCGGTGCGTATCTCCATCTTCTTTATATGTTTCAGGTATCTGAACATCCTTACCAAATCCCCCACCATTGTTCTCCAGACTAAATAAACCTACTTCCATTTTTCCTCATAAGTCATGTTTACCAGGCCTCTAATCATTGCTGGTGTTTTTTCACTGGACTCCTTTGTCACACTCCAATCTGTCCACTTCTTTACTGAAGTGTGGGGCTCCAAACTGGACACAGTACTTGAGGTGAGGTCTCACCAGTACCAAACTGAATGAAAGAATCACATGCCTTGATGAATGAAAGAATCACATGCCTTGATGTGTGAGAGATACTCCTGTTGATACAAACCAGTATGCTGTTGGCTTTTTTTTTGCCCCACAACAAGAGTATGCTGTTTACTCATATTCATCTTATGGGCCACTGCAACCCCCAGTTCTTTATCTGCGGTGCTGCAGCTGAGCCAATCATTCCCCAGTCTGTATTTATGCATGCGGTTATTCCATCCCAAGTGCAGGAATTTGCGCTTTGCCTTACTGAATTTCTTCTGATCGATTACAGACCATTTCTTCATTTTATCCAGATCTACCCAACTTAGGGTCACTTGCAAATTTGTTAAGTCTGCACACAATCCCAATGTTCAAATCATTAATGAAGATGTTAAACAATACTGGAACAGGACAGGCCCCCGTCGAACCCCTTTGATACCTTCTCCCAATTAGAAATTGAGCAATTGATAATTACTCACTGAGCAAGCTGATCAAACCAGTTATGTATCTACCTTAAGGTACTTGAGCTTATTAATGAGAATATCATGGAAGACAATGTCAAAAGCCTTGCTAGTTGAGGTATATCACATCCACTGCTCTCTTTCCATCCACAGAGCCTATCACCTTATCATAAAAAGAAATCAGGTTGGTCAAGCATGACTTGATCTTGTTGAATCCACGCTGGCTGTTCCTGATAACTTTGTTCTTCTCTGTTCACAATAGATTTCTTGAGTTTCTGCTCCATGATCTTTCCAGGAATCAAGGTCATGCTGACTGCTTTGTAATTTTCCAGAACATCTTCCTTCCCTTTCACAGAAGTTTAGGGCTGGAAGGGACCTTGTGAGATCATCTGTGTGGGTGGGAAAGACCGCTGGGGTCAAATAACTGCAGCAGGTTGTGCGTCCAGTCTCCGTTTGAAGATCTCCAGGGTAGGTGTCTACACCACCCTCACTGGGAGTCTATTTCAGAGTCTGGTCACACGAACCATGAAGAAGTTCCTTATATCCAGTCTGAAACCTTCTTCTAGGAGTTTATGACTGTTGCTCCTGGTTTTCCCCTGGGGCACTTTGCTGAATACTTGTTCACCTAGTCCCTTATGCTCTCCCCTGATATATTTGTAAGCTGCCACCAGATCCCCCGTAAGTCTTCTCTGTTCTAGGCTAAACAGTCCCATAGCTGTCAGCCTTTTCTCTTTCTTAAAGGTGGGCCCTTTTCTTAACATCTAGTTCCTCACATATCCTCCATGATTCCTCAAAAAGCCAATGGCTCAGAAATTATGTCTTCTACTTTCTTCAATACCTTTAGGGTGCATCCCATCTAGCCCTGCTGACATGAAAACATAGAGGTTCTCTAAGTAATTTCTGATTTGTTCAACCATTACCCCCAGCTGTTTTCTCTTTCCCTATCCTTGCTGCAAACAGCTAGCTCACCTAATCTGTGAAAACTGGAGTTAAAAAAAGTATTAAAATACTTTAGCCTTCTCTGCCTCTTAAAGATAACTGATTTTCTGAGGTTTTCTTTCTGAATATTACATTCCTTAAAGTGTCTTATATTAGACACCTCAAATTACAGGCACCTGAAATCACTAGCTCTATTAGAAAATCACGGCCTGAATTTAATTTATTTGAAGGTACAGATAAAAAGCACATGGAGATGTAAGGCTAAGTACAGACAGTCAAAAAGTCTAAGGCTGAATCGATCCAGTATTCACAGGTTAAAATAAGCTGTGTAAATTGAACTGATAAGAAAGTGAACAGACAATCCATTTTGATTCCAGAAATGCAGCCACATGCCTGCAGTGGCCCAGGCCAGAAGCTGGGGGGTGCAAAAGCATGCCTCCCTGCTTGATTGGTGCAGACAGCTTGAGCAAGGTTAGCCTGCCCACACGGGAGGGGTGGGGTGTTGCAGGGAAGGTGCAATGCAGTCTGGGATGCTAGTAGACTGTGAGTTAACTTGAATATGGAGAGGATCTGGGGCAGAAGTTCAATAAACTGATTTAACCTAAATCAGCGAAGTCTGATACTACATCCATCCAGGTTTATCTTAATCTGGTTTAGGCCATTTTGAAAGCAGTTTATGTGCACTAAACTTCTGTTGTGTCACAGATTTGAACCAATTTCCAAACACATACCACTTTGTGTGTAATTTCTGCCCCTAGCCAAAGAGAGGAAAAAATGCTTGTCTTGACTATTTTTCCCAGAAAACTGATAAAAATAAAAAGTAACATAATTTATGGGTATAAACATTAACTTCTCATTAAAAAAATGAACATATGAAAATGGATTTTTGGCCAAAAATCAGCTTTCCAGTAGGTATCAGGGATCCCCACTATAATCCCATAAAAAAGAAGAACAACTTTTATCCCCTGCTGTAGGACACAAAGCAATAACTTCAAATTTCAGAAAAGTAGATTTAAATTTAATACCAGGAAAAATGTCCTTACTGTTATAATAGCAAGGCACTAGAATAGATTGCATGGAGTGTTGTAAAATGTCCTTTACTGCTGGTTTTCAAGAAGAGATTGGCTAAGAATTGGTCAAGGATGATTTAGGAGCAGCATTTCTGCATATGTTCAGTGGGTTGGACCAGAGGTCCCTTGAGGTCTCTTCCAACCAAATGATCCTATGATAAGGGAAAGTGGGAGCTTTCCAGAAAAAAAAAACCCTCCAAGAAATGTTGACAGGGAACTGTTAAGCAGCACTAGTGCTATCTGTTTTAATTAGGATGAAAAACCAAAGATGTGGCCATGGTCATTACTATCTCATGGAACTAGTCACAAAAGTAAAAGCTATAGAAATGTAAACATTCAACCACATTTTCTAGACCATACCTAGGCAGGAGAATCCAATATAATATTACCTTGTATTCTGCACAGATGTAATTCCACAAGTGGGCTGAAACTCTAGTGTTTAGAAGTGTCAGTGGCCGGATACAATTATGTACGTTCCCATATAATTTGTGATTCTCAACAGATTAGAAAGATCAGATGAGCAGGGGAATGTCTACATATTGGTCCACAGTACTAATACAACTCGAACCTTTAAAAATATTTATCCTACAGAACACTTGACCAGCAGGGTTAATTCCATTGAGTGATGTTGATAGCTCATAAAAATACCCTCTTTTCAAACAAGAAAGGCTCTAACAGCACAGAATCAGGTGGATACACTCTCAGTATAAGCAAGAAAGAGAAACATACATATGTGCCTTTATTTTTCTAAAGTCCTTGAACAGCTATAGGACTTTGGTCGCAAGGACCATAATCTGTGGTCAAACTACACTGAAAACTCTAAATTTGCAAGGCATCATGATAGCGGTTTATGGCCCTTTATAGCTAGGGAATTAAAAATATCATATTGACTAATCTGGTACACCTTAGATATAGTGGGCCAAATTCTGCCTTCACCTGCAGCCAGTGCACTTCACTGAGTCTAAGACAAAATCTGGATCAATCAGTGTGACAACCAAATTAACTAGTGAAGTATCCACTGATACCACGTATAAATCTCAGCTGCATTAATGGAATATGTTTTGTATATAAAAGGGAAATAGATAGCAAAACATTCAAGTATTAAATACAGAATAACATGCTTTTTTTTCTACCACAGTATAATGATTGGAATATATTTTTGCTTATCAGAATGGTACAATTCCTTTGTTTTGTTTAGTGATTCAGTGTTGTTACATACAGACAACTGTGAACTATACCCAGCCCCAATAATGTAAGATCAAGGTACTAAAGTGGAGAATGTTAACTAGATTTGGTATACAGCTAAGTTAAATTGCACTAGGCTGAGTCATTTTGCATGAGTATATCCAGTGCCCACATCACCTGGGTAATTCCATTCAAATATATTTAAAGTCTAATAAGAAACCTGGGTAGTTAATTCCAAAGAGTAGGACATATAAATAATATGGTTTCGATTCCACTATGAACTACTGTTGATGGCTGGTTCTGAACCCAAAGAACAGTTAAAAATGTAGGTGGATCCTGATAAACCTCTCAGCTCACACATTTTAACAGGATTAACAGGCTATCTACTGCAAACTCAAAAGGCCATATACATATCTTACTTGGTCTTGATGTTGACTTGGTGGTCTTGAATGGGATAATTTCTCAGGCAGTTTTCTGTCAAGGCCATGTCCATTCTCCAAACGAGACTCCCTGGGCTTGTCAAACCAATCTGTTTCTTCACGACGGAGATGATAGGCTTTGAAAACCAAGGACATGTCAAATGTTCTGATCCATAGCAGATAGAAGGGAAACATTGTACAGCACACGGCAAACATGCATACTGGTTATTATTTGGCCATGCAGTTCAAGCAGACTTACAGGCAAGACTGGAGACAAACATATTCAAGCATAAAAACTGACAACGCAGATGAAAATGGTAAGATCATATTTGTGTCATAAACTGATATGGATATTTAATAAAAAGAAAAAAAATTAAAAACCCCACAAGTACTGAAAGCTATAACCATTTCCCCTTACTAGTGCTTAGAAATACACTGCAGCTTTCACATTTTTAAAGGTTTCTTGGAAGTTCTGCACAGTTACAAACTGACTACTTAAAAAAAAAACATGTATCAAGGGAAGCCTGCATAGTCAAAAATGTTTTTGACAGCATTTGTAGAGGCTTGGCAAACTGCTTCTCTTGATTAAATTATTGTTCATCATAAAACACAGGAAGGGAGAAAAGATGAGGGAAGAGGAAGCTAACTTTTTAACATTTGGAGGAGAAATAAAGTGGGTTTTCTCATTTTCCGTTCCGCTGGAATGACTAAGTCCTCCTGTATGTGGATCTGTTAGTTTGCAGCAAATAAAAAAGCCAGGAAGGAGTCTTCTTTGTACAGAAAGGATGGTCTGAGACCTCTAAAGATGTGAGCCCCAGCCTTGCTCTCAGCTTGTGTGGAAGGTGTTTCTAGCTGTGAATAGGTATGTGTTTGTCCTAATGGGAAACTATAGGAAGCCACATTATTCCTTTGGGTGCTGTTGGCAGTCACTACTGTGCCTTAAACATAATAGCCCAAGGAAATGTTTAGGCTTGGGACAGACAACAGACCTGGACATTAATCTTCTGCGTACCTGATTCTTTTTCCACTTAGACCAGTGTAGACAAGTATAGCATCTTTGGGTTCGTCCAGACAAGTGCAGAGGTTCGTTTCCCCAGGGACAAGTAGTAGTGGCACACTTTGTGCCACTGCTCTTTGACCCTGGGGAATGCCTGTGCCACACCTGCTCTAGCACATGGCAGATGACCCTGGGTGGGGTAGGGAAGGATGGGGCCAGCAACTGTGCTGGCCTCAGCAGCCTTACCTGGGGTCCTGGGAGCTTCCCGGGGCTGCAGCTATGGCAGGAAGCCTGGCTGGCAGCCGGAGTGTGGCTCCAACCAGCCAGGCTCCAGTTTTGGGCAGCGTGCACTGCCACCATGTGTGTTGCCCTGCTTTTATTCGGTGTGGGATTTTTGACCCTGGGATCTCCCAGGGTCAACCCCCCCACTGCTGCAAGGTAGCAGCACAGGGAATTCCAGCATGTGTGGTGCATGGTGTCACAGACATGTCTGCGGCACTACATACTGCACATCCATGCTCATCTGGATGCAGTCTATGAGGCCAGATTGTCTGTTGTTTTAAAACAGCAATGTTTTGCTGAACTTAGTTGATTTAAGCTGTTTTATATCTCCTGGTGACCAGGCCACAGAGCATTTGGCTAGCTCTTCTCTGATTTACACCTTTGAGAAATCTGAATCGGATCCCGTGGGTAAAATAATATTGACATAATATGCCAAACAAATTTTCTACTGTGTAGACGCCTGTCAATGTACAGCAAAATAAGCTGGAGGTAATTAGGAAATCATTGACAATTTGAATTTCGTGTTGTGAAAATCATTATACATTTAGCAAGGGAAAAAAGACATTATTGACTTAGCAAAATAACTAAGAAATTAAAAAGTTTAAACAAAGCCAGTTTTTGCTAGAGTAACAAAACTCAACGCATTTCAATGATATGATGGTAGATTTAAAAAAAATGGAAAAGTGTGATGGTTTTGTTTCTTTTTTGTGATATGACTGGTTAAATAGATGTTTGAAAAACAATAATACTGTATACTGTAACACTTGAATCCAAGATGAGGTTTTTTTTCCCTATTAAGCATGGGAAGAAGCCCCCTCATCTTGGATTCCATTAGAAGGTGGAAGAGTGGGAGCAGGCAGCTGCTGCAACTCTGACTCCAGCCTTACTGCAGGTCACATTAGCTGCCTGCCCTCTGCATCCTCTGCCCCGCTAATTATATGCCCATGCAGCCTCTGCCCCCTCTTCCCCCTTATTGCCAGCCGTTCTCCAGCTCTGGCTCCATTCCCCCTATGGGGAGTGGATCACATGGAAACTCCATCCACTGCCCGGCCAGGCATTGACAGCACAACTCTGGCCCCAGATGCTGCTGCATGCCTGGGCAGGGGTTGCACTTCTATGTGCTCTGTGCCCAGGGGGGCATGGAGCTACATCTGTGCCTGACGGTAACCAGAGGGGGGAGGGGGAAGATGAGGAGAAAGGGGGCAGGGGAGGTGGAAAGGGAACAGAGGGTGTTGGAAGCAAGCAGGAGCAGAGATTGTGGGGGGTGCAGGTGGCAAGGGAGCAGACCCAGGGTGGGGGTCAGGTGGCAGGGGATGAAAGCACCATGGGGGTGAGGCAGGCTGCAGGGGGAAATAGTGGTTAGGGAGGGCAGAGGTCAATCAGTCTTAAATTTGTTCCCCATAGTCCCTGCCACTCCTTTTCCCACTCTAACGGTGAGGTAGAGGATTATACATTTAGGGCAACCTCTGGAAAATTAGATTTTATACTGGAAAACTATAACAAATTTAAAAATATTCCGTATATAGAATCTAATTATCGTTTCGTAGTTTCATAGTTGGTAGGGTCAGAAGGGACCTGAGCAGATCATCAAGTCCGACCCTTTGCCATGGCAGGAAAGAGTACTGGTATTGTAGGGAGGTATCTTAAATGAGAGGGCATCTTGAATTCAGGTAAATATGGTATTTTAGCTATTTATTTCCAAACCTATTTGGCTTAATCTAGAAAGGGGATTGCTAGTTATATATTAGTCAGTTTTTAAAAGCACACTGTATATGAGATAAAACACCACCTTATTTTGAAGAAGTGCTGTCATCAAGGCCTTTGGGATCTATCTGTATTTGAGCTCATATATTAAGAGATCTATCTAATGCATGTACTCAAATCCCTAGTGTTAAACTGTTTGAGAACATAATTTACCTAGTAGAACAGCATGGATAAAGTAAAATGAAACATTATTAAATGTTGACATTTGTCCAGATAATAATTAACTGATCCTAAAAAGTCATTATGATTATGTAAATCCTTCATTGTTTACAGATTTGTGTCAGTTGACTGAATTGTTATATTTATCAAGCATCGTTATAACTCATTTCAAGCCAAAACCCTTGATCAAATCTTCTGCTAAAAAACTTACGGCATACTTTGGTCCCAGATATTAGTGCTGAATACTATAATTTGTGCTACAATCAGGGAAACCCTAAAGTGGAGCTTCTTTCTCAGTTCAAGTAATTTTTTTGCTGGCCTTCTCCATTTAGAAAGCTACAGTGTATATGGAATCCTGTGAGAAAGCTTATAAATCAGGCTGTTTTTCTAAAAGCTAATATATTGTTTTAAAAACATCTATCTATCTATGTATCTCCCTGGTTTTGTTTTGATTGATTCACTATGGCTTGTTTTACTTGGGATGCTGAGAAGAGCTAAGTTAAACCACTGGCTGGCTAAGAGGCTCTATCATATCATTGCTATAGCCCTGCCCCCGATAGTCTACCAACTGCTTAGAGTTTCACTGAACTCAGTAAGGTGCCATGCTGGTAAAGCAGTCCTCCTTGCACAGTTCATTGCAAAACAATGGTTTTAAAAGTTGCAGATACGCTCAGCAAAATCAATGTGATCGTGAGAACTGAAAACTCTCAGTGACTGCTTTAATTCTTTCAGGTGTCATGCAGTTTATAAATATATACACTTGGAGACTGAGAATCAATATATAGTGGCTTAAAAATTGATGAGGTATGATTGGCTTAAAAAAAAAAATCAGCTGAAATATAATGATCTACAGAGACATCATGATTTAAGGCCTACATATAAGAACCCATATCAACATGCAAACAGAATGAAATGAATCACAACCTGCAGAACCACAAGGAGTTTCTCATCCCCAAGAGAGAGAATTAGTAAAGAGAGGCAAGGTCACATACAATAAACAGGTGTGCAGCATTCAACTTAAACTTTCCTGTTCCTCTATCATCACATCACATTTTTCATCTCTATTGCTGGATTAACACTAATGACATCCCATATAAAAGGGGAAAAAAATTGAGAAGGGAAGGGTTAGGAGATGTATTTTCTAAAATGTCTATCTGCAGGACTGGGATCTTGATAGTGTCTCATAGTTTCATAGCTGGTAGGGTCAGAAGGGACCTAAGTAAATCATCAAGTCCGACCCCCTGCCATGGCCAGGAAAGAGTGTTGGGGTCAAATGAACCTGGCTAGGTGATTATCTAGCCTCCTTTTGAAGATCCCCAGGGTAGGGGCAAGCACCACTTCCCTTGGAAGTTGGTTCCAGATCCTAGCCACCCTGACTGTGAAGTAGCGCCTCCTGATATCTAGCCTGAATCTACCCTCTGCCAGCTTGTGACCATTATTCCTTTTTACCACCGGTAGTGCTTGCGGGGAACAGGAACTCTCTCATAGCCTGCTGGTTCCCCTTGGCCAGTTTGTAGGTGGCCACTAGATCCCTCCTCAGCCTTCTCTTGTGGAGGCTGAACAGGTTCAGGTCCTGTAGCCTCTGCTCATAGGGCCTGCCTTGCTGCCCCCCGATCATGCAAGTGGCCCTCCTCTGGACCCCCTCAATGCTGGCCACATCCCTCTAGAAGTGCGGTGCCCAGAACTGGATGCAGTACTCTAGCTGCAGCCTGACAGTGTCACATAGAGGGGGAGGATCACCTTCTTGGACCTGCTCGTGATGTATCTGTGGATGCATGACAAGGTGTGGTTAGCCTTTTTGACCATGTGCCCACACTGGCGGCCCATGTTCATTTTGGCATCAGTGATGATTCCAAGATCCTTTTCTGCCTTTGTGTGGACTAGTAGTGAGTTCCCCAGCCTGTAGGTATGCTTCTGGTTCTTCCTCCCCAGGTGCAGCGCCTTGCACTTGTCCGTATTGAAACCCATCCTGTTCTCATTGGCCCACCTCCATAACCTGTCCAGATCTAGTTGTAGCCTGTCCCTCTCCTCCAGTGTGCCCACTTCTTCCCACATCTTAGTGTCATCCGCAAATCTGAACAACGTGCTTTTCACCCCCTCGTCCAACTCGCTGATGAAGATGTTGAACAGTGTGGGCCTGAGGACAGAGCCCTGGGGGACCCCACTGCCCACATCCCTCCAGGTCAAAAAAGACCCATTCACCACCACTCTCTGGGTGCGGCCCTCCAGCCAATTTGACTGTGTAGGCATCAACGCCACAGTCACCTAATTTAATTTTGAACCCTGATCTACATTAAGACCAGGATTCAAAATGTGTCAGTCACATTTAAAAATCTGTAAGAAAAAAATGCCTGGCAGCTTTAGGTCAATACAGAGAAATTACAGTAAATCAAAGGTTTAATGCTGATCAGGACACAGAATGAACATCAGGTCAAGGGTTGAACAAGAAGTAATTCATGTTTTGGTTCAGTTTCAGTTCAGGAAGCCCTTATCAGGACATGGTCATAAGCTGACCTTACCTTGTAAAATATTTGCAATTTTATTAACAAATAATGGAACTTTCTAGTAAGAACTACTTTTTAAGGGCATGCACTCTGTTACCTTCATACAAACAATTTCTATGTGCATGTATTGCTAAGAGGGATGTGTTCTTAGATAATCCTCTTAGCAACACATGCACGTAGAGATTGTCTGTCTGAAGGTAACAGAATACTTACCCATAAAATTATTGCAGGAATTTTTTCATTATTGTTAAATGAGAGAAAGAAGGGAAGTTTTAACTATACTAAAAATTAGAGCCTATTACTTAATGCAGTTTTAAGTAATGTTTATGGTTATTACTATTTATGGGAAAGGCTTCCTATGCTGATTCTAGTTACATGGTTCTCCTGAGAACCCAATACATCCCATGAAGTTTAAATCTCTTATTGGACACAGATTCACTATTCAATCTCCCCAAGTTTTACGAAGTGTGGGACAAAAAGGAGGTTATCTATAAAAAGGACAGATTGAGGTGAGATTCTGGGGAAAATTGGTGCTGGTTTCCAGCAAAGTCTGCTCAATTTAATGATGTAGTATTGAATTGATGTAGTATGAATTTGGCTCAGTCTGCACTATAGATGTGCTCCTCCTGTAATTATGGCAGTAGTGCTAAGGAGGTCAGGTCTCATGGTGAAGGAATAATGTAGTGTAGACCAGGGTTCAAAATTGATCTACTAGCTATGTCACAACCAGAACAAAACAACACGTACATTTATTTTAGTATAAATATGTAATAGTATTATAAGCCAATGCAGATTCATCCATGGTCTTTTTATATGCATACTAGTGAACAGTAGAGATGAAATCAACTTTCTGAATGGGTTTGAGGCCCAGTTTCCTTTAGGCCAATCTATTGACATCAATGAGAGGTGACACGTGCCCTTGCTGTGTGCTTCTGCAAAGGGGTGAGGATTCTCAGCATGGTACTGAAGTACCTAGCATTGTGCAGAATCAGGCTCAATTGTCTAAGTCTTCCAGTCCTGACAACTTTAAGTGTTGCTAAGTCATGAGTCAGGTTCCCCAAAATAATGAGTTTGGCTTTAAAAAAAAAATGGAATTGAAAAATAAGAATAGTTATGATTTGGGGGTTCTTTTAGTTATCTAATAGATTCTGGTTTAATTATAGGATTTTAAAAGCTATGCCTTTAGGAAAAGCGCTAGTTTTCCAAAGACTTGTGATAAAAATCACAAAAATTAGCAACCCTGAATCTCTTATTCAATGTCACCTTCAAGACCAGACATTTCATTTGTAAAAATGAAACAAGTATGTTAAAAAAAACTTACAAAGCTATAACCTGCCATATATCAATTTGCAATACTGTGAGATCAAAAGCAAACACACTTCATGGCTAAACTAAGAATATCCTCTTTGGAATGCAAAGCATATAAGCTAGTAGCAGAAGCAATAGGGATGCTAGGTTATACAAATGAACAGAAAAGAATAAAGCAGTCTACTTTACAATTATGGAAGTATTTCTTTTGAGGTAATTATTGCCATTTACAAATAATGTAGCATATGCAAAGTTTCTTTTTTTTATTGTGCAGTAAATACACACAAGAAAAAGTTAAGGGACTACATACAACTTAAACACGAGAGTTTCATTCTGTTTGAAAGTGACTTCTATCATTTTTACAGGTTTAAAATATGTTTAAAAATGAATGGAGTGAAACAAAGTAGATACATAATTTTCAGTTATGTAGTGTTCAACACCAGCTTGACATCCTGGTGCATTTATTTAAAAGACACACTTTTTTAAATTCACCATTTATAATACATCAGAAATGTTCTTCTTCATGAATGTAAGTGAGATAAGCCTTTGAGTTTATCTGGCAGAGGTAGTATATGGGGTCCATGTAAAACCAGTTAAGCTGGATAATCCGTCAATACAACTGAAATATTTTTATGCAAGTTTATTGAAGAATGAGGTTATCTCATGCCAACTAAACAATAAATCTTTTTACATAATCAGAATTGTGATTGCAGAGGAATCCACACGACAAGACGGATTTTAACAAACCACACTGAGAATGTCTATTTGCTATCACATTAAATTATTTACAGATCTAATGCACAGTATCTACTCCATGTACATACTGTGACTTACGAGCTGTAATTTCAGCTTGATGTGGTGCCTTAGGAATTTGAGTTATTAATATTTGAATCCTAGATTGCATCAAATGCTTCTCATCCAATTCAACTACCTTTAAGGATTTAGGTGCTGTACTGGTTATTTTAAAAAAAGCCCAGGAGAAACTAGTGAGAACATTTTACTGACCAAAAGTCACAGGAAAAAGTTCCATATATGGACTCAAAGAGAGTGCAAAGGGCACATATTATATACAAATAACAACAAATAAAAAGTGCACAAGCAAACCAAAAGAAAAGAAATCAACCACCAATAATTTGAGCATACTATTATAATGGAGTACCATCAGAATCAGCTTTTAGAGTCATTTGAAACCCAAACTGAAACAAAACAAAAGCAAAAAAGGTAGATACACAAAAGAGGTACAAAGCAACAAGAAGAGTAATAAGTTTTTGCAGAATGATAAAATTAGAAACATGCATAGAAATGAGGATTTGTGTTGTGACAGTTACATGGCAGTCTGAGGCCTAATTTACCTTCGCTGTCTGACATGGCATGCTGGAAATCATCCATGATGAATGCTATATCCCGATCGTAGCCTCGAGTCCGTGACTCTTCCCTCATATGTTGCTGGACCTCAGGTAGTGAATGGCTTGATCCAAATTGGTCTCTGGTATCTGCAGATATTGGTGGCAAGGGGCCAGCGGCAGCTCTAGCCATTCCCATTGGCTGACCAACAGGACTTAATGGGCTCTCTTCCTCTGAGTTCTGGGCTACTATTGGGATTCTTCCCCTGCTTTGGCTAATGGGCAGACTAGTTGGTTTTGTTCTTCCAGAAGGTGCTGCATGACTAAAGGAAACATCTAGTGGCTCAGCCTCTTGGGCTTTCAATCTTAAAGAGGAGCTTGAGGAATCTCTTTTTAAGGATAAATCAAGTCCATAGACTGAGGAGGGTCTGGATGATGGCCTTGATCTACTGCCACTACTATACGACTTATCTGCTTCATCTTGTAATGTGGATCTCATTGTTGGACCTAGGGCAGACCCAAGGCTTGCTCCAATGGATGATGTCAGCGATGGCCCCAAAAATTTCTGTTGGTCTGTGATATTTTTTCGGAGGCCAAAGGTGATATCGTCCTGAAGAAGCCTTGCTCTGGAGGTTATTCCCCCAAGTGATGAAGTACTGGAAGTCATATAGCTTGAATAATCAGGCTCAAGATCTCTGCTCTCTTGGATAGGTGAAAACTTTGATAATTTGGGGTCTATCAAAGCCTTCTTATGCTTCGATTGTTTCTGGTAGAGGAGGGCTGCTGGGAGCTGCTTGGCAGCCTGTTTCTCAAGGGTAAGCCTGCTTATGCTATATTTCTCCGATTTGGGGAAATGCCTGTAACCGGTATCCGCATGGTAATACTGGGAAAGGCCAGCAAGGTGATCAAGACTTTCTGCACCTCTGCGGAACTCCTGCTTGATCTGGTGCTTTAAAAGCTTCAGCTCATAAGGGTCTTCCATGGGGTCTTCATCAGCTTTAACGTAAGTGTGCAGTCTTGAAGAAGTCTGCAATGGTGCAAGGAAGTCTGTCACTTCCTGCGCCCTCCTGGCTTCAGTGGTTCGAAGGAGTCGATCTGTTTTTGTAAGATCTTTCTCGTGGAGGCTAAAAGCAGAGCTGAGCGTTCCTGTGCCCTTTGTGAGTTCCCCAATATCATCAATCAACACATAATTTCGTGGAGTGTGGTGATGATCTATGTCTGCATAGAATGACTCTGCAGATATACTCGATATAGGGCTGCTAGCCATACTACTTCTCTCATCCAGCCCTATCCTTAGGTCCAAAGTATTGTATTTGCTGCCAAGCTGGGAAACTGCGTAAGTATTGTCAGTTGAAACTGGAGCTATCATGAGAGGCTGATTGCGAATCACATCATAGTTTGTGGTTATCTTAGGTTCCAAATATAAAGCAGCTTGCCTTGGCTTTTGTGGTATCACCATCATTTGTGAAGGCAGCTGGTAGGATGGCTGTTGGGTTGGTGAAGGCTGGGCTTGTGGAGTAAAAGACAGAGTAGCTCCTGCCTGGAAAGCTGGCTGGGTCTGATAGGGTGAAACCTGCTGATGATATAAAGGCTGCTGCTGCTGGTAATGTGACTGTTGTGTATACTGTGTTGGTGCTTGAGTAGGCAGGGCAGGAGAAGAGTACTGATACTGTGTGTAAGGGCTTGTAGCAGGAGCAAACTGAGTTTCTGGCTGGGTCTGAGGTGGCATAAATTGATTAAATTCTGTCTGTGGTGCTGTTCGTGGTCTTTCCAAGCCATGCTGAGTTTCTATTCTGGTAGATCTGGTATTATTAACTTCGCTGTCTGACATGTAGTCACGTTCTTCTGCTACTCCTTGGAGATAGGCACGCTCTCTCTTTTCTCTTTCCTTTAACAAGGCTTCTTTTCTCCTATTTATACCCATTTCCAGGTACCGCAGTTTGGCATCTATTTCTTTTTCTTCCTCATCTAGCTCTGCTTGCTTCTTTCTAAGCTTGGCTGATTCCCGTTCTACCAGATCCAACTCCCTGTCTATATCTTGGAGAATTTTGGCTCTGGCCATTGTGGTGGTCCTACAAATCCTTCTACGGGAAACTGAACCCACAGTACTGTATGCTGACTGGGTCCCTGTTGTTGCATCTTCTGGAGGTGGGTTGGGCAGAGTCCTCTTTACCTTCTTCTGGGTGCCTGATGGTGTTATAGTTGAAGGGCCTTTAGTCTGCAATAGGAGAAACAAAACCAAATCAGTATTCGGCACATAAAATGTAATACATTGCAAGTTGGCAACAGCATTTTTTAGTATGATTTCACATCTTAAACAGCACTACACCTCCTGCAGAGGAAGCTGTGACAGCTGAAAATAAGCAACAGCAAATGGAATGAAAAGGTATAAATGAGCATCTCTTTATGAGGAAAAGATACTTATGAGATTCAAAATAGAGACAGGCACTGAAAACCTTCCAATATAGTGCACTAGGACTTTATTTCCTTTTTAAATCTAAGAGTCTGAATTTTATTTTATGTCAGGAATACAACTGCGATTGTGTTTTTAAATGTTTCTTTTCTTATTTTTTATAGCTACTCTCATGTACCCACACACATTCCTCTCAATATATGTTACCGTAATGTTTTCAGACCAGATCCTGAGTGCACGGTGAGCATACACAACTTGTACTTAGTGGCTGAAATACCCTATTGCTTAGTGAAGAACTGGAAGATCTGTACAATAGATGATTCTCTCTCTCTCTCTGTTTCATTATTGTCTGCTGTCTCTGCTTTATCCTCACAGTCATGAAAATGCCTTGTAGTTTAGAGTTCTTTGCTGCACAAAAGAATTGAAGTCCCCTTCTTGGATCCTTCAGAACTTACTCTCTCATACATCCCCATGTATTCAGGTGAGATCCTAAGCAGATACTGAGCATACGTACAACTTGTACTGCAGTTCATCAGCTGAAGTAGGTCTATACCCAACAGCCTGATGAAGAAGTGGAATGCCAAAGCTGTGAAACTCTCCCTGGCATCAGAGGCAGGGGTAGGACTTGAGATACTCACAGAAGGCCATATGTAAATAGAAAGAGTGAAGTATAGATGAATTAACCGAAGGGTACATTTATGCAGCAGAAAGAAATGCAAGGCAGACATACCTGAGCTTGGAGGAAGCTAGCTTTGGAACCAAAAGCAGTGTCAATTTATTAGCACTTTTCTGTACTTGGGGCTATTAGTTCTGGTGAGAATCATGATTCATTTGCACAGGCTCAACACTATACTAAAGCACTCTTTCTGGTCCCAGGACTAGTCCATGCAGACCTAGCTTGGACAGCTCAGTCAGCGCAGCCCTGAAATTTCCAGTTTCTGGTATATGATTTAGCATAGAGTTGTCCAGCTTCTGTTTAGCTTCCAACTTCTGGAGGCTGGCAAAAAGCAGAAGATGCAGGAGGGAGACAGAGCCCAGGGGAAAGTAGTGGCAACAGCAGCATGAGCAGGCAATGGTCAGGAGCAGTTGTGCCTGGACCCATGAAGGAAAGCACATGAAGCTGAGTGTAAGGGCAGTAGAAACCCATGGGCTGCAAGACGGATAATGCTGATTAAGCACTTTCCCTCCTAACTTGGGGCATCTCTGCATGGTATTGTGGTATACGAACGTATATTTTCTACTGTGTCCCTTAAACCACCTAATAAGCTTTGCCTTATGTATACAAACCACTTTTTTTTTAATATTTACATATATATAAAGAAAAATCTCTTCAGTCACCACAGTAATGCAACTACCCTGATAACAGTGAAACAGCACATGAAATCGCTATATATCAGTTTTTAACACAGGAAGCAAAAATAAAAATACTGAGTACTATCCCTGACCACTACTACTATCTTGCAGGCAAAACAAAAGCCTAGCACATTAGCAAGCATTGCTTTAACTGATTCAAAATGGAATTTTTGCTGAATTACATGTCACCACCAACTGAAGTGCCATTTTATGCTCTTTTCATCCTCTTCATCTAAATTCCATCAACTTTTGCATGTTTTACATTTCAATAAATGTAATTTAATTTTGTTTTCAACTTCCCATGGCCATTTCCCAAACCCATGTTGTGCCAACAAATCAAAGAAACTAATTTTCTCTCACTCAGTATGTAGTTATAATCAAAGGCAAATTAATCATCTGCAGTAGGTCTAGTTGGCTCCTAATGTATATTGTAAATTCATCCCATTGCCATTCCTACTCCCCTCCCCCATCAGAAATAGCAATCACAGATGGTGACTGATATTGGGTAAGAACCATTACCACAAGCTCATTAACAATGTATGATACTTTGAAGAATAATTATTTTGTGCTGCTGATGAATAAATCTCTGTATCCGTTTATTCCACATTTCATTAGCAAAATGGATGTTTTTATTACAACATGCAAAATAAAAAGATGAATTAGAGTCCTGACACGGTGAAGGGCTTTAATGACAAAGCACCCCCACATTTCTCATATACAGCACTTAACAAGGATGGACTTAAAACCTCCATAGCACTATTTGGTCTGAAATTCCCAAAATTTGTGAGCTAACCCTTTTCTTTGCAAGTGTAATGTGGAAAGCAGACATCGACTGGACCTTCTTATTTTCATGTTCTATTTATGCTTTGATAGTATAGCTGTTGATGAAGTAGCCAGGATGTCTGCTTCTTCCCCGTATCGCCTCTCCTTTCCTGGATAACATCAGTGGTGTTAGCAGCACTGTGTAACACCACTGTTTCCGGCAACACTAATAGCAGTTTCCCTCTAGAGAGCAAGGGAAGTATAGGCAATGCTTTGATACGTAATGTAGAACGGTGGCTGAAATTACTTGATATAATTTTTCAAAAGTTTTCCACAATGAAGAAAACAGATATTTATACAAGTCAGAGACTATTCCTCACCACAGAAAACAGAAATCAAAGGGATCTGCTAGGCCTTGCAGTCCATCTCTGTCTTTGCTAATACATCTCTGTCTCATCTAGTTTCTTTCAAACACTATGTCGACCTAGGTTCAAAATATCTTAAGAGACTTCCAGCACTTTCCTTAACAGATTACTGCACAGTGTATGGCCCTGACAGAAATCACTGGGGAGAATTTTATAATTAAAGGTTACACTGGAAGCCAAAGTAGATGATGTGGAGGTCCCTTAAAATTCATAAAGCTTTCCTTTATATTTAGCTTAAGTTTCTTTCTTTTTCGTTTTATTTACTCACCTATTTATAACCCCTTGTTCCTAAATAAGGTGCTCTTATCCTGCATCTCAAATTATGCATTTAGAAACTAATCTCAGTAGATAGACGGTGCACAAAATGTTCTGTTTTATTTGAGGGGGTTTTGGCGGGGTGAGGGGAGGTCAAGCATCATAACATGAAGAACTCATTAGTCTCCTGCAGAATACTGCAGACTGCGACATACTCAGTGTCTTTGTATTCAAGGCACTCAGGGACATCTAAAGTTGCCTAAAAATTTATGGTAAAGGTTTATGGTCAACAACCAGTTTTCTGAGAAAAGGCAATTTCTACAATAAGGATAAAGACTATTTGTGCAGAACACAGAACTAGGCAGAGGAGGAAATGGAGGGAAAGAGTGTTTAAGCTCAACAGCATATGTCTGAAGCAGGAGAATAACGCACAGCTTGATATACCCAAACAGTATTCAAATTTCTAATTCTTGCTCCGACAATGTTAGTTCTCTCATTCAGCTAATATAGTTTGGAAGATAATGACACAGCGAGAAATTCAAAACACTGACGTGAGTTACACACTCTCCAAATGGACTGAATGCAAGCTTCCCCATCAAGCTTTGTCGATATGCGTTAGTCTTTTGAATCCAATGAGTTTAAATTGTCAGATCTCACTGCGTACAGACTTGCCAGTCCTGTTAGATCGCAGGGTACCTTCTGGAATAAAGAGCAACTCCTTTGAGATCACCGTCCCTATTGAGAGTCTAGATACCAGAATATTTTCCTAGTGATTTTTGTCTCCTTCAATTTAATGACACAGTTGATGAGGTCAGCAGAAAACACACCCCATTACAGGAACTAGCCATGCACTAGGAAATGCTCACACATTCCACTGCTTCTAATTTGTATAAAAGCAACACTTTCTTTTATGGGACTGAATAGCTGAGGGGATGGGGATGGATTGGTCGGCTGATTCTAGCTCTTTTAGGAAATCTTTTGCATGTTTTGATGTTCTCCTTTCTCTGTTGGAGATATCCCGGGCTCCCCTCCTCTTCTCCCCCCACACTTTGCAGTGACGAGGTGACTTCCTCTGTTCACAAGAGCTCAAATGTTGCTTTTATGCTTGTTACTTCCAAAGAGTAATTATCACTTTACCACCTCTTTGTTTCGCTTTTAGCTTCTAACTCCTAACTGCCTTTCTTTTATGCCGATCGTTAAAACTGCAGGTAGTCACGGCAGCCATAGGAGGAGTGGAACCTGGGACCTCTGGATAGTCAGAAAACGTCCTTTATTTTTTACATGATTTTGGCCAGTCTGTGCTCACTGGGTGTTATCTCCAGCCCTTTACCTTCCCGTCACTTCACTTCCCACTTGCCACATTTACTCATTTCTCATGCTTTTTTCTCTTCAGCAGCATACACTTCCTGTGCTCTCCCTCCTTCTGTCCCCACCTTTTTAGGGTAATTTATCCTTTCCTAAATAAATGCACTCCTTAATATTTGTGGAACTAATGTGACATTTCTTGCCATCAAATTGTCTGTTCTCATCATGTACTACATCATTCCCCTATTTGAGGGTCTACCTAATCTATCCAGCTTTTTAAGGAAGTAATGCTGTCTTTCTCAAGTGCCTTTCATGATGGACTGTTACTCTGTGGTTTAACAAGGACACCACCTTAATAAAAATCAATTACTCACCAGTTTAAGAAATGAAAATACTTGATATCAAGAAAATCTAGTCAAAGGAAACACAATGATATTTTCACAGTATATTTCCTACAGTTGGAAATAAACATTTGACAATTTAATAAAAAAACCAAACACTTACAACAAAAAAACAGGTCTCAGGAACAGCCAAAAAAGGATTTTACTAGGTTACCATATATACTGACTTAGAATATATGTAACTGAGTTAGCATTTATTCATGGCATATCTTATTTTGTTATCAGTACTAACTGTGAGACTGGCTTTTATAAATCCCAGTTATTACAACTTTTCCTTACCCTGGGACCTTCATTTGTTCCCATTCACTTTGTTGATTTCAGGGCAGGGGGCCCAAACTGTTGTAACAGCTGTTTTGTGGGTAATATATGCCATGAATAAATACTGATTCAGTTATGTATATTCTAAGTTAGTGCTTATTATGCTAACCTAGTACAATGCTACAGGCCAGACTATGCTCCTCTCAGTCATGTGTCATTGATGGCAATGGGACTCCCCGTAAGAGGTAGAGGTGCTGAATGTGGCTTTCTAAAGCTGTTGAAGGAAACTCATTATTCCATTAGTAACATCTTAAGATGCTTTTCTTTAATGCACCTAGTCTCTTCCTTTTCTGCAAGTACTTTGCTCTAGGGTCCGAGCAGTCAGCAGGAAACTAGTTTCTACGTCACTAAGACAGAGGCATTGAGATGCCAGTCACTCTGATTTTTCTCAGGGGTTTTGTTTCTTGGGAGGTGCTCAAGAGATTAATTTCTTTTCAGTGCTAAAACCTATTTACAATTTTAAAAACAGTACCTTCAAAAACCAGTTTCCTTCCTTCCTCCTACTTTGGACCAGGCTCACTTGGAGCTGTGTGGGCTGATCTTGAGTGTAAGACTCCCCGGCTTCCTATCTCTTTCCTTTTCTGACCCCCACCTGTTCAAAGGTCTCTTGCTTCCATTTATCTCCCTTTCTGATTCTTTTCTTGCATTTTCTCAGTGTTTTTTCTTCTTTTTCTCTGCTGTCTGTCCCCTCCCCTTTTACTTCCAGTTTCTTTGTCTGCAAGTTGCTACTTTACAGCTTTTTTCTTACTGTTTCTTTTTCTTTCTTTCTTTTCTGCTTGTTTGCTGCAAGGAGTTATCTTTTTCTATATCTTGGCTTTTGAGGGGTGCTCTCGATCCCCCAGCTTTTCTTTTTTACTGTTTCTGCTTTATTCCTAACTGCCATAAGCTCCTTCCTGACACTTTCATTTCCCCCCTTCTCCCCCCTCCCCACCTGTCCCCTCCAGACACTTAATTTTTTAATTGTGTCTTTTTTGGCCACATTCCCAGACACTTATCTTTGGAGTTAATATACACAACTTTTTTCATTCCCTTAGATTAGGCTTTGGAAATTAACCCTGTCTTAACAGAAATGGTTGCTCCTATACCCAGCAGCTGGCATGGGGATGCCTCTCAAGACCTTCCCCTTCCCCGTGGCTTGAGGGTTCACCCCCCTCCCTATGTTGGGGTTGAGGTCTGCCCTAGCTGGTCTCCTGGGACAACAAAACATACATTGCACAGTTCATGTTAACCCAGTCCCAGTGGCTTACCTGAGTGCTTCTGCCCTGGTCAATAGGGTGTGCACAGAGGGCCTGGCCATCGGAGGCGTACACTATCTTGTCATGTCCCTAGACACCCAGGCAGTGAGGATGGTGATTTCCAACGTGCCCCCACATGTGACCAACTGGGAGTGGGCCAAGGACCTTGAGCCCTAGGGGGTTCTTGTGAGTCCCTTTTGCCAACTGATGATCAGAGGCAAGGACCCAAAGCTGAAGCATTTCATGTATTGTTGAAGGCAGGTTTTCATGCTCCTCAGGGAGCGTCCACAGTCTCTGCCTCACTATTTGAACCTCAGATTTGATGAGTGGAGGTTTGTGATTTATTTTTCCTTGGGGGAGACCATGTGTTTCCAGTGTGGTAGCCCACCTAGCAGCCCAGTGCCTGTGGGGGAAAGCGGTCAGAACATAGGCGACTGCAGTGGCACCGACAGATGGCACATCCACTTCTGGGACACCAGGCCCCACCCAATGAGGCTGGGAGCTCTGGCCAACCTCCTTTCATCCCTGTTCCATCTGAGGGGGCTGGGGCGTCTGGGGTCTCTGGTGTGAGAGCACCATCCAGCAGAGGGGATGGGACTACTCCCCAGCCCTCCCCCTGCCCATTCCACCTACGGTGTTCATCCCGCCAGTGCAGAGGCCCCACCAGGTGTGGGGGGGCTGAAGCCTCCACTTGCTCCCTGCCTGCTCTGATCGCCCCGACCAAGGTAGCTGGGATGGCTGGCGACTGTGGCACCAAGGCCTTGTCGGACAATGTGCCAGAAGCGGTGGGCCATTGCCTTCCTCCACGAGACACATTCCGATGGGCTCAACCAGGTGGCTTGGCACGCTGCCCGGCGAGGCCACTTGTTCTCGAGCCATAGCACCAACCTTCGTGCTGGGGTCGTGACTCTCCTATCACCACAATTACAGCATAATATAGCGGTGATGAGGGAAGTTGTCCACGGCCACCTGCTAACTGTCTGCATCACCCTAGCACAATACCACCTGCTACTTGTCGACATCTACGCACTCACTGATGGCCAGGAGAGGGTTGCTTTCTTTGAGACCTTGTAAGAATGATGACCTGCTCCTCATAGGCGGGGACTTTAACTGCACCCATGATGCCTTGCTCGACCACACGGGGCCTGAGCCTCACTTGCCCTCATCCCACAAAATGCAGTCTGCCCTGGAGACTGCAGGCCTCATTGACATCTGGTAAGCCCTGCATCCTGATCCACATCAGTACATCTGAGCCAGGATGAGTGCCGGTGGTCTCACCATGGCCTGCCTAGACTGCCTTTATGTCACCAGGCACCATCTGCCACTCCCGTGCAGCCACATCGTTCCCTCTGGCCTGTCAGATCATGGCCTGGCCTGCTGTTAACTGAGCCTGTCAGGGAGATCCTGCATGTGAGTGCCCTATTTGTGCTTCAACATCAGCCTGCTTCAAGACTTCTACTTCCAGGACTGCTTTGCCCACTTTTGGTGGGGCTGGGAGGCCATGAGACTGAGCTACTCCTCCTGGAACCTATGGTAGGACATGGGCAAGGTATAGATCTGGGCTTTTGCCAGCAGTACACCCAGCTGGCTACAAATGAACTTCACCTCTGTATCCAAGAGCTGGAGGAAGATGGGGCAGAGCTCAAGGCTGATCTGCTGGCTGCTAGCAGTGATGTGGTGCTGCACAAGAGCCTGTGGTTCTGTAGGACTTGGCGAAGAGCATGGCCTGCAGGGCAAGGATCCACACCCGCTGCCAAGAGCTGGCAGAAACTGAAGCCCCAACCCACTTCTTCTTCAATCTGGAGCAGCGGGAAGCAATCAAAGTCTTAGATCACCTCAAGACCCTTGAGGGCCAGGTAATCAGGGACCTGGGCGAAGTACGTGAGCATGCCATTGCCTCCTATTGTGACATTTTTGCAGCTGAGTCATCCTGCCCTGAGGCCATGTGGGAACTCCAGGAGGGCCTGCCACATCTCTGCTGCAGGTTCCCAAATAGAGACTACTACTTTGATTTTTGCTTACTGACCCTGGTATTAATCAGGGGTAAGTCAATGTCAATTAAAGTTAAGAGAGTTACAGCATTGAAAAAATGAGAGAGATGCATCAGGTTTAATATATGGAAAGTCTGACCCTTAATATTCTATTTTAGATAAAGCACCATGCACGTTTATTGCACCGAAGTTAGAAGTCAGCATCATAAACATTCACTACTTAGAGCGTGTTGTAAAATATGGCATTACAAAGAACTATTAGCAAACTAGCTCTTCCCAGAGATATTTATGTACACTGCCTAGCTCTGTTGCTCCATCTATCCATATACCACTAGCTTCCTCTTTGTTCACTCTCATGCTATTTGTTAAAGCTTTCTCCTCTGGAGCTATGCATGGGTGGCATTCCTATCTACACTGATCCACTGATTTTTTTTTTTCAAAATTCACATGAAAACACATACTTTCTCTCTGATTTTTAGTCCTCTTTCACTCAGCTATTATTTATAACTTATCTTAGTACTTACGTTATTTAACTCTGGGAAGAGGTCTGAGCTAGAGTTTGCATGAGAGATGCACTATCCAATTACGGTTTATTGTATATGAATTTACATGTACCACAATTTATTTACAATGGAGAAAACTATCCTCTGGCAGAATGATTCAGACAGCACATCAGGTATCCGCCAAGCCAAAAAAATGAGTCAAATTGTCAGAGGTGAGAACAGCCTGTACCAACAGGCCCTATTACCTCTCCCTTCACTACATTCTATTATTGCAAAAGAAAGCATGGACAAGTTGAAAAAATGTCAAGTCCACAAAAAAGAACAAACCACGGGCAGAATCTTTACTCTTAACAGTTGTAAAGCAGATTTCAAAACCTGATGTGAACAACCTGTGAACACTATACTGCATGGCACAGTTCTATGCCCAGTGTGATACAGACAAACTATAAGGCCCCTGGAAGACATTATTTCAATCAGGCTACAGGTAACATTGCTTCATGGCAACCATACTATGTGAGCTGCTACATGTTGACAGGGCAAGCTATCCAGAAAGGAAAAAGTGCCTGCGAACTGGCAGCAGTAGCCAGGAAGAGGATCTAGAAGCTCCCTCCCATACCTTCAGCTGTACTGCTAATGAGAAGTGAGCTCGGAGCTCCCCTCAGTTGTAGAACCTGCTACCCTGATACTTGCACAGAGTAGGGGAGACCTGTGTGAAGGCTGCTGGGTGTGGAGAGGCAGGGAGCAGGAGCAGTGGGTCTCACATTCTCCCAGAACAACTTATAAGATATTTTTGTGTATGGGTTCTTCCTCTCTCCCTATCTTGTCCTCACTTGCAGCTTTCCAAACACATTTCCTCCCCCTCTCTCAGGATGACCCACACAAATTCTGGTGACCATTAGTCCTAGCTCGAGTTCAGAGCAATCACATTCAGGCCAGCAAAGGCCTGAAAGGTAAGAATCTTCCCAATCCCATTTTGGGCTACCTCCTGGTGTGTGTCCCCAGCCCTCAGCCCACTGATGCTCTTTTCAGGGCTGACAGCACCCAGAGGGCAGCAGCAGTGATGGCTGTGCAGGAGGGTTAACCCTTCCTTGCCTGTTCCCTGGGACAGACAGTGTGGGCAGCCACAAGTAAGGGGGGCAGTAAGTAGGGATTTGGGGTACTGGGGGGAGGGGGTAGTGGGCCTGATTTGAACCAGTGGGAGGCAATGGTGTATTTACATTGAGGTGTAGCTTAGAGTGACTACCAGGGCTGTGTGAAGCTTCGGTCACTGATTTGATTCATCAGAGATTTGGCTCAATTTGGCATCTGAATCTCCTAATCGAATCAGGAGACCTATTAAATCTCGCAATTTAATGATTCAGACATAGACACAACTTCATGTTTTTTCTACATACCTCAAGGTACCAGGCAGCTCATGATCACTAAGACGGTGAGGCAGATGGAGCATTACTAAGATGGTGAGGCGGATGGAGTGAAGGGGGGTCCCCAGCATGCTCAGTGGTGGACCTTGAAATGGACCAGAAGCCCTTCCAGTTCACTTCCAGGTCCAGCACGGAGGGCACAGAGGACCCCCACTCCCCGGATCAGTGATTGGTGCCTCCTGGGTCTGGGGAGGCACCCAGGGTCCCCCTCACAGTTGATTACTGAGCCAGGGAAGTGCCGGGGGAGGGTCCCCACATGCTTGGCGGAGGACCTGGAAGTGGACCGGAAGTACTTCCAGTCCACTTCCGGGTCCACTGCCAAGCACATAGGAGGCCCTCCTGCACTCCCGTGGGATGCTCCATCTGCCCATGGCCAAATCGCTGATTCTCTGAATCAGAATAGAATCTTCAGATTCGGATTCAGCCAAATCGAATCGAGACAGTGATCTGAATCAGTGAATTGAATTACTGTGTTCCAAACTGGGCTGCATCCGAATCGAATATGGCCCACTTCACACACCCTTAGTGACTACACACCTTAAAGTAACACAAGTTGGATAACACAGATTAATCCTACCCTGGAGCGGTGTAATTTTGAGTCACATAACGAATACTTAAAACCAGCTTAAGGTGTTAATGTGCAGACAGTCCAGCTGTTAAGAACTCCAGGAGCTGCCCAAAATGACCTTGTAACAAGGCCCTCAAATTACTACTGTATGTAAAGCATTTCATATTATGCATTTGTTTACACTCTCCTTCTCACAGAAAAGATGATAACGAAGCAGCTTTGAAGACTGGTTGGGGAAAAGCAGGGAGAGGTGCTGAGTCTGACTCTAAATATTCTGTATTAAACAAAGCATTTTCTTCCATTTTAATACCAATTATTTTATTTTAGAGCCATGACCTTTCACTGCCCATATCTGCTTTCTGTGAAAGAAGGACAGGAATGCAGAAATGTAGCAAGCTTATTTTTAAATATCATTGAAATAGAAAAGTACAGGAAAGCAGCAAAAACAGACAGTAATATGGAAGAAGTGTCATTTATGACTAATTCCAGCACATAAAAACAATTCTGACATGACAAGGATGCAAAAGGAGAGTTTTACAGGGCTGACCTTCTACCTAGGGTATATTTCACGGGAGGAAAAGACAGGTTTTCCACTTTCACTTTTTCAGCCCCTTTTTCTTTGACAACCACCTTCAAGAGCCAATGAAACAATGACACCATTCTTCAATGCCAGGACAGCTGGACAAGATCATCTTTGGAAAATGAACCTGACAGTATAAACTTGTGGAAACTGTAATCTTCTGGAAGAGGGGCTCGCTCTTCCAAGAGAAAACTGTATGATGTAAGCTATACACTATTTACAAAGATGTAAGAAAGAAATCATATATCTGGCCAACTGTAGACAGTAACAGCATGACGTGTGTGGCAAAATGGAGCTTATTCCATCATTGTATGAGTTAGCAGAAAAAGACATGGTCTATTTCTAACCTTTTCAATTATAGGGTTACACCTCCTACATATGAAAGACTGGAGAAAACTAGGCATTCTTAATAAGGAAAATATTCAGAGACATTGTTAGCAAAGTTTGTTTGTGGCCAGGTAATTTTCTGCTTTTCTTTCACTGCTGAAAAGTAAGGAGACAAATTCTGCAATTCTTATCCTGAAAACACTTCCATTGAAACCAATCTTATTTACAGAACAGTAGATGCTGTCCAAGAGCCAATGAAACAATAACCTCATGAGGTGTCCACTGTGGAGCTGACTAATTAGCACTGCAATAAAACATCCCTGTAGCAATGAACTCCACCATAGGAAACTACTGTCAGGCACAAGGACTATCCTACAGTGCAGTTATTTACTTCAATGCAATGCACGTGTAGATGCTGATGCATCTAGCTCTGGAATGAGGATGCTTCAGTGTGGGGCATGCCTGCTGACTAGACCTGCACTTTAGCACCCTCATGCCCCAGCAAGCCCCTCTGCAGCATGCTGAGCCAGGTTGGAGCACCTCCCAGCTGGCAGGCTGACTCCCGGGACCCCCTGCCAGCTGGGGCTGCTCCGCACTGGCTCAACATGCTCCAGTCCTAGGCACACATGCAAACACAGTGCCTGGGAGCAACAAATTCCAGAACAAACTGTGCCAGTTTATTCAGCTGTATTATTTCATGTGTAGACATGCCCAGTAAGTCCAAAGCAGCTTTTATCAAGACAGATAGACGATCAGATTTCAGGGCAGTGTAATCACCTTGTTTGGTTGTCAGTGAAGAGATCACAGGATTCACTTCAAATTTAAGACAGCTTATGAAATCATTGGGTACCACTCAGAACTGCTATCTCTGGATGCATTCTTACAAGTTTAAACAACCAATAAAGAACTGTACTATTTCCTATATCCAGAGTACCTCATCATGGCCGACTGGTGCCTCCCAAGTTGGGGTACTGACAGGGGGGTTTCCCTAGTGGCCGATCACTGACTGGGGTGGGGGGGAGGGTCCCCCAGTGATTGGTTGATGAGCCAGCAGTGAAACCAGAACTGTACTTCTGGTTTCATGGTTGGCGCTTCCAGGGGGTGTACGGCCGAATTGATTTGGAAAAAGCATCTGAATCGATTTGGAAAAAGATTCAGAAAAGATTTGGCAGTTCAGCCATAGACTACACAGGCAGCCTCCAGCTGTTAATTCTGTTGGGGTTGTTGAGGGGGGAGGGAAGGGGCATGGGGAAGGAAGGGATTGGACTGGGGCTGGGACAAGGTGCCCAGCTGCAGTGGGGGGTGTGGAACTTGAGGAGAGGGGTGGGGGGTAGTGCAGGATGCAGTTGTGGCAGTGTTAGGAGCAGGGGCTATGCCCTGCTGCCACTTGCCCAGCTGGGGGGGGGCAGGATGTGGGCACGGCTTGCTCCGGGTGGAAAGGGGCAAGCAGCAGCAGAGCATAGCCCCTGCTCCCAATGCTGCTGGGCCCACATCCCATGCTCTGCTGCACTGGCTGGCAAGCAGCAGCAGCACCCACCTTATACCCCCCAGCATTGGCTTGGCAAGTGGTGGCAGCACCCAGTCTCCTGCCCCAGCTGGCAAGCAGCAGAAGCACCTGCCCCCCTTGCCTCCCTGCACTAGCTGGCATCAGTGCTGAGAGTTGGGGCTATGCCCTACTGCCACTTGCCCCCTTCCACCTGGAGCAAACCATGCCTACATTCTACCCCCTGCTCCCCCAGCTGGGCAAGCAGCAGCAGGGAAGTGCTCCCACTCTGAGAGCTGCTGCACCTACATGCAGCACCCCATGACCCCGCTTCCTGAGTAATGTGATCCACCACCCCAGCTGGGGCAGCTTGTCCCCGCCCCAGCCCCAGCAAAATTACCAGCTCTGGAGGCAGCTGTGTCAGCTGCCTGCTTAGTCTATGGCTGAATCTCTGAAGCGGCACCAAATCTTTCAGATCTGATTCAACCAAAGCAAATCAGGTCAGTGAACTGAATCTCTGAATGGAATCACTGTCCTCCGAATTGGCCAAATCCAAATCCAAAGCAAATACTTGCTGCTTTGCACAGGCCTATAAAGCACCAATGGATACCCACAATATTTCTGGGGAATATCCATTGTGTGAAAGTGATGAATGGTATTACACTAAGATGCATATACTTATTTAGACACAGTTACATCAACTTTTGTTTGAAGTGCCACTCTTCTGGTAGACACCAAGTGTAAAAATGTTCACATTGTTTCTGCTGGAACAAAAATAACAATTCTGGTAAAAAAGTAACCTAAATCCAACTTGGTATATGTTGTTCCTAGGAGAGTTTCTCCTACGAAAATGAAAACACGTACACTTCCTGCAGTATAACTTCTCCAGGGAACCAGGAGGAGTAGAGCCAGGAAGAAAGGCTCTCATGCCTTCCAGAGACAGGCTTAGACTAATCTGGTGGGGAGGAGCAGCTTCCATCTGCTCCCTGAGAGCTCCTTACACACGAAGGACTCTGGTGTGAGGGGCAGGCAGGGGACTTTGCCATGTTGGTCAGTCCACTTGGCTCCCAATTTAGATTTTCAACCAAAAATACCTTTTCAGCATAAGCTCAGTTCCTGTCTAAGATAATCTTTATGATTACATATTTCCACTGTTTCTCAAACTAGGCCCACCACAGACCCTGTTACCACCCTTACCTGGCAAAATATCTTTGTCAAGATTCATGAAGCCATATCCTCTTGTAAAGCTCTCTTTAAATCTACCTCTGCCATGCTGCCCACAAATCACCAACCAGCTGTTACTGGTTAGGCAAATAGTGTGTTAACTACATTTGCTTTATGGAATATTCCCAAACTATCCCTGTGATATCCTGTTCTTCATTTACATTTTGAGCTACTTGGAACAAAGTCTGCCTTTGTTATTTCTGTACAGAGCCTAACACAGTGGGGCTTTGTTTACTGATACAGATAATACATGCTACTGATAACTTTACTTTGACAGAAAAGGTCTTCTTTGGTGCATGTTAATGAAGGAAAACCCACAGAGAGGGAAAATATATGCCAGATGCTGTAGGGAAAAAAAAGCTACGCTAAAATATGTTACAGAAATTGCTCAGGTAGAGTTCATCCATGTGAAGAATTCGTCTCCTTCATTTGCTACCAAGGTCAGAGGAACCTAAAATGTTCTTCTGAGTAAGGGCTAGGAATAAAATTTAAAGATGCCCCAAGGGAACATTAATTTGTGAGCCCATGTTTTCGAGATAAAAAAGTATGTGATATGAGAATATATGTAATGCACTGACAATATTCATCTCTTGGCTGAGTTTGTTTACCTGCATAGTTCCTTCCCCTATTCTGTATCTTTTGCTCCCACAGTGTACAAAGTATTTCTTCCTGCTATCGATAGATGGCAAATTTCCTGAGATAATTGCAAAAGTACAACTTTTAACAGCACAATACATCTTAAATCACTGAGGGGACTTCTTCAATTTCTTTGGAGCTTGGGGAAACAGTTAAGGCAGCAGAGATGAGGAGAAGTGCAAGAAGTGCAAGGTTTCTGCTGTTCTCCTATCCTCAGGTCTGACCAGTGGTGAAAGGAACCTTTGAAGGGCACCTTCTAAGGGACATGAGCCAAAATGCTCCTCAATTACAGACTGTGTGTTACACTGTGTGATACTCAAATGTTGAGTAGTATTAACGCTAGCTCGAGTTTGGACCAGTCATGCTCCAGCATGACCCCTCTAGCAGGGGTCTGGAAGACTGAAAGGTAAGATCCCCATCACCCCTCGGACGTTCTGGGCTTCCCCTCTGCCTCTTGGGGCTCTTCGGGTTTCATCCCACCCCTGGGGCTCCCTCCTGCCCCCTGCTTCTCCCTCCCCTGGGTCTCCCTCTGCCCCCTTCTTACTTGTTGCTGCCCTCACTATCTGACCCAGGGGAGCAGATAGGGAAGGATTAAACTGCCTGCCCAGCCCCTGCTGCTGGGCTGCTGCTCTTCTCCAGGCTAAGGACAGCTCAGAGAGCAGCAGCAGCAGCAGTGGCAGTGGCCAGACAAGCAAGCTAACCCTTTCTTGCCTGCTCCTCTGGGACAGACATCGTAGGCAGCCACACGTAAGCAGGGAGGAGGGGGTAGGGAGGATAGTGAGTGGGGATCTGGGGTGCTGGGGAGGGCAGGGGGCAGTGGACCCAATCTGGGCCAGAAGGAGAGGGGGAGTGAGTAGGGTATTTGCCTAGAGTGGCTATACCTTAGGGTAACATGAGCTAGGTAATACAGATCAGAGGTAAACAATCCTACCAGGGAGTGGCACAACTCCCTACCTGGGAGCTGGCTAACTAGTGCTTAAAACTAGTTTCAGGTGTTAATGTGCAGACAATCCATGTGTTAAGAGCTCCAGGAGCTTTCCAAAATTGCTGTGTAAAAAGACCTTAGAAAAAGAATCCTGTTGGCAAGATCTCCTAAGCTGCAGAACAGTCTACCAGAATAAATAAGACACTTAAAACTGGACTGGAGAACACCAAGACATGCAGAATGACAAACAATATTATTCTGGCCAAGGACATAAATAGCAAGAACCTTCTCCTTAGTAAAATTTTACAATCATAGAATATTTTTCTTATACTGTATTTTTCTTTAAATTTATTCCTTTTAATTCTTAGCTATATCCATAAATCTTATCCTAAATTTAAAAAAAAGATATTGAAGTTTCTTAAATACATCTACATGGTTATATCCCTCTCATTCACTGCATTAGAATAAACAATGCAATTTAATTAAAATCTTTCTTCATAAATTCAACCAAATAAATAAATTCAGCCAAATAAATTATTTCTGCAACTTTGATCATTGAAAACAAAGGTGAGTGATTACTAATATCACATGAAGAAGAATTGAAGCAACACTCTTCACACAGATCTAAAATATGTAATATGCAGAGCTAAAAGATTGTTTTTAAATTCAAGTAGCTGGGAAAAAGGAGTTAGGTGTTTTCCTGGAACCCTATGATACTAATGCAAAATGCATGGTTCCTGCTTTTTGCTTTTAATAAAAATATGTGCTTGTTATATTATCAGTTTAATATTATTATCATTATTATTATTTATTTTATATTATTATAATTTGATCTCTGAGATAATTTCTTTCGTTTATGGGCCAGTTGTGCCTACCAGATAGAACCTTTGGAATGACTTCTACCATGTTTCTAATTGAATTTTCCCATCTCCAAGATAATTAATACTGGCAACTTAATGGGCTGGAGCACTCTTTGATGAGCAAATGGAAACCTGTTTTTATGCAACTCATCATTTTTTAGCCTTCATATTATGAGTTGGCAATGAAACACAGGGTGCCAAACTGATATTTGCAACAGGGTGGAGCCGTACAGAGCAATGAGCTAAGTAAAGGGACCAGTTCATCAATCTTTCACTCACCACTTGTTCAACATTTAATTAAAGATCATCTATAGAGTATTTAAGAACAAAAAGCATAACGTACATGTATAAAAATACTGTTTGTTGAGATTACTGGGATTGATTATTAATGACACTTGGCTTCTCAAAGTCAACACGTATTTTCAAACAAGATAGCTGGAACATGACAGTGGCTTTGATGATTTCATTAGTGAGATGGTCTTATATACTTTAAAGTGCATTGTGGAATTACAGCTGCAGCAAGTAATTTAAAGTACCATATAGGGACAACAGAATAGTTGTCACTCGGCCAACACCAAAATGTGGAGCACAGCATGGGCTGCAAGCACAGAATGAGGGGACAAAAGGCACAATAGTACTGCTGCTACTAAATGATGTGCAGTAATTAAATTAACATGTGTAACATTTTCCAGTGCTTTGATTATGAATGTTTTACACCAAGTTACTCTTGTGTAGCTACATATGACTTCATGCTTGTTTGAAACTGAAGCCAGTTTGCATCAATCATAAGGAACTGGAAATGGAAGGAGGGACAGATGAGAGTGAAGTTCATTGAAAACATTTCAAATTTGAATTTTGCTTAAATTTGTATCACTGTTAATTCAAACACATGGAGCTAACACTTAAAATTCATTTTCAGTGGCATCCCTGTTAAGAATGAGCAACTGGTTCAAGTAATCCCTGTTCCAAATCTTTGCCTAAATTCCAATTACAGCCGTTTCTTTCCCTGAGATTTTTAAGTTTAAAAAAGGAATAAACATTTAAATGGATAGAAACGATGGATCAGAAGTTGCCCAACCACTACCCAGAGTTAATAGTAACAAATATTGGAAATGATAGTAACAGCTTTAACCAGTGTCTAACAGGATGCAGCTTCATGTGGAAAGGTAATTATCCCACATCTGCTGTCTTCCCTACTATCTAATACTTTCCACTGTTGAAGATAAGAAAAAAAACTGTATGGGTCTCTGACCTGATACAGTATTAACATTCCCATGATTATGCAGCTGCACATCAGGTTAGGAAATACACGCACATGCAGATATTATTAATGATACTTCCCTTCGGTCTATTTTTATTCCATATTCTACATTCAAAAGAAACTAAGCAGTGCTGAAAATCTTCACCTGGAATAGGCCCCTGTTCCTTTTTCAGCCCAGTTTTCCAATTAAATTCAATTCCTAAATCTTATGAATGTAAAGCATAATATCACCCTTTCACTCTGCTTAGAACAGGGGTTCTCAACCCCTGGCCCACAGAGCCACTTCATTCAGTCCATAGGGCTATAGAGCTTCCCATGGGTCTGGAAATTTGGTGGTGGTGGAGCAGTGGGCACAATTGCTGCATGCCCTGTTACCAAATTTCTCTACCTATGGAGAGTCTTGTAAGCCAGATAACATGACCTTTAGTGTGCAAAGCCAGGCAGAAGCAGCACAGGGCCCAATCCCAATGCATTGGATCAAGGAGATGTAGTGTGGGAATGATCAAGGCATGCAGGGCCCACTACAGGTTCACAGTGATGGGGGAGGTGTGTGGGGAGGTGTGGTGGTGGTATGGGGCCCATTCCTGGTGCCCAGGGCTCAAGCAGGCCTGCAGAGTGGCTGTGTGCCATTCATCTGGCTTGCGGGACCAAAAGGTAGAGTACTGTTGGTTTAAAACATTGCATTATTTCAGATACAGAATCAGATATACTCCAGTACTTTAAAGTGTCCTGACTCCCTACTTCCATTCCACATTAAATTATTGACTATCTAGGATGTTGTATTTCAACATGCTATACTTTGTGAACAGGGATCCTTTCTGGTCCTCATAATTTATCATTCTTTCCAAGCTCTGTATAATGTTACATATCAGTGCATACAAGATACTTATTCAAGTCATCAGAGACCAGTAAAGACAGAATGGAAATTTTTGCATCACCATCCTCACAGTTTAATAAACAAGATTCACACACTAGGCCAACCTCCCTTCTAATACAAATGGGTTAAGACCCACTTTTGTTATGAGAACTGATAATCAAACCCTGACTACTGATTGGCCCATTGTTTATGTTATTGCTTTCATTTCTGTATTGAGGCATAAACAGGAAATGTTTTTGCATTGGGAAAATAACTATTCTGAGGGGGAAAAAAACTGTACCCAGTGTGCTTTTCTGTGGGGAGGAGGCAGGTAGGAAAGAGGGGGCTTTTTATACAAACGAAAATTTTGATTGTGCAAAAAGGGCATTTCTTTGGGAAAATTTCCACTATCACTAATTATTTTGAAGTGATGGTACTGTACTGTAGATGGACAAATTAAATTCAGCACCTGCCTTGATTTTTGTGTCATCTGTTCTTTTGGTAAAATTAATGATAATTAAGAAGATGCCTTATGAATATTGATCAAATCATTATTTGCAACTGAAGTTTTAGCTATTACCAAAGCATTGTCGCATATGCTTATTCTCCCTTCCAACTAAAATATTTCACTTAGGTCCCTGGCACATGTTACACTTAAGACACAGTTATCAATTAATCACATTTTAAGTACTTGCCCAGCCACACACTAATGCTATTAATGGCGTGATAAAACAAAGAATAAGCCACAAAATTATTACACAAAATACGTGCAATAACTTCATGGCTTTATAACTTCATGCCATTCACTGAACTGGCTGATTAGGACTCCCAGCCTCCATAGCACATGGGAGCCTTTGAGTCCTCAGTGCTCCCAGGCCTGAGTGTGCTGAACAACCAATTACTGTTCCCAGCTTCTAGGGCCCATCAGAGTCAAAAGCACTGATGTGCCCCTGAGGCTGGGAGCCAAGATCAGATGGTAGGGTTCACAGCCACAGGATCACATGGTGTGCCCTTGCAGCTGGGAGCCTGGATCAGCTGATGAGGCTTTCAGTTGCGGGAGCTTGCTACTTCCTTGTGCACGGAGTGCCTGGGATCAGGGATCCTGGGTTTCCTCCACACCGGGTATATGGCTTGATGGGATCTGATGCTCAATCCCACATTCAGAGCCCACCACAGACATGTTGGCATGACAGAAAGTACAGTTGTGGGGACTGAAATATCACATAGCACCTTAATCGTAGGTCTGCTGGGAGCCTAAAACCTAATACGACAATGTAGCTCTTCAACCTCAAATAAAACTTGTTACATTCAAAGGTCTCTGCTGGATCAGATCATTAGTGACTGTGGACTGCCTATGATAATGTCAGAATGGAAAGCTTCAGAGATGGTGCAAAAATCTATGCAGTGCACAACAGTAGAATAACCAGCTTGAGAGGGAAAACATCCAACTTCCTCAGTGAAAAGCTCACTGAAGTATCTGGGAAGATCACCACTGTCTTCAGTGACCTTTGGAGCTTCAGTGAGCCAAATATTTGGCTTCTGCTCTTACATATTATTCCCTACATCAGTGGTCTCCAATCTTACTCAGCACAAGATCACTTTTTGAATTAAAGTGCAACCCAGAATCTACCTCAAAGAAAATGTAGTTATAAGTTTATATAGGCCAGGCCCTTCTCTCCCGGGAGGTGGAGGGTAGACCACAGTCTCCCTCCAGGCCAAGGGAGGACTCGGGGACCTCCCTTACTGTCCAGATCAGGGCTTGGACCAAGGTGGTGAAGGGCCCAAGGCCTTCCACACCAAGGCCCCTGCCCCGCTGGAGATTTGCAACAGGTACGAACCTCTTGCAGCCCTAGCAAAGCCTGATGAGTTGCCAGCTCCCGCAGGCAACACAGATGACATTGTAGCTACCATCCCCGCTCTCCCTAAGACCAAATGCAAAGTGTTTGTTATGGGAGACTCCATCCTGAGGGGGACAGAGGGGGTAATCTGCTGCCCCGACCCCTTAGCCTGGGAAGTTTGCTGCTTCCCAAGAGCCCGCATCCGAGACATGGCGGAGAAGATCCCTAAGCTCCTCCAGCCCAGTGACCACTATCCCATGCTCCTCATCCATGTGGGCACCAATGACACAGCTTAGAGAGCTCCCAGACATCTCGTGAGAGGAGCGCTCAGCTAAATCTGAGCAGGTCGCAAAGCTTTCTCTTGTGTATGGATGACCTCTATCTGATGCAGGAAGTCTACGGGCTGACAAGAAGTAAAGCACTGCTTGACCTCATATTTGCAACCTGGGATGATTTAATGATCAAAGGGAAGCTGGGTGACAGTGACCATGAGCTGATCACCTTCACCATCTGCTGTAAAGCTGGCAAGTCAGTCAGTAATACAGAAGTCCTCTACTTCAGGAAAGCTGACTTTGACAAGCTAAGCAGGCTTGTCAGAGAGGCCCTAAAAGACCACAATCCAATGGAGAAGGGAGTTCAGGACGAGTGGTTGCTCCTCAAGGGAGCAATCCTGGATGCACAAGTAAAGTCCATCCCATCTCAGAGGAAAGGCAGCAAAAAGGCCCAGCAGCCCCCTTGGCTCTCCAGGCCACTGGCGGACCTCCTGTGTCTTAAAAGGAAGACCTACAAAGGATGGAGGACTGGAACCACCACCAAGGAGGAATACTCTGCTCTGGTCCAGACCTTCAGGGAGCAAACTAGGAAAGTTCAAGCTGCGATGGAATTCCAGCTAGCTACAAATATAAAGGACAATAAAAAGTTATTTTTTAGATATGTGGGGAGCTGGAGAAAAAGCAAGGGAAACGTTGGACCCCTGCTGAACCAGATGGGGCAACTGACGACTGATGCCCAGCAAAAAGCAAACTTTGTATCAGTTTTTCACCAGTCCCATGGGATGCCTTACCCACTATGGGTCAGGGAGGCCCAGGTGAGGGAGATTCCTTGCCCTCCATCGAAGCTGACCTCGTGACAGGCTTGATACCTTCAAGTCAGCCTGCCCTGATGGGTTACACCCAAGGGTACTCAGGGACCTGGCAAACATCATAGCTCAGCCCCTGGCACAGATCTTTAAGAGCTCTTGGTGCTCTGGTGAAGTGCCCAAGGATCAGAAGAGGGCCAATGTCATGCCTATCTTCACGAAAAGGAGGAAAGCAGATCTGGCAAACTACAGGCCCATCAGTCTGACCTCTATCCTGGGGAAGGTCTTGGAAAAAAATATCAGAGAGGCCATCCTTAACAGACTACATGAAGGGAATATCCTGGGGGATAGCTAGCATGGGTTTCTTGCGGGTTGGTCTTGCTTGACCAATCTCATTTCCTTTTATGACCAGGTGACTTATCACTGGGACAAGGGGGAAGAGATCGACGTTGTATATCTTGACTTTACAAAAGCCTTCTATCTGGTATCCCATGATCACCTCTTGGCTAAACTGGCTAACTGCGGCCTCGACCTCACCACAATCCACTGGCTGGGGAACTGGCTCCACGGTAGGACCCAGAGGGTGGTGGTTGACGGGAGCCTATTTTCTTGGTGCGCTGTGACCAGTGGAGTCCCTAAAGGCTCTGTCCTAGGGCCTATACCATTTAACATCTTCATCAATGATGTGGACAGTGTCAGAAGTGGACTGGCCAAGTTTGCCGATGATACCAAACTCTTGAGGTAAAGCATCCACACCTGAGGACAGGAAGGTGACCCAGGCAGACCTTGACAGGCTCATGAAATGGGTGGACAAGAACCCAATGGTGTTCAACACTGAAAAATGCAAGGTTCTCCACCTTGGGAGGAAAAACCTGCAGCATGCTTACAGGCTCAGTAGTGCTACGCTGGTTAGCACTACAGATGAAATGGGCTTGGGGATCATGATTGACCACAAGATGAACATGAGCCTTCAGTGTGATGCTGCGGCTAGTAAAGTGAGCAAAAAACTGGCTTGCATCCATAGATGCTTCTCAAGCAAATCCCAGGACCTCATTCTCCCATTGTACTCAGCCTTGGTGAGGCCACAGCTGGAGTACTGCGTCCAGTTTTGGGCTCCACAATTCAAAAAGGACATGGAGAAGCTTGAGAGGGTGCAGAAGAGAGCCACACGCATCATCAGAGGTCAGGAAAACAGAGCTTATGATGAGAGGCTGAGAGTCATGGGACTCTTTAGCCTGGAAAAGTGCAGGTTTGGGGTGATCTGGTGGCCACCTATAAGTTTACCAGGGGTGCTCATCAGGATCCGGGGGAACAGATGTTCACCAGAGCACCTCAAAGGATGACAAGATCCAATAGTCACAAACTTCACTGTGACCGATTCAGGCTGGACATAAGGAAGAACTTCTTTACTGTCCGAGCCCCCAAGATTTGGAATAGACTGCCGCCTTCAGGACACATTTGATGCTTATCTTGCTGGGATCCTATGACCCCTGCTGACTTCCTGCCCCTGGGGCAGAGGGCTGGACTCAATGATCCCCCAGGGTCCCTTCCAGCCCAAAGGTCTATGACAGCTATGAAATCTATGAATATTTATATTTATGTTATTTAAAGTTGAGATCAAGTGCTTAATATACATCATTATACATTTTCCCTACTTACTGAGTCTTAGTGTGACATTTGTGACTGCACATTATCTGCCTGCTTCAGATCAGGCTGTCACTGCTGCAAGAAGCCAGGGAAGAGTCGCAACCCCCTACCTAGAGCTGCAGGCTACAGATCATGGCTCTGCCCTGGCTCCGGAGCAAGCTGCCCCCATCCCAAATTCCCAGCAGTTCCAGAGCAGCAACTTGCCCTGCTCTGGCACGCACACTACCAGTGCGGCTCAGGCAATCTCCATGGCAACTCCAACCTAAGCTTTTGTGGGCAGGTGTGGCTGGGGTCTCCATGGAGTCCACCCCAAGCTATGAGGGCAGGGGCTGCTGGGAAATGGAGTCTGTCTGCCAGGCAGATCAGCCATTTTGCCCACTCCTGTTTTATGCCTATCTTTCGCTTGAAAAAAAATGAGACTGAAATAAACTGTCAGAGGCTCCATGATCAACCAGTTGACTGATCTACCGGTTGGTGACTACTGCCCTACATTGCATTTACTAGCTAGCTTTTAACATACCAAAGTGTAATGCTCTCACTACTTCTTTTAGAAGGAGATGAGAAATTTTTCAGATTAATACATTTTTAAATAAAAAACAGCCAGAGCCAACAGCCATCCAGGATAATGCAAACCATCCCTAATTAGCAGGGCATTTTCCTGGCTCTGGTACGTCAAATAAAGGGTATTAAAAGGGCATTAAAAAGGTCTTTGTCTTTTGCCTCTTTCAACTTGAAAGTTTCAGCAAGTTTAACATCATCTTTCTAAAGCTTCCCCTGCTGGCTTTAGTTCAATTTTGAAGTGGCACCTTTTCCTTTTCATCCATGATTGGAAAGGCTGCCACTTGGCAGAACCAGGTTAATAACCTTGCTGAACACCACTATCAGAGCTAATGAACTAAGAGGGGTCATACAAGCAGTGAAAATGTTTAAAGGTGATGGTTTAAAGTTCAAAGCATGGAAGCAGATGAGCAAAATACAAGAAAATTGGGAGAATAAAAGGTAATGAACAAATGAAAAGAAAGAGAGAACAATGAAAAGGGAGACAGAACAAAATACAGATGCAAATGTGGATGTGGAGCATACATGGAGTAAGCAGAGAAGGGAAATAGAAGGGCAGAATATTCAAGAGGAATCTAATGAGAGTGGTTGGGAAAGTAAAAGTAAAGGTCTAATGAAAGGGAAAACAGTGGTCATATTCTTCCTCTCTGTTTATCTTTCATCCAGTCCTTCCTTCTTCTTCTGTTTCTTCTCCTATATGTATGCCCTCTTTCTCTATTATTTGAACCCTATTTGTAAATGAACAACAAATCTTAAAAGGCATATAATTTCTTATACCATTTTAAGATTTGTGTTCAGTCTCTTAATTTGAAGAGCAGAAGCAGAAGATATTTTTTTCTCTACTTATCACTCCCACAAACTTAATTAGACCTCTAGCTCTCTAGCTAAGTGTGAGGTTCAGCCAATCATTTGCTAGATTAACCTAGTGGTTTTCGATTGTTTTAGCCTCAAGGCTCCCCTCCATAACTTTCCTGAATTTAGTGGTATCCCAGGGTGTTGGATGAGATTTCTGAGATAGAATCTAATTTCAGAAAAGTTATAGAGAGCTGCCTTGAAGCAAAGAAAAGCCTGAGAACCACTAATCTAGCTGGTGCAAGGGGAGGGTGGCAGGGGTAGAACTTCACTCTGTCCTGATCTTCCCACTGCCTACCCCCCACCCCTAGCTCCCGTCCATACCTAAAGGGACAAAGCACTGTCCATGTAGCTGAGGCTTCTCTTCTGGGCTTGTTCATGCCAGTGCCTGAAGCCATCAGTCCCCATGATCCCTTCTGCTGGCCCTGGGAGTGTAGGAAATGCCACAGTGGTAATGGGGGAGGAGAGTGCTTTATTCCTCATATGTGGTTGGCCATCATGGAACCCCTTAAAGATTTTGTAGTACCCCAGGGTGTCACAGCACCCCAGTCAAGAATCACTAGATTAACCAATAACTGATAAAGAAATCTCATATGAAAATTCACTACTACATCCACAGCACAAAAATCTAAGCAGAAAGTTGGGCTACCACTAACTGGATAAAATTCAATACAGACAAATCCGAGGTGCTACACCTAAGACAAATACAAAGTGGGGGACATCTGGCTGGATGACAGTTCTGACAAGGACTTAGGAGTCTCGGTAGACCACATACTCAATATGAGTCTCAAGTGTGATGCAGCTGCACAAAAAGTCAATGCGGTTTTTAGCTGCATCAATAGAAACATTAGGTGCAAGACACAGAGGTGGTAGTGCCTCTACTCAGCATCATCTGGAGTACTGTGTGCCGCTTTGGGCTACACATTTTAAAAAAGATGTGGAGAAGCTAGAGAGGGTCCAGAGGCAGGCAAGAAAAATGATAAAGAGCTTGGAAGACAAGTCATATGAGGACAGGCTGAAGAAGCTAGGCATGTTCAGGTTGCAGAAAAGGTGCTTAAGAGGGGACATGACAGAAGTTATAAAGAAGATGGAAAGCACCTTTTCTCTCTTGCAAAAAGGAGGATGCAGAACAGTGGACTGAAGTTGCAGCAAAGTAAGTTTAGATTTGATATTGGGAAAAACTTCTTCACTGTGAGAATAGTGAAGTAGTGGAATAGACTGCCCAGGAAAGTTGTGGACTCTCCATTGCTAGAGATGTTCAAGAAGATGTTGGACAGCCACTGATTAGGGATGATTTAGGCATAGCTATGCCTATTTTCTATCATGTATATTTCCTATGCTTCTGGGGTTTGCTGATTCTCCACCCCGCCCCCCCTTTCCTGCTATATGTGTCAGGGTGTTTTTAAGCCTCCCCAAAGGCATTGGGTATGGCAACAGTTGAAGCTGGGAACTTCAACTGGGGTGTGCCAATTCTACTAGGAGCTAATCTGGAGGTTGCTGTCTAGAGTGTCTTGCCCCTCTGCTCAGGGTTAGACCAATCACAACATTTGGGGTCAAGGAGAAATTTTGCACCATGGTCAGATTGGTATGGCTTGTGGTGGTTTTTGAGTGTATATTGACAACACTTTATAGAACTAAGACATTGCCTGATGTGGTTCCCCTGCTTCACCTGTGACATGTTAGGGTTTTAGGTCTATGCTGTGTCAAGGTTCAGGGTAGTCTGATGTAAGTTTAGATTATGGCTGTACAGCAGTGGTTGATCATATAGCCTCTTTTGATCAATCTTTGGCTGGGGTAGGCTGGGCATGCGCATGCATGCATACATATGACCGACCCCCCCTCGCCCAGGAGGCCAGTCTGTGGGAGAGGGTAGGGGTAGGGGCCAGACTGAGGTCCCCGTGGTGAGGGAAGGATGGTGTGGCCCAGACAGGATAAGGGGAAGGTGAGTGGGTCTCCAGCTTAGGGAAGGGGATGGGAGGATTGGAGCCTGGGGATTCATCCACGGGCAGACGGGGGGGTGGAGGGTGGGGGCTCCTGCTACTAGAGGCATCTAGGTGGAGGCCCTGGCAGCGTGTGCTCCCCCATCTCTGCACTGGGTGCCTGCTGTGCCTTGAGCCCTACTGCAACTGGCCACATGTAAGCATGAGTCAACCCAGCAGTGGGATGCATGTTGTGTCAAGCTGCTTCTGGGCCAGCTGCAGTAGGGCTTGGGACACAAAGTCCAGCCCACAATGGCAGCCACCTCTGCTGCACACAGATGGGGGGGGCTTTGCCCCCCCAAACATGGGGCAACATGGGTGGCTGCAGCGGTGGTGAGGGAGTGGGGCTGGGGCAGAGGCGAGCCCTGCACAGCCACAGTAGGGCATGGAACAGAGCCGAAAGTGGCTTGTCCAGGGGGCATGGGAAGTGGGGGTCCAGGAGGCCATGCAGGCACATGTCCCTAGATCTGAATGTGGAGGGGGGTGGGCTGGGACCAGGTCATCTCTGTGCTTTTTCTGGCAGGAGTATTGGGCTGCGCTTCACTCAGGCCAGGTGGCTGAAGCATGGGGAATGGGGCTATGGGTGGGGACAGCAGCCACCAGAAAATTCACCATAGCCCCCCTGACCCCCTGCTACCTCCACTGCCACCCACCCCAAGTGCAGCACAGCGGTGGTGCTCAGAGGGGGGAGGGGGGCTGCAGCCCCTCCCTGTAGCCTCCTCCCAGAACTGTCATTGAGCCCCAGTGGTGAAGGAGGGAGTGGAGCTAGGGCTGGGGCCTCAAACTTCCCCATCCCCCCATGGCCCTTCCCCCTCCTGTCCCACCACAGAATGACCTGGGTGGGGAGTTCTTTCTTGAATTTTTTTTTCTTTCTCTGCCTCAATATGCCACCCCTTCCCTCCCCACAGACTTACCTGCTAGGTGGTGGGGGGGGTGAGGCAGGGGGAACAGTAAGTGCTTCGGTGTATGTGGGGGGGTGCCTGGTAGATCTAGGGTTGCTTTTAAATTCCAGAAATGATCTCCTACTTATAAAGGTTGGAGACCACTTTTGTAGAGGATGGTTTGGATAGGGATAATCCTGACTCAGGAGGTTGGACTGGATGACCTCTGAGGTCCCTTCTAACCATACTTCTCTATGACTCTATAATACCAAAGTGGAACAATTCAAAACAAAGATACTAGTGGAAAAGAAGATCAGACAATATCAGGATTGCAGCCCTTGCTTGATTGCAGGATTGACCCATGTGCTTAGATGCTTCATTCAAATGCCTCAGCTGACTCCTTTCTAAGTTATTTATTCTTATTCATTTCTACATGGAAGTTGCCATGCTATATAGTACTGAACAAGTATTCACTAAGCAAACAATTGACCACCCATTAACAAGTCTGTACATAGGTTTTTTTCTTTCCTAAGCTATCTATGAATAATTTATTTTAACCACCTGTAAAATGTTAACTTCTTCGTATAATATATTCCTTGTCTGGCAGTTATACATTTTGACTTTGGTTTCTATTGTATCATAGAATACAATATGAACAATTTGTTCATAAAAAATTGAACAAATTCTAAATCTGTACATTATAATTTTTTTAAATATTCATCCATCTGTAAAGTCAGTTATAATTGCCCACTTCCAGAAAGAGAGATTTATTTCTTAACCATACCAGTCACAGTCTTTTAAAATGGTTTGTTATTCAGAATGATAATATACTTTAAGGTTCAATGTTACATGTTCTAGCTGGCCCAGATGGGTCCCTTTGAGACTCAATCTAGTACTGGAATAATAAGAATATGTACAGGGCAGCTTTATTTCAGAAAAGAAAGTATAAACTTACCCCATACTAATCACTAAGACTTGACTTAAAACTTTCTTTTAAAGGCCATACAGTATCCCCCCCATCCCTTTTTACATTGGACTAAGGCTTTGAAAACCATGCCTACAAAGTGTTTGGTTTTTGGAAGGATCCCATATCAGGTCCTAAACTGTGGGGAGAAAGTCTACCTTAGCTGTTATTGACACATCAAGCTTTCTTCCTGATGGTTACCTGGAACATTCAGCTTCTCTGCACAAACATATGAGATGTCTGAACATAAGGAACAGAACCACATAAAGCACAAGAGCTAACACCAGGGCTAGGGACAGAAGTTACACATAAGCTGCTTTAAGTGATCAGCAACTGGTTTAAACCTGTAGCAGACCAGAATGTCAGCATACATAAACCAGTTTCAAAAATAAACCTGGTTGAATGCAGTATCAGACTTAACTGATTTGGATCAAACTGTTTTATGAAACTTCTGTCCCAGACCCCTTCCAGGTTCAAGTTAAATCAGAGTCCTCCAGCATCCCAGCATTTTGCAGCCCTGGGTTGTGCTGTGCTGTACTGTGCTGTATGCTCGAAAGAGCAGGGAGGGCCGTGCCCCCTGCTCCCTAGCTGGGGCAGTAAGGGCTGGCTGACAAGGGAGTTGTGGGGTGGGGGTGCAAGCCTGGCTGGGGATGCAGTCCCGTCTGCAAGGAGGGGGGGAATGCCCCCCTGGCAAACCCTGGCTGGGGGTTAAATACCCCTTCCCCTGCTCAAACTTACTGCTGGCTGCAACTGTGGACTACAGATCCCAGAGGCACCTGAAACCAGGAAGCAGAAGTGGTGAGGAACCCTCCAGAGCACTGTTGTTGTAATGTGGACTGCAAATCCCAGAGACCTTGGGTGCAGCAGGAAGAGGAAGTGAACATACAGCCAGAGAACCATGCTCTAGTGGCCCCCAGCTTCTGGCCTGAGCCACTGAATCAGAGGTAAATGTCTATTCACTTATGTTTCAGTTTAATCTGTGCACCTTAGACTAACCTGCAAAGACTGAATCAATTTAGCCTCAGGCTTTTTGATTGTGTGTACTTAGTCTAGTAGACAAAGCATAGGATTAAAAATAGACTATGTCCAAAACCCAGTTATGATACTGAAGCTTTGGTTAAATTACTCATCTTTTCTGAATAAGTTTCCTTGTCTATGGAATTGGTTATACTCTTACTACTTACCAGTCTCACTACAAGATAACGAGATTAATTAGTTATCATTTACAAGGCTCAGTTCGAGTACTAAAATTGACTAAACAATGCATAATACCTGCATTGGTTGGAAGCCTAACAATAACTGTGCTAGAGTTGAAATTTGAGATACAGCAGGGATTACAGCATGTATTTTCATATTACTGGTTCATATAAGCAACGATGTTAAAAAGAGGAGAGAAGAAAGAAGAATTATGGCAAGGTAGAAGCTGTTTGCCTAATATGGTTCAGGGAGAAGAATGAGGTTAAGAACAGATCCTCTGCTTGGGCTACACTTCTCTAATACAAGTTATGATCAAATAGGCTGCAGGAAGAGAAAGTGTCAGTGACACAGACCAATGTCCACATTCACTGACAAATCAATTTTTTACTGCCTTTTAAACATATATCTAGAGGCATTATCAACTTGCATCCGCAAACTTCTCTTAACACAACTCAACAAGCAAATAAAAACAGACATTCCCCGTTCAAAAAAAAAGAAGCTATTTTGATTCTTATTGCAGTAGTCTCATTTTGGTGGCATCAGAGATGTATCAATGCTGTGTAATTAAGAAAATCAGAGAGCAGCAGTAAGAGATATGGTCCTGCATTATTAAGGATTGTGAAGGATGTAACTTGCTTATTGCAGACCCAAATTTCTCTCTTCCACTGACAAGACAATTTCAACATCTTTACTGGTACTATTTAAAATCATTGAAATACTGCAGGACTGGTAGCTTGCAAAAAAGGACAAAAGAAAATTTGTTGGAGGTAAATTATGAACCAACCAACTTTTTCCAAGGCATCTATCAACATGGTATCTAATGGCAGTGCAACAACTGTAATCACCACTTTCTTTCCTCCAGGTGGTTTTGGCTGTTAGGTGCCTAATAAGTTGATTCTGAAAATTGGACTTATGTTCCTACAGTATTTAGGCACTTTGAAGAAGTTCACCTTTACTCCCTTCTTAGCTAACAAGGGAATACCCAGGCATCCAGACTGACACTAGTTGGGATTATGTTGCCAAACTGAGCAGGGGTAACACGCATTAAATAAGCATGGAGACAGACTGATTTTGTCCCACTTAATCAGTCCCTCCAGGTCAGGCTTGAGGTATACTGCCGGTCAGTCTGGCAAGTTTTCAATGTGTGCTACCAGTGCTGTCCCTATTGTATAAATAGCAGTTCTGTCTAACAGTGCTATGTGTTCACTTAAAAAAAAAAAAAAGCAGTTTTGAAAGAAAGGGGAAGCTCTTTTCACTATTATTTTTTCTTGGGTCCTTCCTCTGAAATGAGTGATTAGTGATAGAAGCTCTCCTGTTTGAAAATGAAGTATTTTGTTCAGCACATAAGAATGAATTTAAGAACCTAACTTTCAGCACTCACTTTTGTTACCAAGAATTCATTAAAGCATATTACTGTTTCAGTAATGAATTTGCTGTATTAACAGTTGTCAAAGAAAAATGATGGTCTTAAGCACTGGCTTGGGACTTAGAATATTTGGCTTAAATTTCTTGTTTCATCACAGACTTCATTAGTGCCCTGGGGCTAGTCATCTAGATGCACAGCCAAGAGGACTTAGGCACCTAATATGTAACCAGGACCTACCTGCCTAAATATCTAAGAATGCGAGCCACAAAAACTCACATAACCATTCAGGTGCTTGAAAGCCTGTAGATGTCTATATTTTAAGTAGTAAAGTTACTTTGATGCTTTGAGTTGTTCCTGTGCATACCCAGAGGCTTAGTAATCTCAACTGATCTGATAGCTTTGGCATCTATTTCATGCCTTGGGCTGGTTTGGGAATCACAAAATAAGTTCCCCAAAGTATCTCACTTGGTAGGTGTGCTCTGAATATGCCAACAACATTGAGTCTGACACAAAATGAAACGGCCACGGACACTTTCAACCAAAAAACATAGCTGGATTAGGTAGTAGCGATCCTACCCACACTGTAGACCAGTAATTAGATCACTTAATCAGTAGTGGGTGGGAGATCACATCTCCTGGCTCTAGACAATGCTTTAATCTGTAGGTTAGACTGGGCTCGGAGTACAACTCCCGTTAACACAGTTTTACCATGCATAAAGAAATTCAAGATTATGAGGAACAGAGACGGAACAAGCAAAAGAGATGATAATGCAGCTTTGTGACTTCAGGATGCCTAAATGTATATGGGATGCAGTATCACCATGCTTAAATCCTTACTAGATCCTTCATCTCAGTTCTTCATCTGGCAGAATGTATATGAGAAGTCAAGGTCATATTAGATCATAGGATCATTGGAAAGAAGGCCTGGAAGGTACCTCATCTAGTCCAGTCCCCTGCTCAAGGCAGGATCATCCCTGACTAATGATTATAACAGTCCCTTCTGGCTTGAAAATCTGTAAACAATCTCTACAGCACATAGTGCAGTAGGTTCCTAACTAATAACTGGGCCTCCGAGCAGAAACTCTAATTCAAATAAATATCATAATTATTATCAACAGTAGCATAAAATATTAAACAACTACAACAACATCAGCTCATTGGCTAAAAAACCATGACCAGAAGCATGGAGGACCAAAATGTTCAATTTAATTTTTAGACTTTTAACATTTTAAATAAAACCTATTCCTATGCTTAAAATGTCATATAGTTTAGCTACTTACACTGGAAGAGACCCGAAGAGCCATAGAAGTTGACTTGTCCCATCTCACAGCAAAGCAACATATACTAGATAATATATAATAATATACTAATATACTATTAATTATATATTTATATCTATAATTAATATACATGCATATATAGAGAAATATCTATACATTATTTGTTATATTATCTAAATATATATTATCTAATATAATACTGTACTAGATATTCTATAATAGACTATCCCTGACAGATATTTGCTAATACGTTCTTAAAAACCTTCAATGATGATGATTCTAACACCTCCAGTTGCAGTGCTTCAAAACATAGATGTTTTTGCTTAATGACTTAAATATTATTGCTGCAAAGGAAGACAATTACTTTTTGTCCTTAATGAACATGAGGAACAGGTGATAACCATCTACTTTATAACAACATTCTATATATCAGAAGACTTATGTCTTTCCTTGGTTTGCTTTTTCTAAATTAAAAAAAAAAAAGTCCTCAGCCTTTTTCTTTCAGGTCTTTTTTTTTTTTTCTAAATCTCCTGCTTTTCTCCTGTTCTTTCCTTTTTGTTTCATCTTTCTTAAGGTGGCTCAAATTTGGCACAGTATTCCAAACTGGACATATATATTATCATCAATATTGTTTTGAATTGTTATTATGTGTTCTATCATCACAGTTGGTATCATCTGTAAACTTAATACATTACCTTTATAACCTTTAGTGTATCGTTCAAATTGTTAATAAAAACAGTGAACAGAAATAGAGCTAGGACACAGCCCTGAGGAACATCACTTGGAAACCGCTTCCGATTTGACAGGGAGGCATGAGCTATTCTTTGAGTGTGAATTCACATTCACTTGGAAAATGGAGGATATACAGAAGTAACATCCTTTACCAAATAGACTTAATCTAACAAGAGGTTAGATTATGGGTTTGTATGGGCTGCTTCTGTGTCAGGCAGTGGATTGGACTAGATGACTTATGGAGTGCCCTTCCAGCCCTACTTTTCTATGATTTCTACTATTTCTCTGTGAAAAGATTAATTTCAAGGAAAACATTTAAATGAAAACAGAACTTTGAAAAATACCAGCTTAGCAAAAAAGGATGTGTTGTAGGGTTACACAACAATTTTCAAGGCAAAAAACCTGTACTAGAAAGAAACTTTTTGTTGATGTTACATAGCAATTATGTAAACATACATATGCATGCTTCAAATCTTAGTTTGGTTCATAAATGAAAATGTTTGCTTGTCTTAAATTCCATTTAACATGCCAGTCCAAAGATTAAAGCTATGATATCATTTAGCAATAATGACAGCCAGTGATTTTGAAAAACCAAGGATTTAATTGAACAGTGTTTTAAGGATTAGGACTTAGGTATTGGACATTGCCATACCTATAAATTGGGTTCTTTTATAAAGAGACCTTTGTAAATTCAAAGCCTATTGCTATATATTACTTTTCCATATCATAAATAGAAGTAGTTGCACCAAGAGAAATATGTGATAAATGATACCCCTGGAGACTGGAAGTTGATTGGAAAAGGAGAGGATGATATAAAAATCTAAAAACTGAATAAAGGTTATCAACAACATAGATGAAGTCTAAAGATTATAGACAATTGGCTTCCCCTACTTTTCCTCCCCTTTTTGAAGTAGTGATGGAAGATTTCTCTGGTTTTGTAGATGTTTTTATGTTATGAACAGAACCACCAACAAAATTCCACTCATATACTGTAGGCTTCGCTAAATTAATATAGTTTTCCCTTGCTTTATGTGGTACATGAGTTCTGGGACAACTGTGCATAAATAGAATTTGCATAAAGGGAACCCATTTTAAAAGGTAACAAATAGGGATACCTTCTTGCGGCAATGAGGGAAGGAGGGAGGGAGTTAGGCTGGGGCTAGGGAAGGGGCGGGGAAAGGGGCATGGTGCAGGCCAGCAGCTGCAGGCAAGTAGCATCAGCTGTTCCTGGGGCTGCAGTAAGGAGCAAAGCAGAGGGACCTGTCAGTGGCTGCAGGGTATGGGGGCATGGCTTTTACTGCTACATGAACCCTGGGAGAGCTGTGAGCTGGGAGGCTGTGCCAGGCTCTTTCCAGGGTGGGGGATGGGCCCTTGGATCTGTGTGCGGGACAAGAGCAGGCTGCCGGTGCAGGCTGGATGTTTGGGGCAGGTGACGGGTGCTGGGAGTAGAGCTGCTGCCACCCCAAAATTTGCGGTTGCCCCCCCAACCTACCCACCCTGAGTGCCAGGAAGAGCCTGGTGTTGCCACTGGCCCCAGCCTGCAGCAGCAGCCTGCTCTTGTCCTGCACGCTGATCTGGGGGCACACGCACTCCGTTAGGAGCCCAGCGCAGCCCCACACCTCTCCCGGGGTGTGTGTAGCAGCAAGTGCCACACCCCTCCATCCCATGCCCCACACCCATCAACAGTTCCCTCCTCACCTTCCTCCCTGCTGCAGCCCTGGGAGTGGCCAACCCCACCTGCCTGCAGCCTCTGGGCTGCACGGTGGCCCTCTCCCCACCCTTCCCCTACAGGTGAACCTCAAATGCAACAAATTTACATTGCATATAATGAATTTTGGGTGTAAAAAGAGTCATCACATAAGAGCGAATTCGCATATACAGAACCCATATAAAACAAGGGAAACCTGTACAAGCATGGTGCATCTATACATGCCCCTATGGAAGAGTACTAAATGATGGTTCAGTAAAAGCCCGTACTGTGCCATGTTGGCAGCACATGGTTATTTTTAGCCTCTGTGTTGCTGTAGCAATGCACTATAGTGAGGAAGCACATTGCTACGGTGACATAGTTTTGGTGTCATGGTTTGTGCCTGCCAGTGCAACATCACAGCGCATTGCTATGGTGACATAGAGCCTCACGTAGACACACTCATATTGAACAGGACATACACAGTTCGCATAAAAACTCTGCTAAAGAATTAAGTAAAGAAGGCCTCATCGAAGGCTGACCACACATACACCAGGGACTTAAGACTGGATGGTGCTCATGAAAATAAGCTTTACAGACCTCGACAAAGTTGACTAAGTTGATTGTTAAGGCTGTTGTCAGACAGTCCAGAACTTGATGGCTAGGGACAGACATTCAAAAAGCCAGAGCCTGAATTGATTCAATCTTTGCAGGTTAGTCTAACCTGCCTAGATTGAACAAATTTGCAAGTAAACAGACGTACACAAAATACAGGCACATGCCTTCAGTGGCTTAGGCCAGAAGGCAGGGGTGCGTGCTAGAGCACTAAAGCCTTTGGCTGCAGGGAAGCTGTGCTGGGGGTGTGTGGCCAGCCCCAGCAATAGTCTGAGTGAACTGGCCAGGGAGGGGACTTAATTCCCCCCTCCCTCTCCCACCAGCATGGACATAAACTGGGGTCTGCTGGATACTCCCCCCTCATGGGTGCAGAGGCATAGCCAGGGTGTGGCCAGATGCTAGCCAGCATGGCCCCAGAGGCAGAAGGGACAGGGAGGGAGCTATTCCTCCCTCTAACTTTACTGCCCCCAGGGGACCACAGTGATGTCTGACTGCCCAAACTGCCACTGCTATTTACTCCCTGCACAGGGCAAGCAGCAAGATAAGCCCCCTCTTGCTCCCTGCACCAGGCGTGGGGGACATAACCCCCCTCCCTGTCTGCTCACTGAAGGGGCCCTGCCAGCTGGGCTCTGCCCAGGGCCCTGACCCTGCTACTGAAGCAGCAAGGAGCCAGGGCCCTGATGGGGTAGCAGCCCCTGTCCTGGTGCCTGGGGAGTGTAAATTTCTTTCTAGCAGGGGGGCTGTGAACAGGGGTCAGAGCTGCTGTGAACTGTGTGGAGTGGGCAGCAGCACCAGGGATCGGAGGGGGTCATAGCCCCCCCAAGAACCCCTAGTGCTGCTGCCGCTTGGCCTGTGCAGTCTGTGGCAGCATGCCCCACCGCATGGCACAGGCTTGTGCTTTGGGACAAGCCTGTACCAGGGTAAAAATGTCACCCAGACAACTAAGGAACATAGTCATGGATGTGGTCCCATGCCCAAGAGGTAGCAGGTACTAGGCTTCTGGAATGAAAGCAAATCCAGCTCAGGATGAAGTTCCCTGTCTCTGAAAACTTAACTGGAAAACTCAAGTGCCTAGAATAGAATACATAAAGTCTAGTACACTGAGCAAGGGAGGAGAGGCTATGCTTGGATTTCCACATTTCTCGTGGAGTTATGTGCCTGCCTGGAGTAGGATTTATGGGATTCCCAGCCTGAAGTCTTTACCTACACTTCAGGTACCTTAGTCATCTTTCATATAACAGAGGTATAGATGCATTCATGTCACCTGATATATAGTCACAGAAGGATCCATAAGTTTTCTAGCTAGTTGTTGTTGTTACTGTTACTGCTGTTTGTTGTCTATGAAAATGACAAAGAAAAGCCCTGGCAAAAATGCAAAGATGTCCATAGCAAATGTTCTTTTCATAAATAAAGATAATTTATATGAACAGTAATTCCCAAGATGAAGCACCACTGCTGTAGGATGAAAAAAGTGTCCACATCTACTTTGTGTGTGTGAATGCACGGTGACTGTATATATATGTGTATATATGTGATAGACAGTTAATGCCCTTTCAGCACTGTGCTGCTTTTTTTGTTTCCAGTTGTCAGTAATAATCCACAGTGTAACAAATCAGTGTTTTTTCCACCCCTCACCCCCCCACAAGTTGCATAAACAGATTTTACTCAGAGGTAACAGTCCGGAATATTTTGCAGGTGTTAGTCTTCTGCTTCCTGGCCCTTCTGCAAAATGCCCTTTTCCTTCTTTAAAATGTACTTCTCCTTTTCAGTTAATGCTATTAGATTTCACTGAATTTCTTTCATGTCTGTGCAGGCAGGAGGTTAGGAAGCAGAATGCAAGAAGCCCAGATACACTAACTGTGTAAACATGATAAATACTTTCTTGAATTCAGTTGAATTGTGCCCAGATCATATGGAGGGAGGGAACTATGTAAAATATCTAGACAGCTATGATAACAGCAGTTATACTGAATTATCATATCCTTTGAATCCTCCTCTTCTATTGCTCCCTCCAATAGTGGCCTTTATCAGGTAAACAAAAACAAAATTAACTAAAATGTTGAAGCAATAAATATTAATGACAGCTGGTTGATGGATACATGGTCCTGCTAGCCTTCCCTCTGCACACGTTTAGTTCAGATTATGGTGAAAATGCTAGTTTAAGATGTTAAAATAAGTTGTCACCATACAATCACGAGGTTGCTCTTGTATATCATACTAATTTCCATACCACATGCACCTCTCCCCAAAAATTAGTCATTCAGAAGTCAGGTGTGTGTCTTAAACAAAGAATAATTTCTTCACTGTAATGGAGACAGAAGGATTATGGGGGCTATAATCATCACTAGCTCACCTTGGGCTGATCCCTCCAGCCACATGGAGCAGGGGTGGAGTCCTTTTGTCAGCATCACCCCTCCTTTTCCTGCTGCAAGGTTAACAGAGAGTTTAACCTTCTCATAGCTACTGCCAGTTCAGCAATCAGCAGAATGGAGGCAATTCAGCAGCACCTGTGAACGTGTTAAACCCTCTGATGGGTCTCCACCCCTGTACCATGCAGCTGGAGGGTTCAGCCCAGGGTGAGACAGTGCTAGAGCAGGCAAGCCTGTGAAAAAAAATGGTATTCTTTATTCTGCTACCAAAAACAAGGTGCATGTTTTATTGGGAGCATGTGAATAAATATGGTAATATGAAGCTCCTTGTATCCTTAACCTATTTGCATGACAGAGTGGTATTTTGCCTTGAAAGCAGAAATGGGAGTTGGCCATCTGCACAGAACAAAATGCATAACTTGAGTAGGAAAGAGAAGAACAAGGTGAAAGAATACACAGTCCTTTTATTAACTCTAAGCAACATGGATCAAGCTTTAAGAATTCACATAAAAGAATGTGAAGAATCATCTTGAAAAGGTATAAGACTTTATATCAGTTTAATTTTCCATTGTGATAAAGTATATGTTCACCGAATATGGGAAGGCATGAAATAAAATAATAATTCAGAATGACCCAGTTAAATGCTTTTTATATAATACCATTTATAGGATATATTTACCAAATATTGGGCACCACTTTCTCTTTGAAAGATCTGACAGATGGAAATAGGATGCCTCATTTGAGTCACAAAGAGATTATTCCAGGAGGATTTCAAATGCATCAGAAGAAGAAATATTTTTAAATGTTAATATGATTCTAAACATAAACTATATGTTCCCTTTGTATTGAATAAATCTTAAATATAGCTAAAACATATGATTCAAAGACAAGCTGAACAACTTCTGGGGTGTCTTTGTAACTAAACAGTTACAAAATGAAGCTCATTTCATGTCATTTTGTTTTTAGTGACATTCTCCTACTTCAGAGCTGGGCTTGACTTGAGAACAAAAGGTACTTGTTACAAGGTCTTGCAAGAAACTAGTGATGATTGGCTTCTTTTCCTTTCCTCCTACACAGCCAGATGGGTTGCAAGTTGGCTGGAGGGCCACACCCAGAGAGTGGTGGTGTATGGGTCATTTTTGACCTGGACGGACGTGGGCAGTGGAGTCCCCCAGGGCTCGGTCCTCGGGCCCCCACTGTTCAATATCTTCATTGGTGACTTGGATGATGGGGTGAAAAGCACCTTGTTCAAGTTCGCAGATGACACTAAGATGTGGGGAGAAGTGAGCACAGTAGAAGACAGGGACAGGCTACAACTAGATCTGGACAGGTTACAGAGGCGGGCAGATGAGAATAGGATGGGTTTCAATATGGACAAGTGCAAGGTATTGCACCTAGGGAGGAAAAGCCAGCAGCATACCTACAGGCTAGGGAACTCCCTTCTTGTCAGCACAGAGGCAGAAAAGTATCTTGGAGTCACTATTGATTCCAGGATGAACATGGGCCACCAATGTGGGGACGTGGTCAAAAAGGCTAACCACACCTTGTCACGCATCCATAGATGCATCATGAGCAGGTCCAAGGAGGTGATCCTTCCCCTCCATGTGACATTGGTCAGGCTGTAGTTGGAGCACTGCATCCAGTTCTGGACGCTGTGCTTCAGGAGGGATGTGGATAGCATCGAGAGGGTCCAGAGGAGGGCCTCTTGCATAATCAGGGGGCAGCAGGGCGGGCCCTATGACGAGAGACTACAGGACCTGAACCTGTTCATCCTCCACAGGAGAAGGCTGAGACGTGATCTGGTGGCAGCCTACAAACTTGCCAAGGGGGACCAGTAGGCAGTGGGAGAGTCCCTGTTCCCCTGAGCACTACCAGGAGTTACAAAGAATAATGGCCATAAGCTGACTGAGAGTAGATTCAAACTAGACATCAGGAGGCACTACTTCACAGTCAGGGCTGCTAGGAGCTGGAACCAACTTCCTAGGGAACTGGTGCTTACTTCTACCCTGGGGATCTTCAAAAGGAGGCTAGACAATTACCTACCTGGGATTGTTTGACCCCAGCATCCTTTCCTGCCCATGGCAGGGGTTGGACTTGATGACCTGCTTAGGTCCCTTCTGACCCTACCAGCTATGAAACTACAAAACTATGAAACTAACTCTTGGACCAGGGGTGGGCAAGATTGCAAATCCAGCTGGCAGCCCCTGCTCATGTCATGGTGGCTGGTTTCTATGGAGACCCCAACAGCAGTGGCACTGTAAAAGCGAAGGACCAGGGTTTCCATGGAGACTGGCCCCGGCATGCGGCTGGGCAGGAAGCTGCTCCGGGGCTGGGACTCGGATTTTGCAGTGGTGACAGTGTGGTCTGGAGGTGTGTGGACAGTGGATCGCAGCTTTTCCCTGGCTCCCAGCCCCAGAGCGGCTCCCTACCCAGTTGCATGCCCTGCCAGCGCTGCTGAGCCTGGTCTCCATGGAAACCCATGCTGTCACAGTGCTGCTGGTCCTGGGGTCTCCATGGAAACTGGCTGCAGCAATGTGGGCAGGGGCTTTTGGGAAATGGAGTCCACCATGGGCCTGATCCAGCTCACGAACCAGACTTTGCCGGCCCCTGCTTTAGACTTATAATGCATTTATATACCTCAGTCTTCAGGTGCCTCAATGAAAATCTCACTGGGAAATGATTGTGCTGGAGGAAAACAATAAGCATCCACAGCTGAATGTATAATTATAATTCAATGACATATATCATCATCTTATATGGAATGCTTCCTGAGATACCTTCATGACAAAGAATCATAAGAAACACAGGGATGGAAGTGACCTCAAGAGATCATCTAGTCCAAAACCCTGGCTTGTCATAGAAGGAAATTGGATTGCTTAAGCATGACTTGTTTTTGACAAAACCATATTGGCTGCACGAATCACATTGGTATTCTTTTCGTATTTAGAAACAGATTTCCTGGGGGTTGCTGACTGGTGTTAGTGCTAGCTTGGAGTTTGAAGCACTTATGCCCTTAGTCTAGAAACCTTCTCTGACAGTCCCCCACCTGCACAGCTGTGATTTGCTATTAAAGGCCTGGTGAGCAGGAGCAGGACAATGAGCTGTAGTTGTGAGTTGCCACTAGAGGGTTGGTGAGCTAGGACAGGCTTCTGTCCCTGCTCTACAAGGGAGATGTGTGAGAGATCCTAGGATACTGGAGGACTTCAACTTGGGCAGCACATCTGTGGGGAGTGGTGCCACATCTGCGTGGAGTGGCCATACCTAAATGAAATAGGAGCTTGGTAGTGTGGATCAGAGATAACTTTGCCCTGGAGTGGTGCAACTTTGAGCTACATAACGAGTGCTTAAAACCACTAAGGTGTTAATGTGCAGACAATCCAGAGGTTAAGAGCTCCAGGACCGGCAAAAATTACTGTGTAACAAGGTCCAAGAGACTGGCAGTGCATAGGGGGTGCTTGCGGGTACACATTCACCCCCTGAGATTGGTGGTGAACCTCCTGATATTGGCCACTGCTGCTGGTGGTGCCTGTGGACAGTCACCACTTGCCACCCCCCACCGCCGACACCACCGGCAGCGGTAGGATACAACCCTGCAGCCTTTCTACAATATGGAGGATAACATTTTAAGCACTGCATTGTCTCTAACAATAGGAAGTGTCAGGTGACTTTCACTGTAAACAACACTATGTGAACTTCCTATAATGAAGAGAAAAAGAGCTATTATATCACAGAGATAAAGAAGAAATCATGTATACCACTAAGGCAAATACCATCAGCCTGATTTTATGATCAGAATACCAACTGACAACAGTTTGCATTTTTCTCTATTTCATGATTAATGTATATATTTACCAGCTTTAGCTATTAATAGATTGTATATATAGACAAACACCTTCAAAGCTGACTGTCTAAAAGTGGGTACCTATCTTACTTAAGCAATTTTGGATTATGAGGTAATTATGTACATTCCTTAATGTAAATTGAAGTAGCTAAGTTTAGGTATTCAGGTTTGAAAATGAATAATAAAACGCTGAGTCTACTGTTTCCAGTCCTTTAGACTATAAACAGTGTTAAGGAAGCTGAGAAAAATCATGATTTCCTGTTTTACTACAGCAGTAGGTAGACTCTTCTGACTTGGACCTGATTAAGAACAGAGATGGTCTTTTGGGGTTAGCCTGGTATCATTATATCTTTCGCTGCAGTATATAGCTTTAAATCTAATTCCTACCATAAATGCAGTGATGTCAGCATTTTGTATCAGTTGGGAAATTGCAGAAAAACCTGTGTTAAGACTTCTCTTAATAAACAGGCTGAGGGATTTTGTTCACAATGTTGAAGCTTAAATATGCAATTTTGACTCTAAAGCTGACAAGCTGTTGACAGATGTGTTTTTGTATTTATTTCACTAACACAAAGGTTTCTGCTAGGGTTTTATGAACTGTGGATAGTGCATGACAGGACATGCACAAGGGCTGAACAGTTTTGATCTTTAGACCTTTCTAACTTGCTTCAGTTAAACTGACCAGACATTGTAAACCCAAAGGAAAAGAAAGACAACTTTCAACACACACGGGCAACTCCATGGGTACTGTAGTAGCTTTGTCTGACTTAAATCTGTGACCTATTACTATACAATTCCCTTTTTATTAGATTAATGCACCTGCAACTCCATTTTTGTTGGGTGGACAATACTTAGCATCCTTTCTACATTCTGATATGTATTCCAAATGCTTTCATGCAATCAATTCTTGCAGCTTCTCTCTCTGTGGAGCCCTACATTATATTGCTGTTTTGTATTCTTTTATTGAGGACAACACTTTGTGAGCTATAATGGCTCAAAGTGCATTGACTAGAAAACAGGAAGATTAAATATCTTCTCAGTGTACTAGAGTTGCTTGTAAAAGAAAAAAAAGAAAGGCATCTCTTGCATTAACCTAAATCACCTGAAAGGAGTTCATCAGTATTGCACAAAAAGACTCTGATCCCCACCAGGCTTGTTTGGGTAAAGGGACCACTATTCTCACTGCAGTAGACTATGACAACATGAAAAATGACTGCTATTGTAAACACATAAATAAGTAATGTAAACATTTATATCTTCTGATGACAAGATGAAACGTGGGCTTACTGCAAGTGAGATTACCTGAGACGTTAGGGTGCCTGTAGACATCTGGGGATGCTGCTCTAACGCACTGTAATTACAGCGCATCAGAGAGACTTGATTAATCAAGCCTGCTGGAGCATGTTAAATCAGCGCACTCTAGCAGCCTCCACATCTTGTGTATTCTCCATGCCCTAGCTTTAAAATAGTGCCGAGGGCGCTTTAACTAAAGCTTATTGAACAAGCTGCTCTAATTAAAGTGCCCAAACCCCCAGAACATGTATAAAGACTCCCCCAGTTACTACAGTGACAGTAGAATGGAGCACTTAAATAAATTCCTACAAAAGGCACACTAAAATACATAAAATAATAAATAAATCCTCTATCATAAAACACTCAAATGCCTTATTAATATTTAAATATGTTAGATATATTTTTCCTAGGCTCAGCAGGAAATTCCAAGACATGAAAAAGGTAATCCCCAGGAAAAGGCAAAATACATCCTTGGAAATGCCCAGTCAACTCCCAGATTTCTGGGCCATGTGGTACAGCATTTAGTACTAACTACTAAGTATCAGATCAGGTGAAAATTTTGAAAAAGGGAAATCTACTTGTGTCTAAAGATGTACAACCACATTTACACATGAAAAACTAATTAATGCATGTATAAATGGGAACTCTGTACTCAAGCAAATAGACACAAGTTTACATATTTATTCTGTTAAAATGAATATAAGCATGTGCCTATCAATTCGCAGTAGAAGCAGGCCTCTATATTTTAAAGAATGAAATGCTATTTATTTCCTTCTACATGCAGTAAAACAACCATAAAAATAGACCATCTGAGAAATACAACAATAGCAACATACTATAGTTGAGTATTTAAATTACTGCAATGCCACTCACTTCTTGTGCCTGCAAGGCACAAATGAGTCCAACTGCCAAGTATATTATTTCAAGGAAAATGGGAGGTTTGAATCAGGTGCTCTTCTTATATTGGTTTTATGTTGGATCTACTTGGCAAAATTCTATGGCTTCTATTACACAGTAAGTCAATGTAAATAATAATACTGGTCCTTTCTGGTCTTAAAAAAAACAATGACTGAGAAACTATCTGTAAGTCCCCATCTTCAACATCTTTCTTCCAACAGAGAGTAAGATAATGGTAGGATGGGAAAACAGGTGAAGTGCATTGTGTTCCAGATAACACCAGCTTGCATACTGTCTCTTGGGATTCTGTATTAAAGTGTCTTGGATTATACCCAGGACTGGTTCTAAGGTTTGGGTGAGATTCAAAAAGCCATGACTGTTAGAAAGAGATATGTAAAAATGATGCGACTGTGCAGAAGAGTAGATTCACCTTCAGTGGGTACATCTACACATGTGCTTTAATGCGCAGCAGCCTATTTTACTACGCATTAAAGCATCATGTAAAAACCGTGTGATTACGCTAATGCACAGTAAAATAGGCTACTGCACATTGTGTCACATAAAAATTGTGCACATTCATTACTCCACATTAAGGCAGCCTAATCAGTGTTGTTTAGTATCTCACATTTAAGGTACTAAATTTAATGTGCATTTGGAAAATCATCTTAATTCATGGGTAGATACACTCAGTGAGGTGTGAGGTCTTAGGGTCTTAAAGCCCAGTATAGAAGCAAGCAACGGGGCAGCTAGAACTATTCTTGCCTATGTGAGTGAGGTGGCCATTAGGGTTGCCACAAAGATTGTGTAACAGAAAACGTGCAACAGCTCCTGGAAGTGGTTTGTGTTCACACGGAGGCTGCTTAAGAACCACATGAAAGGCATTGGGGAAATTATAATTCAAGTACTACAGTTTAAAAGATATAGGGCCTCACTGAGAGAGCATGTTTTAATTCATAATGAAATGTGATTTCTTTCTTCACTCTCAAGGACAAAAAGAGCTTTGAGGGCCCAAGATTGGAAACTGCTGCCTTCAACATCTAGTAACTGTAACAGTTTTCTTCCCAGCAGGAACAACCACAATTTGCAAAAATCAATTTACTATTAAGAAAGGTGCTTTCTGTTCAGGTTAGGCAGCAGAAGGTAAACTGCAATAAAATGAAACTGATAGAGAGACAATTTTTGCTTGTTTCATTTTTACCGTTAAAAGTTTTTGCAGAGGTACAGTCTGCTCCAATTACTTAGTCTGAAATCACAGTATACGAAGAGACATTCCTGCTATAACAGATATTAAAGAAAGCTCCCTATATACCTGGACAAAGACCAGACACACATGCAGCTTTTAGATTTCAATGAAATATCACATCTAATTTTTCATGTTGTGTTTTTGCTTTAACTGTTTGCTCCCGTTTCCATAGTGAACCCAATTGTATCAGACCAAATTTTGTTCTACACAAAAATTCACCCTTTGCCTGAAGTTTTGGTTTTAATTCTCCTGTTTGAAACAAGGTCATCCTCCATCTTTAGCATTTCTCATACAACACAGTGCTAGGAGTCCTCATAATGGCAAGATCCCATTGTGAGAGGTACTGTACAAACACAACAAGACAAGATGGCCCCAGGTCCAAAGACCTTCTGCTGCAAGCAGAGTATATCAGCTTTCGTGTTTATTATGAGGATAAACTAAAAGCTAATGTGGTACTTACAGCCAAACACAGCAACCCCTGTGATACATGGGCAAAACAGGACACAAATCAACAGTTAAGAAACAAAATCACTTACACCTCATTAACTGTGTAATTATGTGTATGTTAAATTTGCAGGGGGGACCTTTGAGTATGAAAAATAATGGCATTTTTTAGCTCAATGACAAGATCATGGTACAACAGAGAAAATAATAATTCCCCCTCAACTATGCTTTCCAAGTTCTTACAGCCTCAAGGCCAAATTCTCAGCTGTAATAAATCAACATAACTCTACTGGAGGTTTTATTGTTCTGGAAGCAAACTCTGCCTAATGTACACTTATGTCCCATAACAGACTGGTCTTTCCCACCTCCCCAGCACCTCTTGACTCAGAACTGTGCAGGGGATCCCTGTCCAATGACAGCACTGTAAGAATGCAGTGTTTTCTGTCCCATCCCCAGCCACGTGGACCCGAGGAAAGAAAATGAAACTGATGCAGATGGTGCAGAAGATACTATTATACTGCTTTCTGCAGGTTTCACTTTGGACAGTCTCTCATCTGTACCGATTGGCTGTTTGTTCCAGACCTTCCAATTTCCTTTCTTCCTTCGCATTTCCACCTACCTAACCCTCATGAATATATCCCAACTCAAAGGATTTCCTAGCAAAAAGAAATACAAAATGCGGTGTAAGTACTTGTTAACCACTATTATATTGCTCGCTCTCCTCGTATGTTATATCTTTTCCTTCAACCTATGTCAGTCTTCTTTAGTTCGATTAAAAGATCTGAGGACATTAACTGGCTACTACAGAGTCTCTCTCAGCTTGACCTTAGGTGATAGAGTAATACATTAAAAAAAGTTATAAAGAACCAGATACAAATCATTAGTTTTCGTGCCTCTGTCCCTGTTTGTGTTTTTCCAAACTCTACTATTCAGTCTTTTCAGGAAAAATCCATTATTTTAGTTATATATATTAGCTTCCACCGACTGTATCCTTACAAGTCACCTTTACAAATTATGCTTACTTTATTAGCTGAATATATCTGTGACAGTAGGAGAACCTAGATCTGTGACCACAGTAGTAGTTTTCACTATTCCTTTTGCGTTTTATCTAATCATTCCCATTAAGAGCACTATCCAGAACCTTTTGTGAAGAGTGAAAAAAAATTACTTTTTGTAAGTACTTAGAGGAAAAGAATAAAAACAACACAAATTGTATGGATTATTCATGAACAGATCATGTAAAACGAACCCAATTTCCTTTCCTGACAGGATAACTGGCCTAACAGATTATGGAGAAATGGCAGACTTGATATATCTTGGCTTTAGCAAGAATTCTGACACCATTCTGAGTGGTGTTCCCATGAGCCCATTTCTATTCAATATTTTCTTTAATGATGTGGGTGATGGAATTAGAGAGTATGATTATCAAGTTTGTAGGACAGTTGCAAACACTTTTAAACACAAGAGCAGAATTCAAAATGATCTTGACGAAATAGAGAGATGACCCAATCAACAAGATGCAATTAAGGACAAATGTAATGTGGTACACTTAGGAAGGAAAAATCAAATGTGCATACGCAAAATTGGAAATAACAGAGTAGGCAGCATTATGGCAAAAAAGATCTGGAAATTCCAAGGAGTACACACTAAGTATGACTTAAGGAAATGTGATGCTGGTGCAAAAAAGGGAGGGTTATCCTTTGCTGTATAAACATGCCGTATTTTCATCAGTACAACATGCCCTGGAATATAGTATGCACCTTGTTTTTGAAAGATGGAAGGAAGAAAAAAAAGATGTTTCCAAAGCTATGGCCCCGTAGAGCAAGGGCAGAACCTAATCTTCAGCTGACTCATCCCCCCTTTGCAGTTTAACTAGAGCGCAAAGCTTAGCTATCACTGAACACTGGCTTCCATTGGTAGATTTATGATTTGAAAGAGCTGAAGTGTTTTGAGGGCTATGAAATAGAAGGAGAGAGACCAGAAACAGCTAGGAGCCAGAAAAAATTCCCTAAGAAAGGTTAACTTGTTTAGCAGAACTTGAAGAACATTAACAAAGAAAGAAGATCCTTAACATCTCTGGAGTGAAGAACAATGAGCCATTAAAGCAACTGATTCCCTCAGCTGCATGAAAAGTAATACCACAACTGCTTCACTGTGGTACAGGGTGCTTCTATCAAAGCTGAGTGCTTTTATCCTGGGCACAGAAAATCAGCTTCCCCACTTAATATATGTACCTCAGTTTTGGGGGTCTGAGCTGGGAGGGAAAAAGGGTGTGTTATATGCAAGAAAATATTATAATAAGACAAAGGATATATTTATTCTGCTCTGCTTAGCAATGTTGAAACCTCAGCTAAACTACTATGTCCAGCTTGGGGCACCATATTTTAACGAAAAGGCAGCCAAATTGGAGAGAGTCCAGAGTAGAGCAATAACGATGATGGTAATTCTAAGAAACATAATCTACGAGAAAAGTTTGAAGGAACTGGGTTTGGTTAGTCTAGAAAAGAAAAGATGAAAGAGGCATGAAGAGTGTCTTTCAGTGTGTAAATCAGAGCAGGCAATTATTTTGGGTGGAGGGCTGCTTACCCAGTTTTGGCAAGCTGTTGAGGGCCGCATGGGTAGCTCTGCCAATGTCTTGGGACCAATGTCTCAGGGCCAGAGCTTGTGGGGCCCAGAGCAGGGCACAGACTGGCAGGAGTCTGTGGAGCCAGGTTGGGTAATACCAGCAGGGACGGGGGGGAGCTGGCTTGGCTCCATAGAGGCCCTGCTGGCCGGGACCCTTGTACTCCTGCTGCTCCACTCTGGGACCCACTGGCGCTGGCCCCATGACACTGGTGTGGGCCCCATGCACCCACTCACTCCCAGTGACTCCAGCCCCGTGGTATAGGTGGGGGGCAGCATGCAGCCCAGATCCCTTGCTCCAGGGCAGTGAATAAGCTGGTGCTGATTGCAGGGAAAAGCAGCCTTTCCTCTGCCCCATGGCCAGTGCTCCCTGCTGCAGCCACTCGCAGCCCACATGGAGCTGTCCTGAGCAGGCATAGGCAGCCCCAGGCGGGCTGAAAGCAGCTGCAGTGCAGAGTGCTAGGCATGGGGTGGGGAAGGGGGCGCTTCTCCTGCACTCAGCACCAGCTAGTAACCCACCCCCACAGCCCGCCTGGGCCCTGCACTGGCTCTTGGTTCACCTGTCGGGGCTGTGCCATGGTGGCAGCAGCTGCAGCGTGCCCTGCTGTTGTGGGAGCCCACTGGGCTTCTCCTGGGTCCTACTGCCCCTGGCTCTTGTCATTTCTGACAGGAACCAAAGACAGATAAATTTTAATTTTCAAAAATTTTTGGGGCCCCATGGGACAGACAGAATGGCCTCACAGGCAGGATCTAGACTGCAGGCCATATTTTGCCCACCCCTTGTGTAAATGATTGATCAATTATTCTCCATGATTGTGGGCAGGACAAGTAGAAATTAGTTTTGTTTGCTGCAAAAATGATTTCCATTAGATATTAAGAAAAACAAGGGAGTTAAACATTGGAACCATCTACGTAAGGGTCTTGCAAAATCTTTTTTTGCAATGACTTCAAGAACAGGGACTGGGTACAAAAGTTCAGTAAGCCTGAGGCAGACAGAATTGATTTAAATTACATCGTTTAGAGTGTTAGTGAAGAGAATCCACATTTGCCCTTTGGCAGCTGGGGGGCAAATCTTTTTGATCACTTATACTGGTACAAGTGTAATGTCTGTACCTGGCCAGGCGGAACAAATATCTACCAGGGATAGTTTAGGAACATTTTATCTTACCTTACTGAAAGGAGCTGGACTAGATGAACCTCTTCTAGCCCTCTTCTAGACTATTTATGTCTATGAGTCTATTGTCATAATAGAAGAAATAATTGTCCCTGAGTTAATGAACACTACACTGATCAAAGGGGAGGAAGAGCCATTCTCCTCAGTACAACACAGCAGCAACACAACACCCACATGTGCAAAAAAAATCATCTGCCAGTTTTGGGCTAGATGAATTTGGTTATAGTTTAATTAAAAGAGAGGACTGACTACAGAGCAGTGCAAAGTTGCCCAGTTCCATTAGCATCTCTCCCTTGAGGTGTCAAGCCATCCTATGTGAGGAATGCGACTCGCTGTTTCTATTTCTGGTGCTATATCAAGAGATGACAAAATTACAGAGCAGGAGACAGGGTGATGTCATCAGCACATTGTTTTCCTTCCCCTTTTCCAGAGGTTTTTTCCCAAGTAAGGAGAGTAGAGACAGAAGTGTAATCTGTGGATGTACTCAGGAGCCACAAGCAACCTGAGGGTTGAAGAGTTGGTGTGAATGGTTTCAAGGTAAAAAACAAACAAACAAACAACAACCATCAGACAAGAGGGAAGAATTCTCATTAGTCCACTTAAACTGCACCATAGCACTTGCCCAAATCTAACTAAATGAAAAAAAAAATCCCCACCCAAAAACAAAAAACACCTCCCAGAAAGCCAAATGAAACTACAGTGAGGACCCCCACTGACATATTACAACAAAACAGCAGAGTGTGAATGGACAAAGGGAAAGAACAAACGCAAATGGGGCAGTGATGAAGGCAGTGACTGATGAGTGTTAGCCAATGAAATGACTCACAGCCGAGCTGGCTTGTTTACCAGAGAATGCTGTAGAATTGGAAAACTTAAATCTTGGCCGTGCAATGTCATTCAGAAGTCAAATTTATCCAAAATTACAACACAGAACATTAGATGTAGATGACTCCTGCCTAATTCTCCTTACCTATGAGGAGAATTAGACATAAGACCTTGAGGATAAGAAGAAATAAATCAAGCATGAAATGAGGGAAGTGTATATATAGAACTGAGACTTTCAGAAAGACACCCAGCATCCACTGTCCAGTGGGACAAAAGGGCAGTTCAATCAATGAGAAATAAATCTGGAATTAACAGTACTTTGGAGAGGAATATATATTTGATAGTTTAGTGTTAAGGCATTTCGGGTTATAGTATAGGAGGTGTGTGAAGAAATAAAAAAGTTCCTTATTTAGATTGAAGATAAATTTAGTTCTCTGAAGAAAAGATAGTACCCATCGCATCAGCAATTAATTCCCATGCAAAACTGCAAGCACCTTCCTAGTTTTAGCTAAAAACAGTCCGTGTTTTATCTCACTAGCACAGTAATTTATTTTCTAAAGGGAGCACTAAAACAATTAATGAATGAAGTAATAGATCATGCATCTGCTATCAGGCATGGGACCATCCATGGCACTTATTCAGCCTGGTATGTAAACAGTTTATATGCAGAAATTCTAATGAACATGGTATCCCTTGTGCTGCACAGAAAGCCAACTGCACAATTTCACATGAAAAAAAGAGATATATCTAGATAGAAAAAAACAATACTTACCATGAAACCCTCAGTGTATTGAAACTGAGCTCTGGAAGTGTCTTCTGCTGTGGGACTCAGGGGCTTAGGATCAGATAGTGAACGTTGCATCATCTTTGCTGACTTTGGGCTGGGTGGAGGAACGTTGGCAATATCAGCATGCAGTATCTTCTGAGAGCTGATGTCATCAGTGATGGGTTTTTCATAGGATACAAAGGCTGACTCTATAACTTTGCTTGGTGAAACTGGTGAAATGGGTGAATAAAGAACTTTGGGAGACTTGGGAGGGGAAGGGACTACCTGCAGTGTAGAGTCTGCACGCAAGTGAGATGAGTAGCCTATTTCTAGTGGTGTTGGGCGCTTTTTGTCCTTCTGAGGAGATGTGGTTGTCAAGTACTGGGGACTTTGTGTATCTGAATCCGTTTCTGTTTGACACCCCAAACTTTCTCCTGTATATGTCTTTTCTGGGGCTGAAATGTGTTTTATGATTTCAACCTTAGCATCCAATCTGGCTCTTATTGAAGGGGTTCGTATTGTCCCTACAGGTTCTGTTTGTACCGAGATCTCTGCCACTGTCTGAACTGCAATGCTAGACACTTTGGAAAATGGCTTACTTTTGTCTACCTCAGGGGTGCCCTCATTATATTTCCCCACACGAGCCTTCCTTCTTGATCTGCTAGAAAGATCCCATTCTTCTTGATCTTCATCATCTGTCTGAACACTTGTATCAACACTCTTTTTTGTCCTCCTCCTCCTGTTTGTGTAGCCCCGGTCTGTACCATCTTCATCATCAGTTTGTACTCCACTGTCCATGATCTTTTTAAAACACCTGGGATCTTCTTCTAGGGTCTCATCAAGCTCATCATACTGACCACGTAACTTTGGCATGGAGCTCCTCTTCTTCAGTTGTTTCTCCTCTCTTGCATCAATATCCTTTAGAGACATTTCTGAAACAGAGCTTAGCATACCAGGCCTAGATATATATTGGGCAATGCCATCGGATTGAACTGTGTACCATGTCTGACTTTGTGGAATTTCAATGCCCAGCGCAGCTGAAGCTGTTGTGGTTGTGTCATCGCTAGTCCAAAACTGGCCATTTTCTGTAGCAGCATATTGTCCTTCCAGAAGGACTTGATCTGTGGTTGTTTGTGGGGAGACATTTCCAGAAGGGTCATAATTATATTGATATATCTGGCGAATCTTTTGCTCTTCCAGCTGCTGGTGAAGCTGTTGCTGAAGTTGCTGAATTTGCTCAAGCTGTAACTGCTGTTGAGCTAATGTCTCCTGTCTCATCATGAACTGGGCTTGCCGCTCCTCCTCTTGTTGGAATAAGAGATGGTGCTTCATGGATTGCAATTCCTCCAGCTTCTTTTGCACCATAAACTTTTCTTGTTCTCTAAACCTTTGAATTTCCTGACGCTCCCACTCTAATTCCTCTGCAAAGCGCTGCTGCTTAAGTTTCTCCAGCTCAAGAAGTTCACGCTCCAAGTCAAGCTGCTGCTGTTTATCTTCTTCAGGGGCAACGAGAAGTGCAACTTCATCTTCAATGACTTCTGTAAAACCTTCTGAAGCAGTAGTTAAAGTAGGCATCAGGCTGGTTGTCTCGGTAGTAATAGTTTCTATAGCGAGAGGTTGCAACCCTGTGTCAATATCAATGCCAACAATTGCACTGTCTTTTTCAGCTGCCACTGTTGTCAAGAAACTGTATGATCGTGGAAGTGGTTGATTCTGTTGCAAGGATGATAGTGAGGACACTGAGTCAATTGTTTGGAGAGCAGATAAATCTCTGATGGTTGTACTGAAAATAGAACCAGGCTGTGTAGTTATGGCAAATGTGGATGGTATTGGAGTTGCAACCGAGGAATAAACAACACCATTTGATGATCTTAAAACACTTCCAACACCATACAGGGAAGGTACCATTCTTGCTTGGGAATACTGTGGTGCACTAATCCCGATGCCAGAAATCACTTGTCGAGTCTCTGGATAAGGACCAGTGGTCTTGCTTGAGTAATCCATAACCTCACCTGAAATTATAGGGCACAGTTATAGTCCAGTCCCCCAAAATAATGCTGCTTTGTGGATTCTGAAAGCCATCCCATCTTGCTGAATTAAGTGGGGAGGGGGAATGGCATGCAAATCTTCAGGTTACTGAACTACTTTAGATGTGAAGAAAACAGCATTTCTGAACATGCAGGCACATGCAGGCACCTCTGTGCAAAACACATATGTAAAATGAAGAAACGAAATAAATGTGTAATCCAGAATAATTTGTCACATTGTCCAACAGAAAACATAACAACAGAAGGAGGGGAAAAATTAAAAAAAAATCATCCTGAAATGAGGTGAGGAACACCATAATTATATTTCAAAGAAAGATCTGCTGCTGTGTCATACTGACCTGTAGTTACTCTTCCAGAAGTTAGATCTACTGCTGCATCTGTTGCCCCAACTCGATAATCAAAGCTATTCTTGCTCTTATATGCAAAAAGTCCAGCTTCTGATAAATTAGTATCAGACATGGATGGTTTCATACCCCCAAATGCTCTGTAACTATATGACCCCAAGCGATCATACTGATAATGGTCATCTCTGTAACCAAATCGATCTTCAGGCAGTGTGGTTGGAGGCTGTTGTGCCGTACAGCTCCTGCCAAATGGTAATTTATAAACCATATCACAACAAACCGCTCTTCTCCCTGCAGTCAGGTCAACAGGTTTTTCATCATCTTCTATTACTGTGGTGATAACCCCTGACATAGCTTCATCTGCTGTCACCATTGTTCTGTGGGATTTTGTGGTGCTAAGATCAACTGCTCCATCCTCCATTGGCTCCTGAGAAGCAGAGACATCAGTCCAACCATTTGTCACACCAACAGGAGGGACAGTGACAGGCTTTGTTGTAGCCCATGTCACTGCATGTGTTGAAGTACCTAAAGATAAGTTTATTGGCACTTCATCTCTACCTACAGAGAATGCCTGGCTGCCTGTTACTCTGTGTGCAGGCTCAAAATACTTTGAAGTTGTCAGCTGCAATGGTGTTGTCATTCCATGTCCCAGGTCCACAAGGCTTTCTGTACTGGCAGTGTAGCTTACAGTAGCTGTACAAGTCATTATAGTTACTGTTTCAGTGACTAGAGCTAGAGAAGGTTCTGCAGTTGATGCAGTGCTAAGATTTATGATAGCTGGCTGGACAGCACTTACTGGCCGCCCAGATACATCACTTGCTATTGCTTGCCTTCTCACATCCATGGAAACAGCAGACAGATCCATACAGCTGTTTGTCATTTCAATATCCATCTTTGTTAAAGTTCGAAGGTCAATAACATCACCAAATGGATGGAACCTTCCATTCTCTCTATACCTGGTTTGCTCTACCATGTGCATTGGCTCTGGAGGTATAGTAATAGAGACGCTGCCTAATCCCACACTCGGCACTGAGCCTTTAACCACAGAAACGGTGGTCTTGGTAACTGCTGTTGTTATTAATTCTGTTACTGAACTAGGGGCGGTTTCAAAAGTTGACTGTGCTGTAACAGGAAAAGTTTGCAAAGCACCAGAATCATACATGTTCTGATCTGCCATAGTTTGAAGTTCTATAGCTTTTATGGATGGAATAAGTTGAGGCCTCACAGTCTGGGGAACCTGGTCTTTAGAAGGTGAGCCTAAAGGCCAGCTGGTGACAGCCTGGCTAGTTACGGACTCTGTAGGAGTTCCAGGTTCAGATGGCAACGTGATAACTACATAGGTTTCTTGTAAGGATTTGGTCAACCTTGGTGAAGACTTGTTAGAGTGAGGAGATAAAGGGGATGTAGGGGATGTCAACTTGCACTCAGCTGAAGAAACCAAATTCAAAGTCATACTAGTGGTTAATGACAAGCCTATTGATTTTGGCTGTGTTTCTGCTGGCTTATGAACTACTATTGGGAGAGGAGGAACTGCTGGCTTAGGAGCAATTGGAGGCTTAGTTACCTCAACAGGTCTATGACTGAATACAAGCCCTGCTGGAATTGAAGATGGCTTGGGAGGCACAGGAGGTGGTGTAGGGGTATATATTTTTGTAGTAGGTACGACATGGTTCTTTAACAAACCCATGGCCTCTACAGTTGCACCACTAGTCACAGAAGGCAGAACTATTGGAGCTGTTGTCCCTGGCGATTTAACCTGTATCTTCTTTTTGGGATAAATAGCTGGTTTGGGCGGAGTAGGTGGAGGCAATGGTGGAGGAGGGGGAGGGGGAGGGGGAGGAGGAGGATGGAGAGGTGGTGGCAATGGTTGTTCAGAAGAATCTAAAGAAGAGCTTCTGAAAAGTGAGATACTTTGTGAGTAACATATTTTGGATGTCACAGGGGGAGCTGAGGAAGTCACAGATGGTAATGCAGAAACAGCGCTGATCTTAGTTACAACACTAGTAGTGGATACAGGTGTGGTTGGTGCTGGCTGTGTTACTGGAATTGATGTTAGTTGGTCAGATGCAGCATCAGCCATGTTAATCCTTGTCATGTCCATACCCACTCCTTTGGGCACATCTTCATAAAGTACTTTAGTAATAGCAGCCTTCTCTATGCTCTTAATTTCCCTAGCTCTTTCTTTCTCTGGTATGGATAAATCAAGGGTGGTGGAGTCAGAAGTGTATTGCTTCAGTTTTAGATCTGTAATTGTCACTGCAGAAGGTGCAGCTGTAGGCAAGGAAATTACAACATGATCCACAACATGACCTGCACGTACCACTGGCTTTTGAGGGGGTACATCAATAGGTTCATAAGGTGTGGTTGTTTCAGCATACTCTTTTGTGGAGCTGATGGGCACTTGAGATATTGAGCTGATCCCTTCAGAATCTGCTAATTTACTAAAAGCTTCCATTGTATCTATATAACCTATGGCTGTCCTGTCTATTCCAGGGATGGGTGATGAGCTATCAGTGGTACAAACTGAAGATGTAGATGATGTTAGAGAAGCTGTATCAGAAGGCAAAACAGATGCAGCACTTTCTGAAGCCTCAGAATATGTTAATATGGAAGTTTCATGAGATATTATTTCTTGAATTTCTCTGGCATAATCTGTTAGGTATTCATCTTCTATATCTTCTACTGTAAAGTGCTGGGTTATCTTAACATCTGGAATAGAAAGTACTGTGCTGCTGACTGAAGATATGTCTGAAACTGATGAAGGAGTGCTTAATGTTAATGAGGCACCATCTACTGTATTTCTTACTGTAGATCCCATTGTATCTGATCCAGGAATTAAATCTGATGTTGGCTGAGTTGGACTGGAGCCTGGGGTCAGCTGCATTCCTTGTCGCTTCATAAGCTCTTCATACGCTGCTTCTGCATCTAACAACTGCTTTTCCTCAGTGGCAGAAGTTACCACACTGTCCAGGACAATTATTTCATGACTTTCTGGAATGATGTAAGAACTAGATACAATGTCCTCCTGTGGCAGAATTGAATGCAAAGTCTCTACACTATAATAGTCTTTCTGTAGATCCTTAATTTTCTGCATAGGCTCTTCATAACTCTGATCAGAAGATCTTATTTTTCTCTCCCTCCCTCTCTGTTGTATAAATTCATTACTCTCATCTTGTCTCGTTATGAGATTAGCATCAATAGCTCCATTATATGTGTCCTCTACTAAAGATTCATAAATATAATCTTCTATTAGCATGCCACCATATAAAGATTCTTTTTCAAACACTTCGTCTTTTTCATTTGTACTTTGAAATGATTTGGATTTATGGGATTTGTGCATCATTTCTTCATACATCTCTTCAGCACTTCTTAATGTTTGATTGTTTTCTTCTTTTAAAAGCCTAACTGGTTGTTCTTCTGTTGGAGAGTATAAAGAGACAGCTGTGGGTAACTTATACACCTTTTGCACTTCTATTATTTTTTCTGGGCTGATTTCAAATCCTTCAGGATCTGATTCAATACTTGGTGAATATTCAGAACAGGAAGATCGGTGCAGCTCTTCCATTTCTGCTGCCTGTCGTAACTCTTCTGTCGGAGATGCATCCTCAATGGGAGAAAGATTACTTGGTGGAGTCTTTGGACGCTCCCTTCTTCTCTGAGCTCTTAATTCGTCCTTGTCTTTCTTAGATTTTTTGCTTGAACTCTTTCTTTGCTGCTGTTCTAATTCACGCTGTTTTTCTTGTTCCTTTAACAGCTCTTCCTCTTCTCTTAGCTCTTCTTCTTCTGAAGAGTCTTCAATAGTTGGAAGGAGAGGGCCATGTGACCTATGTCTGGCTTTGCGCTGCTGTTTGCTTTCTCCTCCCATTTTTTTATGACTGGGACTGCTGTCACTGTCCTCATCGAGAGAAGACACTGATGTGGGAGAGGTACCTGGAGTGAAGCTGGAGGCATGCAGACTAGAAGACCCTTCTCCCCTCGATCTATCTTCTGGTGAATCTGTAAGACTCTCCATCTCTAGTTCTGGCTCTTCAAAATACAAAATACCTTTCTGTTGTTCGGATGCGTCAGAATATTTGTTTGTTATTGTGCTATTCAGTTCTATTGTTTTGAAACGGCGTAAGCCACCACCTCCACTTCCACCAGTTAAAGCAAGCTCTTCACTGTCCTGACTTTTGCTTTCCCTGTATTTTGGTTCTGGGCTTTCATCAAAAGTCTCGTCATCGTCATCATGCCATGAATGACGTCTTCCGGGATCCTCATCATAGCTTGCGCTACTTTTCCTAGTTAGCCTTTTGTGTTTTCCTGCTGTCCCTTTAACTTTGCCTTTCACTTCTTCTTTCTTTTGGCTTTCATTACCACTGATTTCTTTGAGCTGATTCCTAATAAATTCTTCATCTTCAGAACCTGAGGCATCCTCATCAGCACTCATCTCTATAATCTGTTTTCGAATAAAGTCTTCCTCGTCGCCTGACCCTTGACTGTCTTCTTGTTTGTACTCATCACTGCTTGAAGAGCCAACACTAGTTTGTCTTTTTCTCCTTGGGACAGGTGAGTTTTCACTTTCACTGCTATCTTCTACAGAATCATAGCGTTGCCTTCTTGTTGATGCATTATCTATTGCATCTACCTTTTCTCCTTTCTGCAAAGGTATACTTTGTTTGCCATCTTCTTCAATGGCTTCTTCATCTTCTTCTTGAATGTCTGCTAGGTCTTCCTCATCAGAACTGTAAGATTCTGGTGTGATTGGCAAAGGCTTTGTTTTATATTGATCCTTTGTCTGTTCACCATATAGCTCATAAAGGTCTTCTGTTTTTCCAGATTTTTCCTCAGAAAGTGTACTTGCCTGGGCTTCCAAAATGGACAGGACAGTACTTTCCAATTTGGCCAGATCGGAGGGGCTTGGAGGACTTTCTTGTGGAAAAGAATCTTTTTTAGAAGGTTCTTTGAGTAGATCCTTTTCATCACTGGGGATAAGACTTGGAATTTCACCAAGTGAACTTGATATCCCATCAGAAGAATACCCGGTATCACTCAGACCTTGCGGACTTTTCTGTTGCTGAGAACTGGATGTTTCTGATTTGTCATCCTCCTTTTCCTAAAAAAATAAATACATATATATGTATGTAGATATAGATATAAATCAATTGTTAATGTCTCCAGGTAATTAAAAGCAAGGGTTTTCTCTCAAAAGATGAGTTAATGCATTCGGTGACACATTACGATAACAAGAAAATTTACATTAATCCAGAAATGAATGAGACATTAATTGCAAAGCTGTTAAAGCACTATGAAAAGATCCTCAAATTATGAGCTTTATAATTTAATCTAATTATGCTTTGCATGACATTTCACATAGGCAACTGCTTTTATCATATTAGGCACTTAAAGTAAGATGATTTTTTATTTTGAAATATAAACAAATACTGTAGTTCCTTGCCTTTCAGAACACTTTCTAATTATAGTCTTTTGCATAGTAATAGATGTGCAATCTAAGTTTTTCTATGGATCTAAGTTAAATGAGAATGTTAATCATCTAGGTTGCAAAGCTGCTTTTAGTAACTTTAGACACAATAGAAGGATTCTGGGTCTCTACTATCTTACTTGTCAGGGAAATATCTCTTTTCCTTCCATAACTTCAGCTTCCTGTGTCCTACACTTTGATTTCTAACTCTCAGTTTAAGTACTACATATGTTGGCATGCAGCAGAATGTGACCTGGAACATTTCAGAATCTACCAGTTGGCAAGCAAGTCTGCCCACTGACCAAACGAGAAGGTCTGGAAGGCATTAAAAATATCTCCAACTCAGTCTTCCTCACCCCTAGAGAAATGTCTCTAACCAAAAAGCCAAACCAAAAAGTCCCAAAGCCTCCTACACTGTATGCCCTACCATACCCCCTACATTCATTCTTGCCTTTAATAATATCAAAAGGGAATATTTGTCTCTTTCACTGATCAAGGTCACTCATCCCTGAGCATAGCAAGTGATTAATTTGAAGCTTTGCTTACCTACTTTATAAAAAAATAAAAATGTCATGTAAATTTAATGAGAAAACCATTATCATAATAGGATGAATCATTAACTTTTATAGTTGCATTTACACTCATCTGAAAATGTTGTCCATAACACAGAATTTAGGAAATGTTTATTTATCCTGCAACTCCATTTTAACAAAAACTTGCAAACACATACTTGCCATTGTCAATTATTATAATTTTGATTAGTAATCAGGGTTTTTCTGTGTGTGTGTGGGGGGGGTTAGTTATTTTGATTTATATTTGAAAAAACACCTACCTATGCCTTGGGACAGACTATATTTGTATAGAGCCCTTATATTAAAACAGCAATATTATAAAATGTATAACATAAATAGAGCTACACAGGGATACTTTATTGTATACTTTGCAAAATCAGATATACTTTGCATACTTTCACTGTAGACTTCCGCTGCTTTTACCAACACCGTATACAACAAAGTGAGCCTGGATACTTAAGATAAGGACTGACCACTGTATTTTCAAAGTTATGAGATGCAACAATTTCTTCTTTCAGCAATTCTACAGACAGTACTAAGATGCTATTGTGGAGGAACCTACTGAGCTGTAAATATTTTCTGGGAAGTCACCACCACCCAGACTCCTCTTTCTCACGCCCTACTCAGAAAAGAAAGCAAAAAAAATCAGGCCCTTAATGGCAAATTCAAAGGCCATTAGTGGTAAAACAGAACATAATCACACTAACATGTTTACTCACATACCACACCCCTGAATAATACACACTTTTTGGTGAGGAAAGACAAATGAAGATTCCCCTTCCCCCTAATTCTAACTACCACAGCATGGACCACAGTTAAATGCTGGCCTCAGGCAGAAGGGGGAAAGCCCACTCTTCAGCATTACTCAATCTCTTGTTGCAGGTATGGAAACACAGTTCTACAGCACAGTGGCCATAACAAGATTAAAACTAACTGTGACCCTTAAGGATGCACTCTGCCCTATGCTCCTGGACTAGCAGACAAGCTACCATTATATGCTTCAATCACAGTGCAGAAATCAGCTTTCTGGCTTAAGATATGAAGTCCAGTTTTGGAAATCTGAGTTTCGAGGAAAGGTGTTACACAAGTAAATATGTCCTGAGGTTCATACTGAAATGCAACTGAGAAAGCATATTTTTTGCATGATGTTTCTTACATTTTTTGCCTCTTTTGCTTCCTTTGACCAACAAAACCTGTATGTAAGGTTGTTTTTTATATAGATCTTTAAAAAAACCATTTGAACATCTACTAAAATGCAAGGGATTTCTACATCTAGACACGTTATGACCCTCATTCAGAATCCACCTCAAATAACGTATGTGTTTATAATGTTTATAATGTAATATCTACCAAGGACATTACATGCAATTTTTAATGATGTATTAACAAATGAAAATGTTGACCAAGGTCAAAGTATGCTAGGGGTTTTTATGGACAATCAGGGTTCAATTGGTGAAAGCTGAGATGTAGGCTACTGGCTATGGAAAGTCCAGCTAGAAGAGGATATAGGACAGTCACCTGAAACCAGGAGCTAACAAGTGTAGACAAGGAGTTAAGGCAAAGAGTGCAAAAGAGTATAGAAACATGATGGACTGATTTGTCACCTTCTCTTGTAGCTCCTGGTGGGAGGACGAGTCATTTAACCCAACATTTAATGTTTCCATTTCTGAGTCCGCACAAAGAACTTCTGCTGTCTTTGCCTATCCTCTCTGGGTTGAATCCCAATCCACCCCAGCTCTACTGTGTACCTTTACCCTGACTTTTAACCACTGTTTAGCCAACTAGATGCCTGCATAACTATTTATTCTCCAGTACACAATGAGAATGTATGCTTAATTCTATGTTTTTGTCCTCATTGCGGACAGTGCTCACAGTGCTATCCTTGGGAGGTCTATATGGTTAAGTACAGGCATTTGGGGGCATCACGGCGAGGTTAAATTGGTTCAAAATGGCCACCTTATATCAGGTAAGTCAGGATAGGGGGTTAAATGGGGAGCTTGGGGGGACAAGCAGGCTGGGGGTAGAAATTGGGGTTATGCTATGGGATGGGGGGGTAGGCATGACCCATGGGAACAATCGGGGGGATGGAGGAGTAGGTGTGATCTGTGGGGTGTTGCTGGGGTCTGGGAGGGTCTGTCAAGTTCAGAGGAGCTTGTGGGGTCCACAGGAGGCTTGGGGTGGAGACCAGGGATTATTTTTAGACCCTTGGTGAATCTACAGCTCCATCCCTCCCACCCTTCCCCCTCTGGGACTTGCTTGCTCAGCTCCAGCAGTGGTAAATGCTGATAGAAGTGGCAGAACATGGAGGGGTTTGTGGGATGGGGGCTGGGGGGCTGAGTGGTCCTGGGGGGCATGGAAATAAGGGGCCGGGGGGAAAAATAGCCCAGTGCAGGGGTGGGGGGGTGGGGTGGTGTAAAGCACAGCCCCTGGGCTGAGACTGGTGGCTGGGCTTTCCCAGTCCTGAGGCTGTGCAGGGAAAGTGTACAGAAATTCCATGCTAAAGTGTACACAAGTTCCATTGGTTTGAGCTAAACCAAGTAAGTTTGATACTACATCAATCCAGGTTTATCTTAAACTGGGTTCCATACTTTTTAGACTGGTTTGTGTGCATGAAACTTCTGTCCAGATAAAGGTTTAGTGCACAGGTTTATTGTAAATGTAAGATCAGCACTGAGACAAACTAAGTTTAAACTGGACAGCCATTTTGAACCTGATTTAGCCTCCCTGAATGTCTGTACACAGCCTTTGTATAGTCAGTAATATGGAGCTGCACTTTGGGAAAGGGGTCAACATTTTAGAGCAGGGGAAAAGCCTAAGTTCTACCTGCAAGGGGTTCTATTACCTACAGGAATAAGCAGAGTGTGCATTTTATAAAAATCCACTACAGTATGAGTGTATTTTACAAAAACATATTTTACATTATATATTTGTCTATGCATAGTTGTCTGTGCTGTGATATACATCATGCAAAAATAATAATGCACAGCATAGTTTGGAAGCCATATATATATATTTAATTTCCTGTGATACATGCCTATATCACTTTTTACAATCCAAATAATTACAACAGTACAAAAACTTTTTTAGATGAACATATTTGAAGGGTAATACCCTGTAACTGAGGGTTATAGATGTGAGATGGTTAGCAATCTCAGAGAAATATATTAGGTGCTTGAAAAAAAACTTTCTTTAAAGTTAATGGCAAAAACATGATTTCATTATCAAAACTAGGTGCCGTTCTTCATACCAACAATTTAGTAGGTCTTCTGGAAGAAGTTAAGGTCTTCTTTCTAGAAATGTGTTGTCTGTGAGCTTTTGGTACTGGTCAAGTTTAGTCCTGCAGCAACTCACAGCAAATTCAAGGAGTTTTTATTGATATAGGGTGAAATTCTTTTTGCACAGAATGGAAGGTGTGAAGGGTGGATACTGATACTAATGCTGGAAGATGCCAGTCTTCAGTGTTTTTTCCATGAAAATTAGAAGTACCTAAAAGATATACTACACAAAGTATTTATAATACAGAAAAGAAATCTTGTACTTACAGCTGTACATCAGTTAACTATTTCATGCTAGAATTTGTCATTTTCAATGTATCCCTTATTCTTGCATTTTTAGTTACTTCTCAAAATCTGAGAATTTTTTTATAATTCCGTATTTACATTACTCATTGACATTTTAGCATTGATACTAACAAGCAAGGGCAATATTTAAGTATTTGTTGTCTAAATTACTATATTGTTTATCAACTGAATTAGAATTTTGTTAAAAAGACAATGAAAATATAAAATGCTTGCTGTTTAGTTTTTCTAAAGCTGATTTATTCTTAGAAAGATCAGAGTACTTAAATAGAGTACTTCAGTTAATGGAAATTCATAGAAAAATTCAAGTTTTCAAAAAATGTTTCCAATCTAACCAGGAAACTATTTCTTTCAGGAAAATGCAGAAAAAAAAAGGCCAGCTAATTTTTTGTGGGTTGACTTTTGTTTAGATTTAATGTTATAGCATAATGTGTAATAACCAAAAAGTTTTTTAAAAAACTTAAAAGAAAACTTGTTACACAAGCAAAAAATGTAAAAGTTTAACTATGAAAAAAGGAAAAATGGAATATGCTGAATATATTCAATATTGGTGTATTATTTTTCCCCCCAAAATGAAAAGGTTGGTGAAATCATCATAATTTCATCTAGGATTCCAATTTGATAATGACACTGCCTTTTCTAATGGAAAATGGTTCTGTAGAAGATTTTCTGACTGTCTCTAAATAAGAACAAACATATTTACCAACTGAGCACTCATTTAAGTTTTGGAGCTACAGGAAGATTATAAAAAATTTGGTAAACATATATTTGTTACATGTAAGCTAACATCATAAAAAACTAAATGATTCTATCACAGCAATCTGTGCTGTCATTTATCACGTGATACTGGAGAAAAAGAAGATTATATTTGCCCTTCTGTATTTATGCTACGCCTTCTACTACTGCAGGTTAAATATGTTGTGGTATAATTCGACTGATTGTTTTCAAAGTGTTATAAGAAACGATTGCAAGTAAAAATCAGCAGTATTTTTAAAAACTGTAACCTATTCTACAGAAAGAACATGGCCAGGTCAGGGGAATCCTGCTTTTTCCATCTTTTGCAGGGTAGTATTAGTGAATATACTGAGAAAAAGAATTTAATTCATCACTATTCTACCATAATGAGTGGATAATATATGGCCCACTGTTTTAAAACAGAGAGGACTAGAATGGACTAGAAGTGAGCTTATGCTATACGTATCTAATTTACTTAGTCTATAAGGTGCAAACCTAGATAAGAGTCAGAAACTGTCAGTTCTGTGTCAGGCACAAATCCTCAAAGCGATTTTAGAAGCTAATTATTAGGGCCGTGCTAAATTTTGCCGGCAGTTTTGTTGCAATGCTGTTTTGACTCGTTTCGAGCTCGAAACAGCAAAATCAAAACAAAACAGAGAGCTTTGAAACAGCCTCAAAACAAAATGAGTTGAATCAAAATGTTTTGAAATTTTCAGAATGTTTTGAGTTTCGAAGCTGGGCTTGCCTGCAGGGAAAGAGAAACTTAAGTAAGGAGAGGGATGGGGAAGAGGGGAGAAGCAGGGGGAAAGACGGCTCTTATTATTGACTGTGTAGCTGGCCAGTGACTGTCATCCTTTCCTGAGATCCCTTCCAATGCCAGTGCTCTGGGGCAGGGATGGAAAAACTGCATAAAAGGCAGCATTGTTTGAACTGCCCTGCTTTTTGCCTTGGTGTCAGTTGAGTGACGGCGCACCTTAACTCATACACAGTATCACCCATTGGTGTCACAAGTTTTGCCTGTCAGCAGCTAGAGGTGCAGGAGCCCAGAACCCCTGCACCTATTTCCTTGACACCGGCGGACTTCATGGCCTCAGCAGGAGCTAGCAGGTCTGCAGTTTTCACCCTGCTGCACCTTAACACACAGAGTGCCAGCCATGTCACGAGTTTTGCTTGTCAGCAGCTTGAGGTGCTGTTTCTACAAAACCCCTACACCTATCTCCTTGAAACTTGGCAAGATTTTTGGCCTCAGCAGGGGCTAGCAAGCCTGCAGTTTGGACCCTGCTGTGGCTTAACACATATAGGTGACATGAATGTTTTGCTTTCAAGATTTGAGGTGCAGTTTCCCTGAAACCCCTCCACCTACCTCCTTGAAAGTTGGCAGGCTTCATGTACTCAGAAGGGGCTACCATTCTGGCAAGTTTCACCAAAATCATGTGAGAAATGACAAAGTTATAGGCTGTTTCGAGGTTCCCCATTACAGCCTATGGGTGAAGCATTGAAACAGCAACACTGTTTCGATGAAACGAAATGGGACACCAGTTGTGAATCGAAACAAAATTTGAAATGGCATGCTGTTCCACCAAAAAGTCAAAACGCTTGTCGAAATGGAACGGTGCCATTTCACACAGCCCTACTAATTATCATTGATTTCAATGGTAGTGATGAAATCTAAATACCTTTGAGGATTATCTGCCTACTGAAGCCTTTCTAATGATTTCACTGAGTTTTGGACCAGAACCACAATCTCTCCAGCTATTTTCTGTGCAAAATGAAGCTCATAATATATAGTTATGGCAATGGAGAGGGATTTAGTTAGTTAATATTTGCATAGAGGTTTGAAGACAGCAGGAGAAGTATGTAGCATTTTACGAATGAAATGTGTTGAGATTAATTCACAACCTTTTTAAATATAGACCTTGCACAAATCTTTTTAAACAAGCTCTCTCTAACGTATATTTGAAAAATATTCTATGTTACCTGGACATTGACCTTTACCCAGGCAGGTCCTCAAAAGATGCCATGTAACCCAAATTGTAAACTTCTGTTTTACTTCTATTATATGCTACAACGGGTTGTATCATATTTTTCACTGGTTGCTGTATATCACAGAAAACTTTAATTATCACTTGATAAGTAACAATAATTAGCATGTTTGTTTTAAAGGAACAAACCAGCTCAGTAATCTAGTTTACCTTTATTTCGCAGCAAATTGTTTTCACATTTGATCACAACTGAGAAGAATATTTCTAGTATTCAGACCAAAAGAGGAAAAGAAATGAAAATAATCTTTGTGCCCTTCCTATAAATATAGATCCTTTTTCAAAATTCATGTTGCATGTCAGAGTGTTCTATTTCCTAATTTTAATAATAATTATACATAGGTCCTTTCATGTGTGAAACACCAAGTGCTTTACAAACTTTCATTACTGGAACTTCAAAGCTGCACTCTGGTAATAACGAATAGTTATTTATTATTATGTTAATTTTATAGACCGGTAACATGAAACAGTGAAGACTGCAATATTCTCTTGAGTAGCTCCACTAATTTAAATAAGTAGACACCGGACATATTCAGAAAATGATCACATATTGCAAACAGAAATAGTGTGACAGATGAATGATTAGAGAGTGAGTTGCTGTCAGAGCTAAAATAGAATACCTGAATTTCAGATCTGTGCCCTAACTGCCTGGCAATGTTCTCTTTTCTCAATGAGCTGTAAGAATGACATTGTAGGCCTGATGGGATTTTTTCAATTATAGATTTTTTTTGGAGAGAAAATTGGATTTAGGACCAAAAAACCCACTTCTTTGACAAAATCTTTGTCTGATTTCACCAGGGAATGTTACTTTTTTATTTATTTGTTGTTTTTGCTCAAAATCCAAATACTCCAAAAACTTAAATATCAATGCTGAAAACAGAAATATATTGGGTTTTTTTAATATTCTTCTATTGTCCAGAATGTGTTCTACTCTGGTTTCTTTATGTGTCCTTTCTCCTCCACAGACTGAGTTCCCCAGCCAGACTTCATCTTTCACAGTGTATCATGGACAGTGACTCCCAGGACAAAACTACCTTGGCATTAGGGAGACCATGACCTGTCATGGAGAGCACAGTCCAGCCTAGGAAGCTGGCTTATAGATAATATTAGCACGAATTATGTTAAGGGACACAACAGAAGAATTCCTGAATCCAGCTACTTGTTTTTCACTGTAATAGTTGACTTATATTTAGTTATAAGTCAAAATTCCTATGATAAATAAGCCATTTTCTCTTTGAAAAATATATCTCATAGGTGTAGAAATGAAAAAATGTACTTTCCAGTCCTATACTTATGAAATGAATAATCAACACCTATTTCAAGGTTAAAAAAAAGAGTGTAGATATATTTTTCTCCCCCAGAAAACATCTGCAAGTAATTTCTTTATCCACCTTTGGTTCATAAATGTCTTAAGTACTGCAGATCCAGGACAACAAGATGTTATTCATTCATTCATTTGATTGGATTGTCCATTAATAAAGCTCTACATGAAAATAAGCACTTCTCTACATGAGAGAAATACAGTATGATACATGTGAATGTATTTTAATATAGACTCATGGTCCTATGCTACAATTTGATATGGCAATCATATAGCATCCTATTGTCATCAGGATGTTGATGTAACACAGCATAGGTATGAAAATCTGAACTCATGTGGTCCAATGACCATAGTGGCCAATAAAGTTACCCACCAAAAATGTATTTCAATATTTGTACTGTTTGCTTACTCCAAATCAAAATTTTTGCAGCAATAAAAATAAATAAATGAACAAATAAGCAAGGCAACAAAGGGAAATAGTTGATTAGCAGAATGAATGGGAATTGGAGACTGAGAGCTAAGAAAAATGTCTCAGCCCTCACAATTAGAAAAATTAAAATACTCTTTTTTTAAAAGTCTTGAGACGCTCCAACATCTATCAGATAAATAAGAAATATTTGAATCCGACAAAAAAAATCTCAAGTTCTGAATGATAGGGGCTTAAAACTTTACAAACCCAGCTGAAATATTACCCTTCAAAATATATAGGCCCAGCTTGATAAATCCTTACTCACAGGAGGCCTTGCTCTCACCAGTAAGAATCACCTCATAAGGAAAAAAAATAGAAGCATTCATAAGTAAGAATATATGGGATCAAACTCTACATTGCCACTTTTAACAAAAGAAAATTAATGCAATGCTTACTGTTTTTTCTTTCACTGTTTCCGCAAGGTTCAGTCTTGGCACAGGTGCAACTTGAGCTGAAGTGTCTTCTTTCTTACTTTTGTCCAGTTTGGAGACTATTTGTGGAAGCCCAGGTATCAAATCCTCTTTCTTAACTTCTTCCTGTTTTTGAGCATGAAATTCCTTAGAAGGGCCTTTGATTTCTAATTTCTCTTCAATAATTTTTTCTTTAGTTTCAACTAGGAACTGCTCTTTCCTGTCCTCTGGAAGAGATACTTTCTTTTCTGGTAATGCGGATTTCTTATCATCTATCAATTTGCTGAGGGGTTGCTTTTGATCTGAACTTATCTTTGGATGAATTTTATCCACTGAAGATGTCTTTGCCAGTTTTCCTTTTTGTGGTTTTGGATCTTCCTTCTCAATTCCCAGTTGGATTTTATCAGCTGATGATGCCTTGACCAGTTTCTCCTGCTCAAGCTTTGGATCTTCCTTCAAAATTCCTGGTTGGATTTTATCAGCTGGTGGTATCTTGAACAGTTTCTCCTGCTGGAGTTTTGTATCTTCCTTCCAAATTCCTTGTTGGATTTTATCAGCTGAGATGGTCTTTGTCAGTTTTCCCTGAAGTTTTGGATCTTCTTTCTGGACTCCAGGTTGAATTTTATCAGCTGAAAGTGCCTTTGCCAATTTCACCTGTTGAAACTTTGGGTCTTCCTTTTGAATCCCCTGAGTTTTATCGATTGAGGATATTTTTGATAGCTTCCTCTGCTGAAATTTTGGATCTTCCTTTTGAATCCCCTGAGTTTTTTCAACTGAGGGTGTCTTGGTAAGTTTTGGCTGCCGAACCTTTGGAATATCCTTTGGAACTGCTGGTTCTTCTTTTGATTTTTCCACGGTTTGGACAGGCAGTGTTGAAGTCTTCTGAGAGTGATGTGGCTCAGTAGGCATAGGCTGGCTCTGGGAAACAAACGGTTTGGATACTGACTGTGAAGGGACTGGCATACGAGGCAACATTTTGCCCATGTCCCCAAGTTGTCCTGATATTGCTCTTTGCGTCTGGCAGTTTAGGCAGAGCCATTCTTGCACCTGTAACATAATCAGTAACATTCAATTAATAATTATTTTTCATGTAAAATCATATTCTGATTTCAGCTGTCCATTTGTCCCTACAATATTTTAAAACTGAAGGTTATATATATTATATACAGGTTTGTTTATTTTTGCGGGAGAGGGGGCGTTATTATGTTCTTCTGTTTCTGTGATTCTCAGCCAGGGTGCTATGGCAGGCTCTCCCTTTTTCAGCTGTTCCTCCTCCCCACCCTCACTGTAGTGCAGGCTCTTCCCTGTTGGCTCCTGTTCTTCCTTTGCAGCCCCCTTGAAGCAGATAAGGTCTATAATAAATAAATCAGTTTTGAAATGGGATACTGCTCAACTCACAGAAGTTATAAAGGCATGCCTCATGTCAAAAAAGACAGCCACTGTTTTAGCTAGAAGATTCACAGCACAGCTAGAAGATTCACAGTGATCATAGGATCATAGGAAAATAGGGCTGGAAGAGACCTCATAAGCTCATCCAGTTTATCCCATTACTCAAGTCAGGATTGCCCCTGTCAAAAAAAACTATTGTTGCCAAGTGTCTGTCTGACTTGCTGTTGCGAACTTCCAAGGATGTAGATTCCATAATTTCTCCAGGTAGCCTATTCCAATCCCTGGTCATCCTTATAATCAGAAAGATCCTCCTAATCTCTAAACTAAATTTCCTCTGCTGCAGCTTGGGGCTATTGCTCACATGGCACTGACTGAAAGTGCGGGAGAAAGGGAGTGTTCATGCTACTGGTACCTACTTTGGATCCATGCCAGCCTACAGCCATAGAAAAAGCCAATCCCATCCTCTCTGCAATTATCCTTCAGGTATTAATCCCCGCTCAATCTTCTCCTCTCCCTACTAAATAACCCTAGTTCTTCCAAGTCTTTGCTTATAAATCTTGTTTCTCAGGAGTCTAATAATTTTTGTTGCTCTCTGCTGGAGTCTTTCCAGTCTGTACACATCCTTCCTGAAGTGTTGGACCCAAAACTAGACCTAGTACTTCAGATGAAACATAACCAGTACTGAACACAGCAGAATAACTTGTCTGGATATGCAAGTGCCACTTTTGTTAATACAACCTGGAATGCTATCAGCTTTTTTTTTAACAAGAACAAACTGTTAGCTCGTATTCAACTTTTGGTCTACTACTGCAGTGTAGATCTGTCCTGTAGAGCCATATGAGCCAGCTTATGGGATGTTGGACTGGCCCCAGATGCCAGCTCCACCTCTGTGTGCTCCATGTAGTGCAGAAGCTGATCCAGCGCTATGTGCTCTGCACCCTGTACACAGTATGGAGGGGTGGCCCAGGACTTGTGCTCCATGCAGTGCTTGACTGGACTGACCTTGTACCCTGGCTCTAGGGCCTGTCAGGATCAGGCCATGCTGGAACCAACATGAAGGGCTAGTCCGGAGGGGCACTGCATGTAGCATGTACCCTGTGCCAGACCGCTGTGTTACATGCAGCATGCACAGCCAGTGCAGCACACACTGGCTCCTGGGCTCACTGTGCACATGGCACATGATGCTAACACTGGATGCATACTGCACATGGCAATAGGGTACCATGGGCAGTTCATGCACCATCCTAGCCCCACCTGCCATATGTACAGCAAGCCATGAGGCTGGTGCATGCTGTGTGCGGCATGTGGGCTGGACCTGGGACCATGGGTGCTACACAGAGGATCAGTCCAGGACCCAGAATCCAGACCACAACCACCCATGTGGACAAATGAATTTGGCACCACTCATCTACTGCAAACCCCAGGTCCTTCTCTGCAGTCCTGCCACTTAGCCAGTCATTCCTTGGTCTGTATTTGTGCTTGCAATTATTCCATCCCAAGTGCATGTGTCCTTGCTGAATCTCAGCTGATTGATTGCAGTCCATTTCTAGAGCCTATCCTGGTTATACTGGATCCTAGTCCTACTCTCTGGAGTACCTGAAACTCCACCCAACTTGGTGTTATCCACAAATTTACTAAGCGCGAACACAGTCCCATCACCCAAATGATTAATAAAGACATTATACAATACCAAACCCAGGAGAGATCCCTGGGGAACCCCACTTGATTCCTCCTTCCTACTAGACTTTGAGTCACTGATAACCACTTGTTAAGCATGATGATCCAAGTATATTGTATATACTTTACAGTATTTTACTTTAACCTGTATTTCCTTAGCTTCTTAATGAGAATATCATGACAGGCAGTTTCAAAAGTCAAGTTATACCACATGCACTGCTCTCCCCACAACTATAGAGGCTGTCACCTTGTCATAGAAGGAATCAGGTTGGTCAGGCATTACAAAGTCAAAAGCAACATTAGGACAGGAAGATAGTATATGATGTCATTGTTCTTCCAAAATAAGGCTGCCCTTTTTCAGAAACCTTATCCATACCTAGAATATACCATCTAGAATACACTAAAGCCTCTTCTACAGATTGAGACAATGTGTTCCTTTATGTTTGCAGAACATTCAAACAGGGCCTTCTGTCTAAGAGACAGCTTTGGAATCATGATTTTTGGAGGGGTTTTCCTTCTTTTATTCCCTGCCTCTTCTGAATTTTGTGTTGTGTTTTGAATGTGTGCAGGCATAAAAAATGAGACATGAATGAAACATGAAAAGGCACCTATCCTTCTTTTGTTTGCTTTTTTTCTTTTAGTTCATTGGGGCTGCTTGTTGCCTTTTACTGTCCCTGAAAAAGTAGAAAAAGACAGATAAAATGTAAAAATGTATACATTTGTTTAAAAGTTGCTGTGGGTGGTAACCTGGCATTTAATGACTGGGAAATTTACATTGCTCATTATGAGGGTTGGCTACTGTTGCAGTAAATTAGCCAAAATTTGAGACATAGGAATTATGCAACATGCCTAACATTCTCCAGGGAAGGGGCCAGTTAGGGGACATCTGTCAGAGTTGCCTAATGTGTTTCATTGTGTAGTGGACCAAGATCCTTATGCTGTAAATTACAGCATCTTCTGCTGTATTTGCTTCTTTTCGGTTTCCTTTTCTAAACATAATGGAAGGCCTACTAAATTCAATTTATTTTATCCTATCTGGATTGGATATTTTCTTTACAGAGTTAATACAATGGCTTGGTACATGTGGAAATATAAAGATATTAACAAGCTAACTGGAAACAAATAATATAATAACCATAGAAATAATGGGGATGGTGGCAATATATTAGATAACTGAAGATGAAGAAGAGACCTCTTCAGTGTCTAGCCTAGTTACATGATCCTGTAAATCTCGGCAATGCCCCTATTCCCATGGTTGAACTCACTGTAATTCTGGCCTTGAAACACTAAGTCCCTCACATGAGGTGCTCAATATTTGCTCAGATATTCTTCCCCCACCACTATATATGTAGTAAAGATTTCGCTTTGCCAAACTGAGGAAAGGTTGCAGTTGAACAACAGAGTGAAAATAGCAATTGTCACATCACTTAAATTTCCATTCTGACTGTAAATGTTTTATTTCATTTTGTATAACTGCCGTGTGGCATTTTTCACATTTATGTAACTTTATAGTCTTATCTTTTAAGTCAACCCAAACCAAAATGTTTATTTAGTAATAGCTATAACTGAAATACTATTGCGCGCGCAAAGTGTGCGTGAATTTTGTATTTTCCCGTGCGCGCGAATTTTGTATCAAGCTGCACATGCGTACTTTGTTTCTTTTCTATCCTGTAAGCTTCACTTTTGCAGAAACACAACCTATATAAACATCTGCCTAGCAACACCCATGTAAAAGAAACTATCCTATCCCTGCACGCTTAGCTTATGTCATAGTTAGTGTCATAGAGACGGTCCAACCAACATCAACAAAGAGGCAAAGAAGCAGGAAACGGCAGAGATGACGACTGGATAAACCTCAGGTTTGATCACCCTGTTGCCGGTCCTCAGCCTCCTGTCTGAGCGTATCCCAGTGAAAACCCATCAAAGGCCTCGAAAACCCGACAACGAACATCAGCCTCTTAGCGTAGCTTAGACCACATACTCACTTTTACCATACCTCCGCGCTTATACTTTAGCTGTAACTTCGCTCCAGCCGGTCTCCCTTCTTATTCGTAAGAGGGTGAGGCCAGGTGAGTTGAATAAACCCTTTTACTATAAACTTTGAAAGCGTATAGCATTTCGCCTACTTGCGTCAGTAAGGCGAACCTCGAGGGCGGTCGACGATCCACCTCTTATCCCGCCCCACAAGCCGCGTACTTGCTTGCTCCATAAAGTCCGCGGCTCACCAAGCGGTGTCGGAGTCTCTAATCCGGCATTTCGCAACACTGACAAGCTGTTTATGAAGAGTTATAGTGCTGACTAAAATTCTGTTAAACACCCAATGAGTATCTTGTTGGTCCTTACTCCAAAAAAAGCAGATTTGATAGACAGGTGAAATAATAAGAACTATTGATTATTAGACTTGCCCATGAAAACGGTGTTGCACCTGATGCAAGTCTTGTTATAAAGGCTGTTGTGTGAGAGCACATTTTCACTAAGTGGTTATGCAGAAGTGACTGTTCTCTGTTTAAAATAGTAGCATTTTTCTTTGAAAATGTTATGCTACAGATACACATAATACAAGAGTAATGCAGGCACACAGCAGCACAGTTCATATACACATGCTCGAGGGTGGGAAGGGCCTGTTTTAATTAGAGTGTTTTCCCAACAACCGCTCTAATTAAAACAGCTCAACATCATGTGTATTTAACCCCCTGCACTTTAAAATGGCTGCAGTGGTGCTTTAACTAAAGCTCATTCAATGAGCTTTAGTTAAAGTGGCCCCCATAGCCATTTTAAAATGTGGGCTCTGGTGGGAGAGGAGGGCTTAATACATGTAATGGTGAGGTGATGCTGGAGCATTCCAATTAGAAGGTGGAGCAGACTCGATTCTAATTAGAAAAACACCAGAGAATTTTCTTCTATCAGCTGTTCATAATACAGGTTGTGTTAATAAAGAGACTGTGTTCTATGCCTTGAAAAAACATATGCATTGATACACCAACCTGAGGCAGTGAGCTTACATCAAAAGTCCATATCATTCTGGCCCAAGTCTCAGACTCATACTGGCAAAGTAGCACATAGTGTGGAAGACTCCAAGGGAGTAAGGGCTAAATATCATGCAGAGGAACAACATCAGAGACAGCTTTTTTTCTTAGCCCTAGGTGCATTCAGTTCCCATTAACTTCAGTGGTTGTTTCATGCGAGCAAGACTTGAAGGACTAAACCCAGGGGAGACTATCAGCCTGTTACCTCTGTGCAGAGACACTAAGCTATTTTGCTGACTCATCCAAGAATCACCTCTATGGAGCTCCAGATAAACACTGGTGTTAAATCCATGAAAGTTTCTAAACTTCTCTTTGAGCAAGCTAGAAAGGTAAAAAAAAAATAAGTGGGTAGAAGTGGGTAGGAAACATTTTTTCTGTTCCTTGAAATGCGGGAAGAAACTCAGCCTTTTAAAAATTTGTCAGAAATCAAAATAGCCCATAACCTGATTCACATGAGGGCCTGGGCACTAGCCTCTTGAGTGTTTTAACCAGTAAGCTATTGGTTACTTATAGTCTCTCCTGTTGGATCTCTTTCATCTTGTATTTAAAAAATGGGCCAAAATGACATGGCCCAGTGGTTAGGACACTCTACCCCAGATGGAGGAATTGCAGAACTGCCCAAATCCTTGGTGACAGCCTTAACACCACTGGAATCCTGACTACTCCTGTTCTGGTTTTGATGAGAAATCCCAATATGGAACAGAGAAAAAACTCTCAACTAAAATGTCACTGAAAATGGCAAGTTCCATCTGAAAGTTTTGATTTTAATGAACTGGCATTTTCTGAAAAAGACCTTTTGATTCAGAAAATTCCTAGCCATCTCTATCTAAAATCCTTGGGAAAGGTCAAATCATGAGAAAGCTAGGAGTTGCAATTGATGATGAATAGTTTGTAAACACATTCCCAATTAATAGTTAAAAAAGGTGTCTTATCTGGAAGTCCAGTGAGATATTGATTACAATGGTTTTGCAGGAGGCTCATCATGCTCTTTGCAGTGAAACTGTTCCCAAGAGCATGTACATTTGTACATTCCCAAGTATGTACATTTCTTGGGTGTCTAAATATTTATTTCCTTTTTCAATGCAAGGCTTATAAGTTATTTGGGCACTTCTGAAAATGATATGTGACTGTATCATTCTATCATAGTGCTTAGGGTCGGAAGGGACCTAAACAGATCATCAGGTCCGACCCCCTGCCCTGGGCAGGAACAGGTGCTGGGGTCATATCGCCCCAGCTAAATATCTGTCCAGCCTCCTCTTGAAGACCCCCAGGATAGGTGAGAGTACCACCTCACTTGGGAGTCCATTCCAGAGCCTGGCAGCCCTAACTGTAAAGTAATGTCTCTTGATGTCCAGGCTGATCCTCTCTCTAACGATTTCTGGCCATTATTCCTAGCACACCCGGGTAGTGCCCAGGGGAACAGAGCCTCCCCCAGTTCCCATTGGTCCCCCCTGGTGAGTTTGTAAATGGCAAACAGATCCCCTCTTAGCCTTCTCTTGTGAAGGCTGAATAGGTTCAGGCCATTTAGCCTTTCTTCATGAGGCCTGCCCTTGACCATGCGAGTGGCCTCCTCTGGACCCTCTCAATGCTAGCCACATTCCTTTTGAAGTGTGGCACCCAGAACTGGACGCAGTATTCCAACTGCAGCCTCACCAATGTTGCATAGAGGGGAAGGATCACCTCCCTGGACCTGCTTGTAATGTATCTGTGGATGTTTGTCTTAAAATGCTGCCGTCCTTTTCTATTCTTTAAATTATTTGTTCACAAGGATACGAGTCCAAAGTGAAAATTAATCTTTCAATAAGTGATTAAAATATAAGTATCTTCTTAAATGGATACTTGATGGCAGTATAAACTTTTATCAATGATCCTAGATTTACAGTTGGGATGAAGAGATGAATGGAAGGAATCTGCAATCAGTTCTAGGGTTCTCTCTTTTGGAGGTATTCATAGTAAAGATAATATTCATCCTAAATTTCCTGGAAAATATTTTGACAAGTGGTCAGAAGAAACCATCTATTTAGGTAGCCTAGTTATTTCATGTTTCACAGGTTGTAAGAAACAAATATTAGAAATGCTAAACAGACTGTGCACAGAACCTTAAAAAACCCCAACAAACCCCAGGACAGTAAAAAACAAATTTGTCTATAAAACCTATACAAAATAATCACTTTATCATTGATGTAGTAATTTTATTACTAGCTATATACACACCTCTTGCTGCTTAGAAGTGACAGAATTTAGAAAAAGGAGAATATTCTGCCACAATGTCACTGCTGTCTTCCATTTTTCATGAGTTTTACAAGGATTATATTTTCCAAAGATCAATCAAAGTAATAAAACATTTTCAGATTAAAATTACCAATGGTAATACAATTTTTAGACCTGAGAATTAAAAGCCAGAGTCTGATATATTTAGTCACTCCCAGAAGCAATTTTATTCCATAAGCATGATTACTATTGTTACCATTTATTATTTTTATTACATTATGCCTAGGAGGCCTTATCTTGGCCAAGTCTCCACTGTATTACTCATGGAGTAACATACAACGTTCCAATTTGAGTAAGGATATCAGAATATATGTCTGTCTTGAAATGGCAGAAAGCTTGTAAGATATAATTAAATTGTCCTTACCATGAAGTAAAAAATCCCAAAAAACAACAAGAACAAAAATAAAACACTGATTTTATGGTAGTCTATCCTAGACTATACACCATTATAACCATCCTACCCAGTGTATTAAGTGATGTGTTTCACGGTAATGTCATTAAAATGCATTGAAAACATACCTTGATCATCATTAAAAGTAAGAGAATCTACTTGGCCTAGGCAATCTTGGGAGTTTCAAATGTCTAATCGGAAATATATGCACATGCGATTTATGAATAAAACTAAATGTCTCAATTTTAAAAGTAGTAGATTTTTTATTCCTTTGTTGCTTCTCCTGAATTTCATCTTCTGTGTCTTACTCATAATGCCCCCTCACCCTGCATTTTGAGTTAGTCCTTTGTTACATCATCGCTTTCCTCGAACAGGTACATCAACTCCATTTATCCCTCTCTACTGTAACCATATCTGCCCCACCTTTCTTCTTTCCAATTTGCAGTCCACCAAGCCACTTTCTCCTACCCATTTAAATCTGCACAAGGACTCACTTCCTTTGCATCACTCCTATGAAAAGTATTAGCAGTTTCAGTGACATTACTGATATATTAAAAGCAAAATACAAAACAACTTAGTCATTCCCCTCCCTGTGTGTGCTGTCTACTTGCTATCTCTCTTGCTTATATTATAAAATCTATGGCTAAGAAAATAAATTACACACAAACTGGTATAAGTGATTGGAAACTGGTTCAGATCTGTAACAACAGAAGTTCAGTGCACATAAGCCACTTTTAAAAAGGACAAAAAAATTTAAGATAAACCTGGATGGATGTAGTATCAGACTTAACTGATTCAGGTTAAATCAATTTACTGAACTTCTGTCCCAGATCCCTTCCAGAGTCAAGTTAGCTCACAGAGCCCTAGCATCTCATGATGCTGTGCACCTCCCCCACCTTATAGAGTAGGCAGGCTAGCCTTGGCCCAAGCTGACTCCTCCAGCTGAGCATGGAGGTGTGCTCTGCATTTGGTGTCTTAGACACAACTAAGCATACTGTCAAGCAAGACACTAAGGGGGAAAAAATAAGGAAGGGCAAGTGATGATGAGATGAATTGCTAATGATTCTTAATTCTCTCTTCAGAAAACAAGAGCAAAGGCCCGTCCTGCCTTGTTTATTCATGTTGGTGGCTCCACTGAAGTGAATTTGGAACTGCTTATATTACTGAGGACCTAAAAAATACTGACCTTTCAGCCTGTGGCTATGGTTGCACCAGCTGACTAACTTGCTGACCTTAGGCTTCTCAAGACAAAATTCCTTTTACAATTGGAGAGTTTGAAACTGCCTCAGAAATACAAAACGGGTTTCCCAAATGGCGTGTGCATTTGATCAGAAGAAAGACTTTTAAGAACCAAGCCTCTAGCTCTTGACTATCTATCTGAGTGGTTTTCTGTTTAATCAAAGTCCGTACCATGTAGTCATATGCCTACATTTCAGCTGTGTCTTTTCCTCAGTTAACCTCATGCCCTGAATACACGCTTTTCCCCAGGGCTATCTTTTCAGTTTGCCTGTCAAACCACATTTAGCACTTGGGAAATGGACATCATCTTTCTTAAGCACTCTTCACTAGATAATTCCTTTTGCTTCTTTAATATTCCTTTTCTTAAAGATTTCACATTCTTGTGTCCCTGAATTGGGTGCAGGGGTTGCTACCATTATTATAAATGACCCCAGCATAACTTCAGTGTTCTGACTCTAAAGTAGGTGGTCACTGGCTGCCTTCAGCTGGGTAAAGTAACAGTGCCATTTCGTTGTCCTTTTGAAAGCACCTTGTTTACATTTTACCTCTAATTAATTGCCAGGTAACTCAAGTATTGTATTAATACACTTGGAAACTTCTCTCAATTAGTTCCTCCAAATGTATGTAGTTTAGCTCAGAGATCAGTTTACCATTCTCCTTGGAATATGTTTATAGTTCCTGGGGTTTTGCAGATCTCAGCTTGCAGCTTCCTTGCTACCTGCTGTGACCAGCCTGGACTCCATGGCAGGGGTAGAGACCTGCCCAGAGCCCAGGCTGGCTGTAGCAGGTAGCTGGGAGGTTGTAAGGGAGAAAAAAATATTTTTTTTGGGGGGTAAGCGTATGCAGACATGTATGTGCGCCCCCCCAGAAGGTAAGTCTGTGGGGGTAGGGAAAGGGAAGAGGGAAGGGCCATGGGGAGACAGATCGAGGCCCCAGTGGTAAGGGAGGGAGTGGAGCCTTGATCTTCCCCCCACTCATGACAGTGAGGGAGAGTGGGGCTGGGGCAGAGGAAGCCCCTGCACACCCAGGGCAGAGTGTGGGATGGAGCTGTGAGTGGCTTGTTTGGGGGGCACCCCATGTGGGGAGAGGGCGGCAGCTCTCACCAGTGCATGCATCCTGGGAGGGACTGGGGGCTGTATGCCCAGGATCTATGCACTGGGTGAGGGTGGGCTGTGGGCTAGGGTTGGGCTCTTACCAGCAGGGAGGCCAGGGTGGACTGCATTCAGTGTGGGCAGCAGCAGTGCTGGGAAGGGAGGGTTGGGGGGGGGGGCTGTGGCAAATTTTGGGGTGGCTGCAGCCCCCCTGTAACCCTGTTCCCAGTGCTGCCACTGCCTGCCCCAAGCACAGCCCAATCCAGCCCCTGCCCCACCACTCGGAAGAGCCAAGAGCAGCCCCAGCCCCAGGCCACACCAGCAGCCTGTCCTTACCCTGTGCAGACCTGGGGGCACCCCCCTCATTCCCTCCTGGGGTGTGTGTAGCAGCAGGAGCCATTCTCCCTAGGATGAGATGCTTGTGCCCCACCCCGGCTGAACAACACCCGCCCAAGCCCTAGCCCCACTCCCTCCCTCACTGCTGCATGCATGCCCTTCCCCTCCCCAGCCCTGCTGCAGCTGCTGGAAGCCCGCAGCCAGGCTGCCTTGAAGCCCTACTGCTGCCCCACATTTGGGGTGGATAAGCTCCATTAGTGTCCCCTTCCACCGCCATTGCAGTACCTCCAGGTGGACGGTGGGGAAGGGACCGAAGCTGCACTGCCACAACAAGGATTGGACCCCTCACAGCTTCCTTGCTATCTGCCCTGGGCATGCCAACATCTTACAGGTCAAGTCTGGGGTGTTCTTGCCACTATACCCCAAAATATTGCCAAGCCCAGCTCTGGAGGGTAGGGCTAGGATCCAGCATTACTTGCATAGACTGGAGAAATGGTCCAGAATCAACCAAATGAAATTCAACTCAGTGCAAAGTCCTGCACTTGGGATGGAGTAACTTCATACACAAATACAAACCAGGAAATGACTGGCTAGGCTGCAGTCCTGCAGAGAAACTAGGGGTTTTAGTAGAGGACCTAGGGGCTGCAATAGACCATAAACTGAACATGAGCCAACAGTTTGCTCTTGTTGCAAAACTAGTCACTGGCATCCTGGGTTATATCCTAGTTTACATACAGGAGAGTTGTTTGCAAATCAAGAAGAGTGATTCTCTTATTCTATTCAGCACTAGTGAGGCCTCAACTAGAATAATGTATCCAGTTTTGGACTTTGCACTTCAAAAGGAGATTTCAACAGACTGGAAAGACTCCAGCCCAGAGAAACAAAAATAATCAGAGGCCTAGGAAACATGACTTATGAGGAAAAGAGGAAAAGCTCAGAAAGAGCTATGGTTATTTAGTCTGGAGAAGACAGGACTGAGGCGGGGATTTGATAACAGTTTTCAAATACCTGCAGGGCAATTGTAGAGAAGGAGGCTGGCTTATTTCTTTGGCTGTAGGCAGGAATTGATCCAGAGTGGGTGAGGTGGCATGGACATACTCCCTTCCAGTCAATGCCATGTGAGCAGCAGCCGGGGACTTTTTTTAACTCCTCAAAGCAAGTTAGAATTCCCCCTCCCTTCTCCTCTGTGCTCAGCAGCATGTCCCCTGCCCATTGCTGCTGGTGTCCCTGGCTGCACCAGGGCTGGGAAGGCTCCAGAGTTGCTCTACCTAGCTCCAACAGGCAGGCGTAGCTAGGGACAGTGGCAATGGTTGGGTTTCTCAACCTTGCCCAGTTTCCTAGGTGTTCCTTGACAGCCCAGGAGCATGTTGAGGGAAAAATTAAAAAGATTCTAAGCACATAAGGAGTACAGTTCTGGAACAGCCTTTTATAGTAAGGACTTAAGAGAACTGAATCAGTATGGGCTGGTTTAAATTGCAGGGGCTCCTTAATCTTGGAGTTTCCTCTTCATACCCCTGCTTCCCCCGACTGATTGGCAGAGGGGTCCTGCAGCCCTGTCATACACACACACATGTGCGCACGCACACACACAGTGCTGCAGGAGTAGATCCACTTATTAATGTATATCAGGAACAAAAGTGTGTGTGTATATGTATAAAATGAAATACATACACACACACTCACAAAAACTTTGTAATGATGACTTCAATTATTTTCTATATATATTTAAAAATGTGTATGTATATATAGATATAGGCTGTGTGTATACACACACATGCACTATATCTATCTCTGTATATCTATAGATATAGTCATCATATAGGTATAGTCATCATTATGTGTGTGTGTGTTTGTGTTTATTTTTTTCATACTTTTATTCCTGCTACTACTTAGCAGGAGTTCAACATAGCGAAAACAGAGTGGAGTGGAATTGATTTTGGAACTGCATCAGTTTCCTGTGTCCTGATTGGCTGACTTTGCAAAAAAGTCTTTAGGACTCCAGTTTAACCAAGGTGTTATGCAAGTGTCTCACTATCATATAAATCATGTTTTTAATGTCCCAAAAGAAAAGAAGCCAGGTCAGTCTTTCTTGGATGCATCATATCTGGACTGTAACATAACTAAAAAGCAATGAAAGGTTATGGCCAATACAAAACCTTTGATGAGGTAAATCTGTTCCCACTGTTAAGGTAGGAACACAATTATGATATTTGAATGTGATTTTATCATAATGAGCAGTTGGACTGATTTTGCTGTGCTCTGTATGAACTGCTTTCTGGCACTGTGCTGTAATGCAATTTCTCTTTTTGCTTTTTTGATGTCAGATAAGTAGTAATTAAAGTAGATTCTATTTTACTATATGACTAGAGTCCAGAATATGCAGTTTGGGGTGTAATGAAAAGAAAAAAAATCATCTTCCTATAAAACCTACCATAAGTTTATTAAGTCTTTGTTTAGTTTGCCATCTTCTCTAAGACTTGTTTATTCCTTCTCTGTCTTTTAAAAATGCCTAATATTCATTAATGAGTCTACTCCTGCAGTTTAAATGCAGATTATCTGGATTTATTGTGTGATTGCTAGGATCTAATTTAACAAAATTTCTTTAGCCTTTTTTACTATTTGTAACTGAGACATACTTAACGCTCCAATTAGTTCTTCACAGGGATACATACTACCCAGACATATAAGGGAGCAGTCCCTAACACAAACTGCTTATTGCTTCAAATTAATGTGTAAGAAATAAAAAGAGAAAAGGGACTATAGCAGTGATAGTAAAATTATATAGGCCAGCTCTGTGGACAACTAGCTCATTCCAGATCATTTAATGTTTAAAATAAATACCAGGTTAAACTAATTGATGATTCATCTAAGGCCCCTGCCAGGAGTGCAAGTAAAAGCATGATGGCATCGGATGCACAATCCATACAGTCGCACTTCCTCCCACGCCACATACGCATGGCAGGAAATGTGATTTTGTGGATCATGCAATGGATCCCATCTCACCTATTACCAGTGTAGGGGGAACCCGGGATCATGATCCTAGACTTCACCTGCACCAACAAGTAGCAGGCTCCTGCAGCTGGGAGCCCTGTCAGCAGCTGGGGATCCCAGGTGCGGAGGTGTACCATGTGCCCCTGTGGCTGGAAACCCCATCAGCTGATCCAGGCTCCCAGCCATGGGGTGCACCATGCTTAAGAGGAATAAGATTTTGGTTGTTGCAGTGGTGAAAATAGTATAAGAACCCAGAAGGATGAGATGAGAATTTGTTTCTGAAGAGTAAGTAAGTAAGAAGTAAGTAAGAGTAAGTAAGTAAGTAAGTAAGAAGACCCAGTAAGTTTGTACCTTATTTGATCCTATCAACTCAAAGGGGGTAAAGCCAGTTGATGAACCACAAGCATTGAGATCACTGAGAACACGTCAAATACTGAGCTTTAAGCCATAAAACCTAAACAATATAAGATTATTTTGTGGAGTGCCAGGGCAGTTAGGAAGTTGGTCATGATTCTCTTCGTTGGTTCCCCTAGGCACTGCTTTCCTCCTCTTGGTCAATTCATAACCCCAGGGCAACGAGAGATAAAAGTACAAAGTGTGCTGACAGTGGACTCCCCTTGCCAGGCTGGAGATATTCACAAGCAGAAGACGTACCTAAGGAGTACAAAGGAAACAAACTGGGGCAGAGAATCTATTCCTACATTAGGATTTTCTGTTACTGTTGGGCCTGTCATAGCATTTTAACCTTGATAGGATTGGATTTGTGTCTATCCAGCATTATCATGAAATGAATAGGTTACAGAATTAGAGGACAGGCCTACTCCACTGAGGAATGACAACTCTGGAATTTTGTTTCCCTCCGTCTATGTCAAAAAGTATCTACGAGACCTTCATGGAGAAATTCAAATCTTGCTTCTTTTCTGCAGTTCTCCTGTTGTTCGGGGATTTTATGTTGTTGTAATGTAGTTTGCTGACTACTGGGACATTTGTAGGAATTATATCTGTGCATATTTTACTTTGTTTTGCAGTTATTTTGGTTAAAGTTCCCAGAGGCCTGAGGATGTTGTGGTTAGACACAAGAATGTATTATTATTGTTATCAGCATCATAAATACAAATGAAGCCAAGCCAAATAATTTGATTATTTTCTGTATGGAGCATTATAAGAAATTTGTCTTTACCACAGCAGTGCTGTGGATTTGTTTAAATGCTTCATCTGGAAATACAGGTTTGTCATCTTCAAATGATTTCGAGTGGGAAAAAAGGGCCGAAGTCTTAACACACATTGTTATAATCAGATGAACACTGCTGCGGTCTGGTTTTGGCAGGGATGACTGTAGGGACCCTTCTCCCTTAGGGAAAGCAGCAAATGGCAAAACCCATCAGCCTGATTTAATCCTACAAATGGTTACTGGATGTTTTGCTGCTTCAGGTGAACTTTTGTCAGTGTAGTAGCACTGCACCTGGAGAAAGGAAAGGCTTGATGCTGCTAGATATATTACATTATGAGCCTGATCCAAACCCACTGAAGTCAGAGGAAAGGTTCCCACTGATTATAGTGGGCTTTGGATCAACCTCTATGCATACCCCTAGAAACTCTGAATTGAAACCTAGAGTTCATTACTTAAAATTGAATGGAAATAATTGATTATTATCTGCTGAGAGACAGATAAAGAGATCTGCCATAGATCATGGGGAGGGACCATATCTCAGTATGTTTCTTCCAGCACCTGTCATGGGACCCGGGGCCTAGATGTAAAATAGGATCTCAAGTTGCTATCAAATGCAAAATAATAACAAAATAATCTGAATGGAAACTCTTGGCATGATAGGCAGTAAACACTGTGGCTGTAACTTCTAAATAGTGAAATAAAGTGCATTCAAATGGAGGAAAACATTTTAGCAGCTATATTGCTAGGAAGAATATGCTTAAAACAATGTATTGTTACAAAGCACTAAAATGAATAATAAACTTCTTTTTACTTTTCCACCCACTCAGTGGATTAATAGGAAAATGTTTGTTTTATTTGATAGCCCACTCAGCTAATGAAAAATAAGGATTTATGGACTTACATTTGCAAGTACTAAGTGTCAAATTATTCTTTTTCCCTTATATCCAAACACTGTCAGTTTTGCATTAAAGATTTGTTGCAGACTTTTGGCAATAATTAGAATACATGACTGCTTGTGTATCTTAACATTTCAGATGTAGTTTTCTGAGGATGTGAGTGGGAAAGCATTTGTGTTTTTGACCAAAACACAGTAACTATTATTGAACTGATACTGAACCATCCAACTATCAGTAAGGTATCTGCACCCTAGTTCCCAAAGCTCCTTTGGACCAGGGGTGGGCAAAATACAACCCATGGGCTGGATCCAGCCTGCCAGGACATTTCATCCAGCCCATGGATGCCCACTAACTAATTGTACCTTGTTCAGACCACGCGCCTTGCTCCCACCCTTGTGGATGGAAAAGCCCAGCGTAGCCAGCACACAGCTTCCAGGTGGTGCTGCTGCTACCACTGCTGCAGTTGCCAGGGACCTGCTTGGCTTCCCCAACCTCCCATTCACTCCAGATACCAAGTAGGGAAGTGGCGGGGCAGGTGGGGGATGGCAAGGGGGGGTGCTGCAGCTGGGTGGGAGCACAGAGCAGGGGGCTGGGGCTGGCAGCAGTGCAGAGCCTGTACCCAGGGCGGTGGCAGGAGCACAGAGCTCAGGTGAGCAGGGTATGAGTGTGAGGGAGGGTGAGGGGGTGTGTCTCCATCACACACTTCCCCCATGGTTTATAGCCCCTGATGCCCATGGCAGCAGCGGGAGCAAGCAGAGGCGCTCGTGGACCGCTCAGGTGTTGCCATCTGGGGATGTGTGGCTCTGGCCAGTGCTGTATGTGGTGGCAAGGAGCACAGCCAGGCCAGCCCACCTCTATTGTATGGGGCTCCGCCTGGTGCTTGTGCAGTTCCCAGCACTTGCATGCCAGTGGGGGAAGCCTGGCGTGCTGGAGCCGGCTGCCTTCCCTGCCATGTGCAGCTACCAGGACTCCATCAGGAGTGGGGGGGAACCCTGTCCCCTGCTTCCCAGCAAGAGTCCCAGGACCTGCATGGCAGTGAGTGGAAAAAGCAGCTGGCTTCATTCTGTAGGGCTTCTCCTGCTGGTGCACAAGTGCCAGGACCTGCATGTGTGCCACACAGCCCCATGTGATAGAGGTGTGCTGGCCTGGCTGTGCTCCTCACCATCATGAGCAATGCTAGCTGGAGATGCTCACTGATGGGTGCCAGCACCTGTGTAGGCCATGAACACCTCTGCCTGCTGCTGCTGCTGCCAGCAGTGGGGGCTGTGCATCATGGGAGGAAGTATTTGGGGGGGTCCCCACACACCCCCAAAATGCTACACACCCACACCCTGCCCCCACAACCCCCCCACATATACACAGCCTCAACATACCCTATTGCCCCCATGCACATAGCCACACCTTCTCACAAGCCCTTTCCACACACCCCATCATACACACACTCCCACCCCCAGCCACACCCCAAATACCCCCCCCACAATATATGCAAGAGTAAAACTTTATTTTTGAGTTACTTATACAATCACATCTATATACACTATGCAAACACAAATCATAACACAAATATTTTTTGTAATAAAATGAAATATGGTATAGTACCTTTGCAACCTTTGACAGCTCACCAAAACATATTAAGTGGCCCTCCAACTGAAATAATTGCCTGTCCCTACTTTGGACCCATTCGAAAGAAAGCCAACCAATAGATTTAATCTTACCCTTTCCACTGCCCTGAAACACTTCAGGTCTATAGCACAGCTAGTATTTTTAACCACAGACTCTCAAGCTAAATGAGACTGGCTTTAAAAAGAAAGTTTTAAAATTGAATCGTTTGTGATACGGTTTTTGAGTCTTCACTGTTCACATTTTCAAATGTCTCTCTAAAACCAGGAAGGCTCTGTTTAACCTGAGATCAGACCACATGACTCCAGGGGCTAAAGCTTTAAGAAAAGAAAACCCTGTGAAATATCAAGTGAGTCTGATAAAACTGGTAACTCTATGCATTTTATGAAAGGGTGGAATTTACCTCATACTTAACACAGCAAAAAGCCTGTATGCAGTGCAGTGTGCATGAACATCAGTTGTTCGGGTCTCACTGTTCTTGCACCATAAAAGAAGTAGTTCCTGTTGTCAAGCTGGATCTTCCCTTGTGCGTTCCTTTTCAATACCTCAATTGCCCTACTCAGTACAAAGGTCATCATTTAGTATTTACTTTCAGGGAATGCAGACAATAATCATAATAATCATATTTCTGCACATATCCAACAGCTACATGGTCACATGACCAGTTGTTGCTATGGCATTATCCTTTGCAGGGTCTTACAGCAGACTTCCAATTAGCTGATGGAAACAATTTACTTTTACTTGCATCCATGACAAATGAACATGCTACACTAGGTTAATTAAGTAGCAGAATATGACCTCCATTTGCATTATTCTGCTTTGGTAGAGTTATTCTGTTTTACTGCTTCATTTAGATCATATAGGACACTGGTTGTGTTCATTTCCTAGGTAAGATTTTATAGCGAAGATGATTTTCAACAAACAAACTGATCACCTACTATTGTGTATACTTAATAGCTATCACTTCTTCATTTGCACTCTTTATTACAATTCCTTTCAAAGAATAATGGCTTTCATGGCTGCCAGTAGCAGAATCCCTAGTCACGACTGGCCAGAACAGTTTTTTTGCAATAGCATTTCTAAAGCACCACTGCTACTGCTTCTTCTGAGTTGGCATACTGCTCACTAGGGCTGTGTGAAATTTCACTGGCAGTTTTGTTTCAACGCTGTTTTGACTCATTTCGAGCTCAAAACAGCAACTTCGAAATGAAACAGAGAGCTTTGAAACAGGTTCGAAATAAAACGAGGCAAGTCAAAACATTTCAAAATTCTTTAAATGTTTTGAGTTTCGAAGCTCAGGCTGGGCTTGCCTGCAGGGAAAGAGAAACTGAAGTAAGGAGAGGGACGGGGAAGAGGGGAGAAGCGGGGGGAAAGACGGCTCTTATTATTGACTGTGTAGCTGACCAGTGACTGTCATCCTTTCCTGAGATCCCTTCCAATGCCAGTGCTCTGGGGGAGGGATGGAAAAACTGCATAAAAGGCAGCATTGTTTGAACTGCCCTGCTTTCTGCCTTGGTGTCAGTTGAGTGAGGGCACACCTTAACTCACATACAGTATCACCCACCCATATCACGAGTTTTGCCTGTCAGCAGCTAGAGGTGCAGGGGGGGCTCTGGGGCCCTGCTCCTCTAGCTGACAGGCAAAACTCATGACATGGGTGCTTGTGGGACTGTGTCCGTCTTGGGGCACAGGGGGTGAAAACTGCAGGCCTGCTAGACCCTGCTGAGGCCACGAAGCCTGCCAGCTGTCAAGGAGATAGGTGCAGGGCCCTAGAACCCAGACTTGCCCTGCATCCTGGGGCAGGATCATCCCTATACGAACAACCCTATACATACTCATAATCTAACCTCTTAGTAAAACTATCAATTCCAATACAACAGAAGACATAACACCCTAACCTGCCACAGATGAAGCAGGGAGGGATTACAAGAGCCAATGCTCTGATTCTGTATAAACTTGTTAATAGACTTTCAAGAGATCCCAGGTAAAAGGCCATGACCCTGCTACAGAAAGTGGCAAAAAACCCCGGAGTCCATACCAATCTGACCCCAAATATGGTGTATGGCCTGACTCTGAGCAAAAGGACAAGACTCCCTAGGCAGGAACATGTGACTTTAAGTGCCAGTAGAAGCTCTGGCTCCTGTCAAAATCCTCAGTCAAAACCCCAGCCTTGGCTGCAGTCAATACAAAATGTCTCTGAGGAAATCTTACAAAAAGAAAAGAAAAAAACCCCCAAACCCCTGACATAGCAGAAAGGGGAGGAGGTGGGGAAGCAAAACTCCTAGCCCCATGGAGCAATCCTGAAAGCCCAGAAGCCTGGAAAATACCCATAGCTACACCTACATCATCCTCAACCAGTGGCTATCCAACCTCTTCTTGAACCTCGTTGCTTCCCAGGGCAGGGGGGGTCAGGCTTGATGATCTGTTTACGTCCCTTCTCATCCTAGAAACTATGAAACTATAATGTGTGATGGATAGTCCACAACTTCTCTGGGGGAAGTCCACAACTTCTGCACTGATGAAGTTTCTTTCTCACTGCTGAAATGGTGCCATTCTGAGAATCCTATTTGCTGTATATAGTGAAGTTCAGAAGATAAAAGTCAACATTTTGGGAAAAAAAAGCCTTTCACTTATGATCCTAAATTGTCACCATTGACTTCAGTTCCTCAAGTTGGCTTCTCTAATGTGAGTCTCGTTCTAATCAAAATCACTCTGAATGATCTCTTGTTCATTGCTTGGGATACTAGCTTATTGTGAATCATTCAGTGATATTTTCTATTTGTTTTATATCCTTTGTCTTATATGACCCTCTCCCCAGAAGATATACCTATCTTTATCATTAGGTAATCCAGTTCAAAGACTAGCCTGACAGTGGAAATCAAAGTCCAGAATGGAAGGAAGTTACTTAAGTTCTCTGGAAAATGTGACTCATTAATCACCAGTATGAGAGAAAGCCAAAGATAATCATTTCCTGATGTGCTTGCAAGTACCAAGGCAACAGGTGTATAACATGAATAATGTAAATATAAGTAGGGCTGTTACTGCATATGGGAGTGAGCCAGACTTGTAAAAGTCACATATGAGACATCTCTGGGGGTAAAAATTCAAACATGGGAGAAAGGAATTAAGTTTTGCTGCTTCTCTGCAATCAAATAATTACTGCTGAAAAAGCAGTACAAAGTTAATTGATTCCCCATTCTGACTGCAACTGAGCAAAGACCTTTTAAGGGGAGGAAAGCTGGCTGGCGGTTACCAAAAGCACAATAATAGCTGCTACACCCTCCCTCAGCTATGAGCCCTGACTATTTTGGAGTGATGCAGGCCCAGGGTCATAGATGAAGCACAAGGAGCACTGAATGCAAGTCCCCAGGCTCTTGGGTACCTGCTCTTTTACCCTCTAAATCATAGGGAGAGAAGAGAGGTAAGACATAGGCAGAAATTAAGAAACATGGATTTGAGCAATATATGTGATCTTGGTGAACTGTGTCTCAAACTTTATTCTCTTACTAGGTAGGAAGAATGTACCATACCTGCTTTCATTAATACTGATTTAGGTATGGTGTGCCCTTTCCTGTGTATCGTTTTTACCTTGGACTTTTATGCCTAAAGCTCTGACCCTATACTGTTACTGAACAAGAAATACAGGAAGTGAGGTTAATTATACTGCCTGAGTGAGGGAGTTGCTTGCTAATGGCTGCTAGTTACTCCTGTTATGATTAAGACCCAAATGAGGAAAGCATATCTAGGTGCCTTATTAATATTATGCAGCTCACACTTAATCCATAGCTCAGTGGACACATCAATTCTCCATTTGCGCCAAAGTCTAGAAGGGATGTACAGCTCAATTTGAAGTCTGGAGAGCACCTGCTCTGTATGTGCTGTTACCCACTATGCAAGGACTTGTTTGGTCAAGACAGATGTGTTAGTAATTTTGGGTATAATATACTCCAAACATCTCCATTTTGCAGTGGAACATCAGTCTTCTTTCCAATATAAATCAAAGGGGTTGGAATACGAATGTAGAAGAGGGCGATATTTATCTTGGTGTCCCTATGTTATGAATATATTAAGATGGCATTACTGTACACTGCTAAATTTATATGACTAGATTGAAATGAAACAACTTTGTTAAACTTCAGGCCAAATTCTTTGAAAGTTCTTCCCACTTTCCCATGTTGAAATGCACCAGTAATCTCTTTTAAAGCAGAATGTTACACAGTGCTACCAGAAGGCTAAAAGCAGATGTTATCTTGAGTTATAATGTGCATGTAAATCTTTTAAACTATGGTAATTGTAATCAACACACTACAAGTTTATTTTCAAGAATTTCAGGAATCATACCATGCAGTTTAACTGTGCACATACTGAAATAATTGTCTAACCTCCATAAATCCACGCTAAACAAACATCTTTCATACTGAATATTAAGGACAAATATATAAAATGTAGTCTGATCCCTGCACTTACAGTATAAAAAGTGATGGCATTTTCCTCTGAAATGAACACATTTTCTTTAGTTACCTTGGCACCCCATATTCCTTTGATTATAAGAGACAAAATTTAAAATGAGATAATTATACTAAAAATATCCTGCATCTGAAGAGTTAAACAAGTAAAAAAGTTTTAAAAGCGCTTAACATGCGATAAATATACATCTTTCTCAATAGCTAGGTACAGACATTAAAAAAGCTAGAGGCAGAATTGAACTAAATTACATGGTTTTCTGTAAGTGGCATAGTTTAGATTAGTGGCAAACAGAACACACATTCATCTGTTGGTGGGGGACAGGGGATGGATAAATCTTGCACCAGATCCTGCGTTTTTTAAACTAGTCTATATATACCAAACTTGTGTTCTGTTAAGGGTATAGATCAGTTTCTGATCACTTATACTGGTAAAAGTGTAATGTCTGTACCCTGGTCAATATGTCTTCAATTGTTTCCCCTTTAAAATGAGAGTCATAAAATCTGAACGCTATATATGCTCTTAGAGAACTACAAAAAGTAAGTGTGCATGTGTTCAGGCTGCTTGTAGCACAACAAACATGGCCAGTCCACCTGGTTTGACAGCAGTAGCAGTGGTGTTGAAGCACAAATCCTTAATCGGGGTCGTTAAGCCCAATTAAGGATCGGCTCAGTGAAAGGATTTATAGTGAGGTCTTACTTTCACCCTGTCTAAACCTACAGCCAGGCTCTAATCTGGCATTATGTAATTAATTAATTGGCACTAATTGGAAACAATGACACAATTGAAGGGTAATAATAATTATATAAATAAATATATATACACACATTACACTTTTACCAGTATAAGTGGTCAGAAACTGATCTATATACACACAAATACATACACAATGAACAACAAGGTAAACAACAATCAAGATCATTATCGACAACAACAGAGACAGATATATATAGATATAGATATAGATATAGATATAGATATCCAACAATAGCAACCCAACAATATAACCCATATGAAAAGAGGGTGCAAGACAGCATTGGTCAGCTGCAGCCACACCCCTCTTGCACATTTACACTGTCTGCTCCTTCAGCCATTCACACAACAGAGCAGCAGTCACCTGGGCCCTCACTAGGCACACGGCTAATATGCATGGAGGAGGCTGGCCGGTTTAAGCCCTCACTGACTCTGCCCTCAGTCTCACCACTGGCTGCTCCTCCAGCCACATGGTTCAAGCAGACCATCCTTACAATGCAGACTCTGCTCAGTCATACACACAGGCGTTCTTCACTCAAAACCTTGATGACCGTCCATTCAAACCGCTTCAACACACATGGCTTTTATTCCATGCACACAGTCGCACCCAGCCTCTGGTGCATACCCTTTTTATACCTTACTTGACTAATACCTGCCAGCCATTCACACAGCCAATCCTACGCCCATGCATATAACATTCACACCCCTTGCATGCAGCACTCATTTATGCATATACTTTTGCATGCTGAGCCAAACGCCAACTGTTATTCGTCTACTGAGCTCCCTTGCCCTAACTGAGGTATTTGATATATAAATTCAATAATTATATATATATGTGTGTCAAAAGTTCCTGTAAATGACTTTTATTTCTCTATATATACATAAATATATATTGAATTGAGTGTGTGTGTGTGTGTGTGTGTGTGTATACATATATACACAGAGAGAGAGAGAGAGAGAGAGAGAGAGAGAGAGAGAAATCATTTCCAGAGGATTTTAGACCACCCCAATCCTTGGGCTAAGGTCTAACAGACTTGGATCTAGGGCAGTTAATGGAAATCAGCTGATCTGGTCTGAGGATGTGGTCCCTTATCTGTTATCTCTATCATACTATGTACGTACTTTCATTATACCAAGCTGAAACATACTTGAAGGCATTTTTAAGGCACATTCCCTCACCTTCAATTTTAAGAGACCACATCCAGAATGTTCTTAGTTTAAACATGTACTGTATCGAGCAACATTAGTCAACCCATGGGTCCTGACCCAAAAGCAAGTCGCAAGAATATATGAAAGGGTCATGAACAAACTTTAAAAATGGATTCTCCTTTAAAAGGAGAAAAATGTGGGAAACTGTGGCTTCTCTCTTAATAATTGAGAATTGATCAGAAACAAATGAAAAGACCACCAGAAGGCTTTGAAGAGGGAAAATAAAAGAAGTATGGCCTTATAATAAAAGCACTGGAGCAGGACTTTGGCAAATGTAGTAAATCCTGGCTCTGCTGCAGGTTTCTTGTGGAGCCTTAGGCAGGGAAGTTTATCTTTCCATGTCTTAGTCTCCCCTTAATAATACAGAGATAACAAAGATATTTAAGGTCTTTGGAACTGGGACTTGATCTTTCTGGCTAAATATACACAGCCAAAAAGCCTAAGGCTGAACAAATTCAATCTCTGCAGGTTAGACTAAACTGTGTAGTCTAAGACTGAACTAATAAGCAAGTGAACAGACATTCATTCTTGATTCTGGAAATGCAGCCACTCGCCTGCAGTGGCTAAGGCCAGAAGCTGGATGGGGTACACCTCCCTGCTCAGGTGGAGCAGACAGCTTGGGCCAAGGCTAGCCTACCCACCTTGTGGGAGGAGAAGGGGGAGGAGGTGCAAAGCATCCTGGGATGCTGGGTGACTGTGACTTAACTTGAATCTGGAGGGGATCTGGGAAGTTCGATAAAGTGATTTAATCAGTAAAGTCTGATACTGCATCCATCCAGGTTTATCTTAAAGCAGTTTCAGCCATTTTGAAAGCAGTTTATGTGCACAGAACTTCTGTTTTGTTACAGATTTGAACTGGTTTCCGATCACTTATACCTGTTTATGTGTAATTGCTGTCCCTAGACTAGATAGGTACATAAATGGCTGTGAAATGGTGCCTGGTATTAACTAGGGCCTCTAGCTGCAACTGTAATGTAAGTAAATAAACAGGCATTCTCAAATACATCTTCCATAATATATATTTTTTAATCAACAAATATCAAATAAAAATAAATGACTGATTTGTGAAATAAAAACTTGGTAACAATTCTGTCCTTCTACTGTTTATTCTATGGCTGCTAGAAATGTTGAAGTAAAATCCACTAGCTGAGACTGACTTGGTAAAGATGCGTTTTTGATACAGGCAGAGGCAGACCTATCAGAACAATTTATTTGGAGATCATTATTCCAGATGTGATGTAAGGAGAATTAAACTCCACACCAAAGCCCCTCAAGTCATGCATATATTTAATCTGTGCAATCAACACTAAGATGCTGTATTTTATAGATATAAATACAGTATATTTATAAAATGGACCTTTTATGTGGCTCTCTTGGAAGTAGATTTATATGCAGTAGAGTGGAAAGTTCACATCTGTGTTCCCAGACAAAACTAGGGAAGTGGGCAAATGATTCTTTTGCACTATAAAGCAAAATTTGTGTTGTCTCATAACACTTTGGATTTAAAAAAGCAATTGGATGCAATATTGCAGTTGCATTCACCTTTATTTATGGATGACACATTGATGTAATACTAATTAATGTCTACAATAGAAACTAAACACATTCTTAGCCATAGATTAGATTTCTACAGCACTGTTTTCCTATTATTTACAGGATGGGCTTACCATCTTAACACACAATTAATATATTTTGGAGATAAATCATTCAAGGTCTCGATCCTACCATCTTCCATTTGAAGGAATATGAGTCTTTTTCACATTACTGGACTGAGCTTCTAGGGCAAGATTTGCAAAACCTAAATGTCCTAATCATGTGTAACCTGGGTAAACCCAAGGGTGTGCCCTATTCTCAGTAGGATGGGATGGGTAGGCAAGAGGAGGTGCTTGTGAGGCATGACAGAATTTCGAGCAGATCCCTCTTTCCTCTATAGAGTTATCCCAAGCCCAAAGTTCTTAACTATATACAATTTATTGAGTTACAATATACATAATCATAAAACTAAATATTTATTTACACAGTGAACATTAATAAATAACCAAGGTCAAACCCTAAATTACACTATTTACAACATCACAATACAACATTTCAGTCACAAAATATAAGGCACAAACACAAATAATCTTAATAATACCTATTTCCTTAATATAGTCCCTGACCCATGGCAAGAGATAGTCTTTCTTCCAATAGGGTCCCTTGTGGGGGGTGTCCAGGAAGCACCAGGGGCCCCTTCCCTTAGGGCACTGACTAAGTCGGGGGGTGGGGGGGTGCTGCTCACCCAGCCCGACTTCTCTGAGTTTGCTCACCTCAAATGTATTTCCCCTGTGGGACCCAAGAGCCATTGAGACTCACACTCCCTCAGGTGGCAGTGGTCAGGACACAGCTTGATGGTGTCTCCTCTGCTAGAGTGCCTCTCCAGACCTCTCCTGCACCGCTGGGCTCCTCCCCACCCTGTGCCCCACTCTGTGCACCGAGGGCTCAGCTACTCTCAGCTGCTGCACCACCCCTGCTGGGTGCTGGGCCTCACGCTGCAGCACTAATATTTCCCCATGCCCAGGCTTCAGCACTGAGGGCTTTTTTAGCACAGGCTGGGCCCTTCAGGCTCCCTCCATCCATCCTCTCGCTGGCTGGCTAACCCAAGCAGCCTCCACTGCTCCCTGGCTCCCAAAGCCTGGTCTCCGTTCACCCAACCATGCACCATGATGGGCCCAAGCAGTCTCACACTGCTCCCAGGGCTCAGTCTTTGCACACCATCCCTGTGCGCCATCAACAGCCCAAGAGGTCTTGCATCGCTCCCAAGGCTGGTCCTCCAGTGGTAGCTTCAGGAGCCTTGGGCAATTGCCCGCTGAGCCTGGGACTCAACCCTGGGACTCTGCCCCGTGCTCAAGGTTGACATAAAAATGTAGCTGAAATGGGTAGTTCAACTACAAAATTTAGTGCTAAATTTGGAAGTTTCTTTTGAAATGTAAGTGTTGTGGCTGGATGAGAACACCATGTTTTCTTGCATACCATATAAGATGCACACCTTGTTTTTGGAAGGCAGAATGTAGAACAAAGATTTTGTTCTCTTCCAGAGTCATGAATGACTATGTGCCTTAGACTAAGTCCTCCTAGAAATACAGAGTGTTCAAGAAGTGTGGCATCCTAGGACATAGTCTGCATAAGGCAGCAAGAACTTCTTGGTGTCTTGGGACAACAAGAAGACCAGGCCTCAGGCCCTTGCAAGGAGAGGAGCAAGATTGTTACTTCTTTATTGTGTATAGTACTTTATATAAGTTCCTGTAAATAATAAAGTGTTGTTTCCATACCACAAGCCTCATCAAGATACTACAGAAACTATGCAACAGCTCGTTTGCCCTGAGCAAGGTCAAAGTGCTCAGGCTGCTGAAGAAGTTAATACTGGCCTGTTCTGTTCCCTCCTGTTTTTAGCCATCTTTGCATCTATGAGTCACAGCATCTGCTTGTTTCTATGCCCCCTGCTTCTATTTCAGCAAAGAAAAATTAGTGTCCCCACTTAAAATACACACCACAATTTTGGAGGTCAGATGTGAGGGGGAAATGTGCATGTGGGCTGTGAGTAAACATGGTAAAATCAGAAGACAAAAAAATATCAACATGTTATTCCTTCTGTCTCAGTTTCCCCCAGAACATCCTGGGTGATTGGCATATATTTTGCATGGATAAGATCTGGTTCAGAACAGGTAACCTCTGGTTTAACAATGAATAAAGAATTAGAAAGTAAGGTGGAATTTCAGGAAACCATAACATGGCACTTGAAAAAAAATGCACCTAGACTATCCTCAGAACATTTAGCAACTTTCCTACTGTCTATGTTTCAGAGCATGTGTAACAGAGTTGGATCACGCTTTCTTACAGCCTGGTCTCTGTCTGGTTGGACTTATGCTTCAGTCTGCTGCAACAAGGGAAGTTCAGTGTAATTGGACCATTCAGTCTGAACTTCTGGTTGGATTAGCCATGATCCATGGATGTGGCACAAGTGGTTGGAGGATTCACTCTGAACTCCTGACTGGATGAGCTGCTATCCGGGGGCACGGCCCCCTGAGGGGATAAAAGAAGGCATATGCTGCTATCAGGGGGAGAACAAGCACATGGGCATCAATGAGCTGGGGTGAGATGACCCAGCAAGGCAGTCAAATGAGCCCCAGAAGAGCCTGAAATCAGTGGGATGAGGCTGGAGTGACAGCAGGATGGCAGAGACCAAGGCGCTGCTCTGATGGCCAGAAGGTTTCAGGAGACAGAGCAAGATGATGCCTGTCAAGTCCAGACAGGGCCATCAGCATATCCTTTGCTTGTTATAGGGCAGGGGATTTGAGCCCCACAGGAGCCTTCCCTGGGTGCTCACAGCCTGTCCCCAAGGGGGCAGTGGGGAGAGTCACCCACCCCACACAGGGGAGAGAGCCCCATTGAATTCTGAGCACTGGAGAGAGAGATGGCGGGGGGGGATCACAAAACCACAGGATTTCACCAAGTCGTGGAATGGGACATGAACTCATCCCACGGGTGCAGGAGCCTGGTAGTAAGCTGCACGGTGCTTGCCAGAGGGTGAGGAGCCAGTTCTGGCCGTAGGAGGTTGGCTCCACCCACCCCCCAGAAGGGGCGGTTGGTGCGAGATTGATCCAGGCTGGATCTATGACTGCTACACTATACAGTTTAAGACCCTGAAGGGGCTTACCCATGTGAGTGAGTCAGAACTTTGCTGCCTCTCCCATTGGGGTGCAGAGTGTGTGTAAAAGACTGGATTGTTACTTGCATCCAGGACCAGTGTTACATTCATTGCCGGGAGTTGCACAACGTCACTACAAGCAGCATAGGGTGAAACTCATCTAGAAACCGACCTGAGGGGCAAAAGTAAGTGGATCTCACTGATCCCCCACTGCTCCCCAGAGAATGCTCCCAGATTTTCTGAAGAAGAGACTGTTTGGGGTTTCTTACTGCTGTAGCATATGTATAATAGTTATTAGTATATAATAGTTATTAGTATCTTTGTTGGTGTATATATTGATCCTTATGGTCTTTTCTACCTTCACTTTTCTTCCTAGGTAAATAAATTGTGTATAGTTAAGTACTGCGCGTTGTCTGATTCAAGGTTTTGAGGTGTCAGGTGCCCTTCTATAGGGAGGCTCTCCACACTCGAGGAAGGGGGGCTCCAAGGCAGAGACCCCGGGATCCATAATTGGCTGCAGCTGGCAGGTAGCTCTGCCACCCAGGTTACACACGGAAAATACTGATGTGTACTGAACAAAGATGCTAATTCGTGCATGCAGCATTTTCCTAAATTAAACTACAGAAAAGGAAAAGGGACGAAAGTTTTCAGCATCCTGCTGAAAGAAATTATGAATAGAAGTGAAATAGTGTTCCAGAAAGCACAGGTTAATTCTCATACAGATTCTACCTGCACAAACACAGTTCACACCATATGATCATGTATGGCAAACTGTGTGTGAGTACATGCATGTTTCATTAGTAAACTAATTCTGTGTCCAAGTCCTGCTGACCTGAAGGTTTATCTTCTTGTATACTTATCAACATAAATATTCTTCCCTTTATCATATGTTCTATGCCACAGTGAGAGACAAGATACTGGATCAGACAGATCTGTGGTATAACCAGTATGGCATCTCATGCTCTTAGCTCGATATATAGAGAGAGAGCTAAGAGCATGGAGCACATATATTTGTAAATCTGTAAAGTTTCCTTCAAAGGAAATTAGATGACAAGTGAAGGCCAACGTCACTACAGTGTGTATTAATATTGTATCAGCTGTTCTTTGCATCATATTTAAAAATGTACATCTGCGATCTTTTGTTACAGCTGGACTGCAGGTAGCTCATAAACTCTTAGCCAACCTTTACAAGGAGTATTTTCCTGATAAATCTGCATTAAGAACTGTATTTTGTATTCAATTTTGTTTAGGTTTGTAAATAACTATTAAGTGCAATTAAAAAAAAACATTTATTGGTAGTAATCTTAGGAGAAAAATATTTCTTTGAGTTAACAACAACTGTTTTAAGAGGTCATATTTATTAGCAATGTCAACAATCAAGCTAGAAAATCAAAACCCACTCTGGACAACATACCTCTTGCTAGTTTTTTACCAATTTATATTCAATATGGTCTTCCATGATGTCTGAACTGCCCTTTTAGATAATGTGATTTACTTACTGACCCCAATGAGCTGTTTTAACAGACAAGTGGAACAGGAATTGCTAATATAGGATAACAAATATCTTGGTTAAGAAACCAACATGTCAAACTTGCCACTGTTTAAGGGAACATGGAATCTCTTGTAATATGGTAGAGTCCAGGTGACAGGTTATTCTAAGCCTTGCCAGTATGAAGCAAGGCTTCTAGTGCTCAAAGCTTCATATATCAATAATAATGGGCTTAGAAGGAAACAGAAGCACCTAAAAACTGATCATGGCAAAAACCAAATAGGCCACTGAACTATTCCATTGATAGTTCTCCAGTCTAACAAACTTCAGCCTTAAAAGCATTGCACCAGAAGTGAGCTTGCTCAAAAAATGCTGAGTCTTGGCTGGGGGGGGGAATCCCGCTGCTTTTTCAGCTAAACATTTATGCTTCAATAAATAATTTGTTTTATATAACATGTCAGCAGTAACTATGGCAACAGTATAGTTTAAAAAAAAACACATGTCTGTACAATTGGCTACTCTGCTTTCAGAGCATGTTCAGGCATCATGTTGAAAGAAATGCCAAACTAAAGCGAAATAATGTTACAGAAAGTATGGGATGATTCTCATATACGCTCAACATGCACAAAACACAGGTCATGCCATGTGCTCACGTATGGCAAACATGCATGTTTCAGAGACACTGTGAAACTTAAACCGCTAGGACTCCCTGGGGAGATGTTAAAAGCACACCATTGGGAGAACATTATGAAAGCCGACTGCCCAACAAAACAGGGGCTTAAGAGCTGAGGTTTAAAAAAATATATTTCGTAGCTCCATCTTCATGTGAATCAGCATTAATCACTATACTATTAAAATAACTCTATTCCACCAAAAGGACTATCCTGAATGTACGCATTTGATGGAGGGTTTCTTCTAGTTGGCTTGGGAGGGGGTTGCTTTTGTTTGCTTGTTTTATTTCTTTTCCTCTGTTTTCCTTACCATGCTTCAGAAAATAAACTCAATTTACACAAATAACTCCTGGGAAATAAAAAACAACCATCCAACCTTTGGAGTCCTATTATAGCCATGAGGAAGGCACTTCAAAAGTGTTTTAAAAATGATAGATGATCCAGACTTTTTCTGAATATTAACTTTTTTTTTTTTAAGCAAACCAAGATTTACTTTGTTTCTCTTCAGTAAAGTCATAATTGGTGGACAAGTGGGGCATGCACCTTAAATACTGCCTAAAGGGAAGAGACTGGAGAAGTGGGTGCCTCACCCTCCCATACCCAACTTGCCCTCCTCCTGCAGTCTGGCTGGTGCATGAGTGTTTCCCTGAGTAAAAGGCATCCTGGGAAGTGTAGCTGTGTTGAGTGGTAGTGAATAGCACCAGCTGCAGTCCACAGCTTCTTGGGAGAGATGTGCTCTTCTTGCTCTTTTCCAACTAATAATGTCACCCTATTTTTTTGCTACTGAAAACAGATTTTCTCCCCACTCAATGTGGTTGTCTGCAAGAAAACAAAACAGGTGACATGTTCCTTTAGCAGCAGAGACTTTCAGCTGCTGCCCCTGCTTGCTGCCCACTGCTGGAGCCCTCCAAAGATATGGAGGGAGGGTGGATGCAGTCTGCCTTCTTTAAATGCTACTTTGCAATATTAGGCTAGTTTCCATGTATGGCAGCTGCAGCCATTAATATATCTCTCACGAAGCTTATGCAGTATTTGCAGAGTGTTTCTGTTGTGGATCCACTCTCTGTGATGTGTTTGAGTGCCTTGACGTTGCATTGCACTTTCTTACGCTGAACTGTATAAAATATTTTAAAATATTCTCTCTTTTGAAAAAAATACATTATCAAATTACATTATTATACAGTGGCCATGTCTTAATGAGGCACCAGGGGATGGTTGAGTGAAGTTGCAGGAAACTCACTGTATAATGTTAAATGATGCAGACTTAAAGAACCCAGAAAATGGCATCTGAGGACAACAATGAGACTTTTTTGGGATGCTCACAGAATTGATATATTTTATGCTATCTTTTGTTCTTATTATTCCTACAACTGCCACCAGAATGACTTACGCTATTTTCTATTCTCATTACAACCTTTGCGACAAGAATGAAAGATAATTTTCCTATTTTCTATTCCTTTACAGCCATTGGCACAGGAGTAAATGATTCCAAAATTTCATGCAAGATAGATCACTCTCTACACACACCATGCATCCAGACAGACAGAGTGGTTTAGGACATTAATCTTGCATCTGCCTAGACAAGTTTACCAATGTTAAAGGCAGAAATGGATCCTTTATAGGAAAATAAAAGTTCAGATCAGATATAGGGCTGATGTACAGAGTTTAGATGGAAAATGAATTATTATGGTAACTGGCAAATTTGGAGTAAATAGGACCTGACTTTCTCTCTGCTTTATTCTCTTCCAGATCCAGATCCTTTATCTATTAACTACCCTGTTTTGGCAGATCATTTTTTATTTCTTTTCTCAAAAAGGCAGCTCATCAACTCCTGAATTTACTTTAATTTCCTACAGGTGACCATATCAATCATTTAAAAGTCCAAAGTCAAATGAAATGTTTACACATTGGTGTTGCTTTAAGTCTTCTTTACTGGGTAAACATATGGATACTCATTTTAACATGTACACACAGAGTGTGTATGACAAAACACACATACTTTTGCAGGGAGGGAGGGAGGAAAATAAAGAATGAAAGACAGAAGAGTACTTTTACATATATACAACTGCATACACCTATCTGTAGACAGATAACTAAATAAATGGGGGTGGGGGGTGGGGGGGGGAAGAGAAAGAGAATGCTACATTTGGGGTATTTCAAACATGCCCAAAGATATTTTTTTTAAAGAAATTTGATGAGATCTCTCAGAAGCCCTTGTTTTTCGTAGTAATTCTTTTAAAATGCCAGATGGGAGCATCTACGAGATTTCTCAAGAGGAAATTAAATTTGTTTGTTTAGATTTTTGTTGTTGTTTTAATTATAAGGAAAGAGCAGGGGATTTCTCAATAATACAACTAAAGAGAACATCCCTATAAACTCCAGTTGGTTTTGGAAGAATAATTTAGTACAATACCATGCCTGCAAACAAATCTCTAGTTGCAAACAAATATTGAATCTTAATGGTGTAGCTGCCATCAGATACTGCTAACTTGTTTCAGTACACACCAGTAATCACAGCTCGAAAGAACGTTAATTTTTAATGACAGGCATCTTGAGATTATCTTTCTCCCATAAAACTCCTCTGACCTGTTATTTAATGAATCATTGTGAACTGTAGTGCATCTGTTCAAGATCATTCTAAACAGGACAAGTATAATTAAGATTCACAGAGGATACAGCAAGGTAATTAAATTGTTTCCCATGCAGAACCTATAATTGCTTTTTGCAGGGGTCAGTAGCTGCTCCTTGGTTACAAAGGCTAAAAGTGAAATCAACTAGATTTGTTCAATCCCCACGGTGGATAATGTGTAGTGGGCCAGAGAAAAAAAAATTGAAAACTATGCCAATTTTTTTGTGCTAAATATTCAGGCTCTTCATTTTGAGCACTATAAATAATTTTGAGGGGGAATACTCAAAGTTTCAGAAAATATGACTATTCTGTACTATTTATCCTCCGCTCCTTATTAATTTTCTTGCTCTTTCACAACTAATAGCCAGAAACAAATTGTTAACAACTTGCATTTTGGAAATAAAAACCCATCATACGTGTATAAGGGCCAGCTCTTCTGAAGACTTAAGCAGAGCCTACCCTAACATTATATTTTTAGGGAACATTATATTTATTATGTTTATAACATAATAATCATTATATTTTTAGGGAATAACTGATTTAGCCACAACTGAATAATAACCAACACAATAGATGACTTTACATGTGTGTCTGGAAAACTGTATACAGGGATGGGCAGATCAGTGCTATGGTATACTACATATCCAAGTGTTGCTGTTCAAGCTGATGATTTTTAAAAAAATGTTTTTGTTGGTATTTCTGATGGGAAGCTCAAAATGAAATATTTTGCTTTCAGGCAGAGCTGATCTCACAATTGGGAGAGATCCTAGATGATAGGAAGAGGGCAAAAATAATGCCCATATTTAAGAAAGGGAAGAAGGAAGATCTGGGGAATTACAGACAGGTCAGCCTCACTTCAGTCCCCAGAAAAATCATGGAAAAGGTCCTCAAGAAATCTATTTCTAAGCACATAGAGGTTAAGAAGGTGATGAGGAACAGTCAGCATGGATTCACTAAGGGCATGTCATGCCTGATTGCCTTCTATGATTACCTGACTGGCTCTGGGGATGCAGGGAGACCAGTGGACGTGATATACCTTGCCTTTAGCAAATCATTTGACATGGTGTCCCACAACATTCTTGAAAGCAAGCTAAGTATGGGTTTGATTAATGGAGAGTAACGGGGATAGAAAACTCACTGGATCATTGGACTCATGGGGTAGTGATCAATGACTTGATGTCTAGTTGGAAGCTGGTATGAAGTGGAGGGCCCCAGGGGTTGGTCCTGGGGCTGGTTACATTCAATCTTTAAGAAAGGGATATCATCATCAGTGACCTGGAAGATGGCATAGAGTGCACCCTCAGCAAGCTTCCAGATGACACCAAGCTGGGGGGAGTAGTAAATATGCTGGAGGGTAGGGCTAGGATTCAGAGGGACTTAGACAAGTTGGAGGATTGGACCAAAATAAATCTTATGAGGTTCAATAAGGACAAATGCAAAGTCCTGCACTTGGGAAAGAACAACCCCACACACCGGTACAAGCTGGGGACCAAATGCCTAAGCAGCAGCTCTGCAGAAAAGGACCTGGGGTTTACAGTGGACAAGAAGCTTAATGTGAGCCAACAGTGTGCCCTTGTTGCCAATGGCAACTAATGGCATACTGGGCTGCATTGGTAGGAGAATTGCCAGAAGCCTGAGGGAAGTGATTATTCCCTTCTATGCAGCATCAGTGAGGCCAAACCTGGAGTATTGTGTTCAGTTTTGGGGCCCCCACCACAGAAATGATGTAGACAAACTGGAGAGAGTCGAGCAGAGGGAAATAAAAATGATGAGGGGAGTGGGGGATATGACTTTTGATGAGAGGCTGAGGTGACTGGGCTTATTTAGTCTGGAGAAGACAAGACTGAGGGGGGATTTAATAGCAGCCTTCAACTACCTGAAGAGTGGTCTCAAATAGCAGCAAAGGAAGTTTAGGTTACATATTAGGAAAAACTCTCTCACTAGGAGGGTACTAAAGCACTGGAACAGGTTACCCAGAGAAGTTGTGTAATCCCATGCCTGAAGGTTTTGAAGACCCAGCTAGACAAAGTCTTGGCTGGGATGATACAGTTAGGGCTGGTCCTGCTTTGGGCAGAGGGTTGGACTATATTGTTGAACGGCAATCTCTTAATTATTCAAATGAGGGTTTTAATCCTCCTGGAGATCCATCCAGTGAAAGAATGGTGGACGTCTCTACCCTCATTAGGTCATTAGTTTACAGCCCAGCTCCAACCGAATGCAATATAATTAATTTGTAAATGACTGACAGACACATGACGAAGCGGTAATGACAATTATATTCAACAACAACAAGCCAATGCCAAGCCAATATAAACAGCAACAATGTAACAAATCAATACTAATCCATGAGAGGGCACTAGAGCACATAAGCAGGCTCTCATATGCAGCCAGCAATCACTGCAGCAGCATCTCTCATGCACAAATCCACTGTACTGTTAGGCCAGAGAGATGTTGGTCCCCCGGACCATCCCTTGCAAGCACACTGGCTACTCCCCCAGTCACACACGATTCCCAGTCACTCGACCATGCTGCTTATTAGCTACCCTGGGCCCTCTAGCCTCAGGTGCTTCAGGCACACAAAGTCTCACACTCATTCATGCAGTGAACAAGGACCTTCCAGATCTGTTCCCCTTTACACCCATATAAAGTATACTGGTATAAAAATACAATCCCTTTTATACTCCGCTGACATCTGTCAGTCATCCAGACAGCCAATCAGTTATCTGTGCACATGACACTCATGCCTTTTGACACAAAACACCTGCATTCACATAGCACTCATCATTCACTCACTCAGGTAAATGTGCTGTTTATTTGATGGGCTCTCTGCACAAACCAGGTTTTTGATTTTATGATTTCATGATTTTATGATTCTGTGGATCAAAATATTTTAGCTAGGCATTAATTTTCTGACTTGTTGAACCACCATAGTGCTTCACCTCATGGGAACTACAATTCAGGTGCTGCAAGACACCAATCTCTTCTGTGGAATGGACTTAACTGGCTGTATTTCCTAATGGATTAAGACCATGTTAAACCATCACAATGCAACATTGGAGTGAAATAATCAAAGCCAATCTGTCCTGGAAGCTAAAGCCAGGGGCACCAACACAATTCAAACAAGCAGCAATTCTCCCCTTCCCACCAAAAAAAAAAAAGAAATGAAAAGAAAAAGAAGAACAAACCAAATAAACCAATCAAGTATTCACATCTTCTCTGTGAAGCCCTGTACTATATAATCTGGAGTTTCCTATAACCAGTAAACTCTTCCTGTGTCATGTTTTCCAAACACAACTTGCAGATTACTACATAGAAGTCTATGATGAAGAGTATACACGTAGAATCAGGCAGACGGTACGGCAGGGTGGCATCTGACGGTAGGGCAGGGTGGCACCCAGAGGTAGATAGAAACCAGCTTATAGGAGAAGAGAAATCAAAAAACTTACCTGGATTTGCTTTGAAAAAAATAGTTCCTAATTAATGTGACACTATATCTGTTCTTATTGGTAAGGAAATTAATGAGTCACTGTAGAGAAGTGCCATTTTTGCTGATGGCCTCAGCAGAACGCCCAAGTGAACAGAAGACCAGATTCTAAGTTGCTAATTGAGTACAGGACAAACTACCATTTTATTGCTAAAAATATCTTCTCCAGTATAATGTGGAAGAATATTTGTGATGAGGAACACACAAGACTACATTATGGACGCCTTTGTTGTAGCAATTTTGTTTATGTAAATCTCCATGAGGTTCAAATCATTTTCTATAATTAATATTTAAAGTTCTATAACTTTAAATATTAATTATAAAACATACAAACATGCATTCAAAGATAAAAGATGAACACTGCAGGGAAGAAGAATATGTGAACTTCCTTTATTTGTTAAAGCTGATAGATCCAGAGAGTTTAACAGGCAACCAAACGAAGTAGCCTGAAAGGTTTTTGGGTTTTTTTTCCCCTATCTAAATATATCTTATGCCATTAAAACTGAGGATGAAAATAGTAACAAAATGCAAAGTTCTGGGCAATTTCAGTAAACAAGTCTAAATACCGTTGTATGCTTCTGTGGAAACCAGCATCCTGGCAGAAAACTTTAATTCCTACAAATTCAAAATGAACTGCCTACTTGTTAGGAAAGAATACAAAATGAACTGCCCACTTGTTAGGAAAGGATATAGTAGGAATCCTAAAATTTGCATTTTCACATTTACTAGTTCATGGCAACAAGTCCTTTATAGGATTCCACCAGCAGGTACCTGGTTTTGTAAGGAACAGTTTATGACAAGGCCTGGGCAAGGCTTTCACAGAATAACTTGGACCAAAAACTAGAGCTAACTACCTGAGTTAAGACCATATGTTTACTTGGACTAAATACCTACATTTCATAATAATTTTATTAATTTTTAAGACAATGATTAGGGATTGATTCAGAACACGCTGCAAGTCCCAGAGAGATCTACTTCCAATGGAAGAACTTCCAGCCTACGTATTTTCTCTTCAAGTCCAACTGAGTTCAAGCACCTGTGGTTCTTCCTTTTGGTGCAGTGATCATCAAAGACTGCCTTCTTAATGTAAAAGTACTATTTCTTTTAAGCAGTGGGAAAAGCATTAACACAGAAGGACTTGAAAACAACAAATAGTTTATATGCATGTCTATTTAACTTAAAACTCTATCATCCTGACAGCAACCTAGCCTGACTTCTCCAGACACCCAGCAAGGGTACTGTGTCTCAGCTTGTTTCTTCTAAACCATCTCCACCTCATGCAATAGGGTCCTTTTAAATCCTGTCAGAGTCCTTTTGTTCTTCTGTGTTTGTGAACCTTCTTCAATCCTACTCCAAATCAGTTTAGCTGGAGGAAGCTAATAACTTAGCATTGTTTTAAAGCTTGTTGAGAAAGTTTAATCTATTTTCCAAGACAAACTCCACCTGAAGCCTGTAAAGAGCCCACTAAGCAGCACCGTATACATTATTCATAAATTATTGCTAAACAGTTCCAAATAAGGTATAATGATGTGCCAGAAGAAAAGTATTTAGACTGATCTGGTAGCTAAAATCCCATCTTTTTATCTGTGAACTGATACACATCATAAATATGGAACTCAGGCAGTCTTTAGAACGTGGTAAAGTTATACATTTTGTAAATTTTTATATGATACCTATTGATTGAAGACTTGGTGGTATAAATTATTTTTATTAAAATAAAAATCTATTGTCCCTTGTCAAACTTTCCCCAAACCCTCCAGTAAATAGAAAATCAGTCCAGAATACCTTAATTCCTTCATTAACCATGAGATTTAATAGATATTCCTTAATTTGTGTCATCACTAACTATTATAACTTATGGGCATTTCTGTCATCCAAAAATGGCTAAGCCATTTTCAATCTCGGCAATATTCTGGCATTAGGATTGAGAGCCACATTCTTATTTCAATCTATGTGAAAAGTATTTGTTTTATTGATTTTGAATTGGTCACTTTTTCATGTATTACACGTATTTTCCATAACTCTCTTATTTTATGAGAATCTAGAAATAGAAATCTTGACTGAATGGTCACATACATCAAATATATATCTGCATTGGATCAGAGTTCCACAACTGGTCCAAATTTGGAAAACACAATGAGAGAAATTTCTGGTTATTAATATTCCTGAACATTTGAGTGTTTCAAATATGGATTTCAATCATCTGGCTTTACTCCATCTGAAATAAGTCTAAGTTGGATCTAAATTCAATAAATAAATAACAAGAGATGAAAGAACAAACAACACATGACAGATGTTAGTCAATCTACTTCATAAACTACTGCAAGGCAGCAAAGTATTAAGATGACGAGCACATTATAAAAAATTCTACAAAATGGAACAGAAGATTTCTACTTTCTTTCCAAATAAAGGTAGTATAGCAATTAAATAAAAATAAACATAGCTGAAGATCTATGCCGGAAACTTGACTGCAAAATGGAATGTGTGGAGAAAGCCTTTGGTGATGTCTATACACAATTTGGAAACACACATCAGTTACTAAACAATTTAATAAGTCAACAGGCTAAATACTAGCATGGCCCAACCACAGTCAATCATATTTCAACATGACCCTAAATGAAAAGAGAATGCTTGAAAAACAACTGCAAAAGAAAAATATCTTCAGTCATAGTTTCCCAATAAAGTGATGTTATTATCTCAATTAACTCTATGAAGATTAAGGGGATATTTTTTTCAAAGTGATCTTCACCTGCAGAAGCCTAAATCTCATTGGAAGTCAGAGGTAGTAAGTTCCTTTGCCACTTTTGGAAACATTACTTTCTTTCATGGCAGCATCATTGCAGGAGCACTCAGTGCACATTACTGCATGCACATGGGCATACAGTCACTCTCTGAACTACACATCTAGGTAAGAGAGTGGATGCCCCTCCTGCTGTATTGTGCATGGGACCTTGCCTTGCCTCCAGCTGCTTGGCCATGGGCTTCTCCACTGCACTGTGCCACATGGACGCACTGAGTTGCTGGCCCCTCAGCACTGCGGGCTGCACTTCACTGTCCCACCCCACCCCACCTCCCGGGGCTCCCTGTCAGGCAGCATAAGCTAGAGGAGGAAGGGGGGCAACTTGAAACCCGGACTGTTGCTGTAGCTGGAGTGGAAAGAGGAGCAGTGGCCAAGTGGGAGCCTAGGTGCTGCATATTAACCCTTCATGGGCTATATGCAGCCCACAGACCAACAGCTGGACTGCTCTGTAATACAGTATAGCAAAACCTGTAGCACTAGTAGTAGTCTACTAATTAGTAGAAGTAGGGAACGTCTACATGAGATGCTTTACTACACAGCAGAGCTTATTACTGTGCAGTATGTGTTCATGTCTGCACGCACAGGTGCTTACTGTGAAGTAATTGGCCCTAATCGCGAGCAAATTTACTTATGATTACAAACTGCGCAGTAGCACATGTGTAGACACCTAAGTGGAAGCAAATATGATCCTGGTTTGCCAGGCAGCGGGGGGTGGGAGCTATCACTGGGAGCTGCCTGCTGCTGGGGTGGGTTCTGCCACCAGAGCCTGGGTGGGGATCTCCCAGCACTGGTCTCACAACCACAGAGCTGGTGCTGGGAGAGAAGGATCTCCCAGCCTAGGTCCCATGACTGCAGGGCTAAGGCTGGGAGATAGGGATCTCCCACCGTTGGCCCTGCAACTACAAAGCTGAAGCTGGGAGATAAGGGTCTCCTGGCCCAGGTCCTGTGATTGCTGAGTAGGGCTGGGAGCTCCCTGCTGCTGGGTCAGGGGGACATTGTCCCTACTCAGACTCTGGGAGCTGAGCACACCCTGGCAGGGAGCAATATCCCAGCCCCTACCAAGAAACAGCTCTGTCCTAGCCCTTGGGCTAACACCAAGGGGGAGCCCACACCAAGGGGAAGCCCTGGCTGATGCAGGGCCAGTTGCAGCAGCAAATCCTCTCCCACATCCTGCACATGTAGACACGTGCCTGAGAGAGTTTACTTGAGAGTAAACTGCTCCCTGATCTTTTGCATGCATAGACGTACCCATATTGTATTAACATAATGGAGGGTATTTCACATACCAAGACCCAGCAGTACTAGGTGCCATAGGAAAATATAAAAAGTTGTTGCCTATTCTACACATTGTGCATTTTAATTCCTAAGACTTAATGAAGAGTTTGCAAATGCAAAGACAATTGGAAAAAACTCTATTTTCAAATATAAAATTGATGCAAAAAGATCAATGTATTGAAACGAAAAATGTTTAGCAGGAAAAGATAAGTATTGGTGAAACTTTTACATGGAAAGGATGGAATTGCTAGTCAAAACTAGAGAGACAGAGATCTACCCCAGAACAACCAACAGCCTAGTAGCACTGACCTGGAATGAAGACCACCCAGGTTCACATTGCTTCTCCAATAAACAATTATTCACACAAAATGAAACAGCTCTAAAAGGAAAGACTGGGAAAGACCTAACAGAATATCCAACAGCCCAGTCAGTACCTTGGCTGTGGAAGGCTGAGATTCAAATACCTGTTTGAATTGGGCCCAGGAAATACCTGAACTTGGGTTTCCTGCCTCCATGTAAGCATCCTATACACTTGACCTGGCAACTAATCTGTAGTGGGACTTGCTGTCTCTCTTTATTTTATTTTGAAAAACTTCAAAAGATCTGTAATCCATGTGGAATGGGGACATTTTTTAAACTGTAAAACATTCCTCTGTACTCGATGCGCATGTCTTGTTCAGGTCTCGGCTCCCACTTGGCCACTGCTCCTCTGTTCACTTCAGCTACAGCAACAGTCCAGGTTTAAGGTTACCTCCTTCCTCCTCTAGCTTAGGCTGCCCAACCCAGCCCCAGGGGGTGGGGTGGGACAGTGAAGTGCAGCCTGCAGTCCTGAGGGGGCCATCCACTCTGTGCATCCATGTGGCACAGTGCAGTGGAGGAGCCCATGGCCAAGCAACTGGAGGCAAGGCAAGGTCCCATGCACAATACAGCAGGAGCAGCATCCACTCTCTTACCTAGATGTGTAGTCCAGAGAGTGACTGCATGCCTGTGTCCATGCAGTAATGTACAATGAGTGCTCCTGCCATGATGCTGCCATGAAAGAAAGTAATGTTTCCAAAAGTGGCAAAGGGACTTACTACCTCTGACTTCCAATGAGATTTAGGCTTCTGCAGGTCAAGATCACTTTGAGAAAAAAGCTTTTTTTCCTAGTTTCTGGTGTTTAGTCAGAAACGATTTGTTTATCTGAAAAGTTATCATAATTATTGCCAGGACATAATCTCTCTCTCCGGTTCAGCCAGCATTCAGAAAACATTAACTAACTTCATTCAAAAGAACTTATTTGATGTTTATGTAGCAGGCCATTTAATTTTGTAGCATTTCCAGTAAAGATAAAGCCTTTAGACAGCTTCTCTCTCACCTGCACACATGCACACACACAAACACAGAGAAAGCAAGAGAGAGCGAGCAATCAGTGCATGAGATAAGTACACTAAAATGTTCTCTCTATCCACACACCTGTTATGAAGGGTCCTGACAGTTAACAATGTAACTGCCCACTACTGACTAAAATGATCACCCAGTGGAACCTTTGAACAAACTTCCCTGGTATTGGCAGAGATTAGCAGGCAAAATACAACAGTGTAGATGGAAAAAAATGACAACTCGTACCATTATCCAATTCAAACTAAGTGTTTTCTTTACCTGATATCTCACAATTGCTTATTTCAGAACCGTCCAACCTCTAAGCAGCTGTGGGCTGCACACTCTGGAAGCCATGCTTGTTGGGGCCATACTAACAGAGGTCATGGGCCCCTGCGGCTGCATATTGCTTGGCCGAATGCTATATTGTGCACCCCCTACCTTGCATGTCCCCCACCACTGCACCATGTGCCTAGGCATCCCTTCCTCCCTGCTACACTCAGTGCCCCTGGTGCTGCACAGTGTACCTCTCTTCCTGCTGCACTGCACATCCCTTTCCCCCTCACCCTAAGCACCCTTGCTGCATCATGGCTTTCAGGATCCCTAGGTTGCTGGCTCCTACAGCACTAGTGGGCTGAACTGCATTGCACCACTGAGCCCCCTGAGGCAGAGAAGGGGAAGCTGGAAGGAGAGGAAAGCTGGAGATGCTGGCTGCTTTTGTGCCAGCTGCCAGAGCTGTAAGTGGGAGTGGTGCCCAGGTGGGAGCCCAGGGACCTTGCAGAAATTGCATTTGGCCCACAGGCTGCCAGTTGGACAGCCTTGGCTTATTTCACCCTGTGATATCAAAACTCTTTTTAAACATTCAGCCACCTCACTGTACACCTAAGTAATATGAAGGTATTACTGTATCCATTTTAACACATGAAAAGTAGAGAGCGGTGAGGGTCTGCAAATGGTGAAACAGAAAATAAATACTAATCTAAGAACCCAATGTAGCAGTCCCAGTCTTTGCTCTATTAGTTGAACGTCACATCTATTTCTGACAGTTTAAAATTAGTTAAAAAACGGACGGCTTGAAAAAAATCTGTTAGAAATAATATGGTAGCATTGGAGTGACGTAGCCATGACAATTCAGGAAATGTGAGAGGCAGGTATTTCTGTGGGTGACGTCTTTTGTAGGAACAGTTGCATGGTTGGGATAGTTTTTTTGTCATACATTTATAAGCTAATGGTGGAAAAGCTGTCAAAATATAAAGTCATCCTGGATTTAACTATATGGCTCCTGTAGGCATGTAGCTCAACTGTAAAGGAACCTAAATTATTTAGGAACACTAAAAATTTCTGCATCAAACCAAACCCATTTGGTTACCTTCAGCAGAATTAATGTAGCATCTGATTTTCTAATGCTATACGGAAGTATGCTCCCACGAGTGACATTGTCTTTGCAGCCTGTTCCCTTTTATGGCAACGTGTGCATGCATATGGACTATGTACACTGCAGTCATTGTAAGTCTACTGCATTGGATCACTTGCTTTCCAAAATAAATGCTTTTAAAGCAGAGTATTCACATAGAGATGCATTTACAGTGCTTGTGTTATGCCAAGAGCTGCATCCAGCATGTTAAATTACTATGGTATTTCAAGCTTTAACCTTAACTCGACAGCGAAGACAGCAGCTGCAGAGGAGACAGTGGTGGGGGCAGCAACACCTGATTTCCCCCTAAGGTAAGTGGGGCAGAGGGTACGGCACAGCTGAGGTGGATCCGGAGGGGAAACCCTCCGGAGCCCTCTTAGCTCGCCCAACAGGGAGCCGTGCTCCCGAGGCGTGTTCTGTAAGGGCACGCCGGCATTTGTGCCAGTGTTCACGTAAGGCAGGAGTGAGGTAGCTGCCCAGAGTGTCACCTCCAGTGAGCAAAAGCAGCAGGAGCAGCTCTGTAGACATGGTGCAGACGTGGCACGCGGCTGCCAGGGGATCCGCCGGGGCGCGGCCACCTGCCATGGGTTCTTCTGAGGCCTCCACCCAGACGGAGCTCATGGCGGGGTCAGTGGCCCCTTGCCCCTCTGTCTGTGGGGGGGTCTCAGTGAGGGCCTGGGGGGGGCCTAGTGGTTCCCTTGCCTGTCCCTCCTGTGCATGACTTAGGGCCCTGGAGGAGCAGGTGAGGGAGCTCCAGGCTGAGGTGAGCAGGCTGAGGGGTGTCAGGGATGTAGAGGATGAAATCGATGCCTATTTCTGTTCTTTGCAGGCCTGGTCGCCCACTGTACAGCCTGCACAGGAGATGCATCCAACGCAGGAGTGGCAGAAGGTGTCCAACTCCAGAGCTGCTAGGCCTAGAGTGGTGGAAGCTCCCCAGGTTCACCTGGGGAACAGGTTCGACACCCTGGAAGCTGTGATGGAGAAAGACAGTGAAATTGCCTCTGGCAGGGATGATGCCACTCCCCACATGATAAAGAATGGGCAGAGAGCAAATACCAGCAGGAAGAAACACCAGGTCCTCGTCATCAGAGACTCCATCCTACGAGGACTGGAAGGTCCCATCTGTTGGCCTGACCCCATGACGCGAGAGGTCTGCTTCATATCTGGGGCTCAGGTTAGAGACATCACGGAGGGGATCCTGGCCTACATCTGACCTGCAGACCAGTACCCCATAGTTGTCATCCATGTGGGAACGAATGACGTAGCCAGGGGCAACCCTGACCACATTATGGAGGATTTCAAGGCTCTGGAGGACAAACTTAAGGAGACAGGGGCACAGGTGGTATTCTCCTCTCTTTTTCCAGTGAGTAGGATGAGACGGTGACATGAGGCCTGCATTGGCGAGGTCAACTGGTGCTTATGCAGTTGGTGCCGCCAGGCACGCCTTGGATTCCTTGATAATGATGCATGCTTTTGGGCGGGGGACTTGCTGGGGTGGGATGGGCTTCACCTCTCTCCTAAAGGCAAGTATGTCTTCTCTTCCAGGTTGGCTGATCTCGTATGGTGAGGTTTAAACTAGCATCGCCAGGGGAGGGGACCACAGGAAGATGAGGACACACCACCCGAGCAAGACAGGTGACAAATGCAAGGAGTGCCCAGGTAAGAAACAGGGGTCCAAACAGTCTCCCAAATTGGGGGATGGCACACGCAGCTAGGCAAGACCTTAAACGCCTATATACCAATGCTCATAGTATGGGGAACAAACAGGAGGAACTCGCCCTCAGAATAGCCAGTTCAGACCCAGACATAATAGGGCTTATAGAAGCCTGGTGGGATTCATCGCATGACTGGGCAGTTAGCATTAGGGGCTATAGACTTTACAGGTGGGATAGAGAAGGAAGGAAAGGAGGGGGTGTGGGGCTCTATGTCAAGGAGCAATACACATCCTCTGCCAGCAAAATGCAGTCAGAGGGGCAAGCTGAAGTGATCTGGGTGAAGATAAAAAGAGTCGGAAGGGACCTGATCATATTATCAAGTCCGATCCCCTACCATGGGCAGGAAAGAGTACTGGGGTCAAATGACCCTGGCAAGGTATCTGTCTACCCTCCTTTTAAAGACCCCCAGGTTAGGAGCGAGCACCTCTTCCTTTGGAAGTTGGTTCCAGATCCTAGTCGCCCTGACTATGAAGTAGTGCCTCCTGATATCTAGTCTGAATCTACTCTCCGTCAACTTATGGCCATTATTCCTTGCAGCTCTCAGTAGTGCTTGGGGAAACAGGGACTCCCCCATTGCCTGCTGGTCTTCCTTGGCCAGTTTATAGATGACCACCAGATCCTCTCTGAGTCTTCTCTTGTGGATGCTGAACAGGTTCACGTCCCATAGCCTGTCCTCGTAGGGCCTGCCCTGCTGCCCCCGATCATGTGAGTGGCCTTCCTTTGGGCCCTCTCCATGTTGTCCACATCCTTCCTGAAGTGCAGTGCCCAAAACTGGACACAGTACTTCAGCTGCGTCCTGACCAGTGTTGCATAGAGGGGGAGGATCTATGGATACATGACAAGGTGCGGTTGGCCTTCCTGACTGCATCCCCACACTGCCGGCCCATGTTCATTTTGGCATCAATGATGACTCCAAGATGCTTTTCTGCCTCTGTGCTGGTGAGAAGGGAGTTCCCCAGCCTGTAGGTATGGTGCTGGTTCTTCCTCCCCAGGTGCAGTACCCTGCACTTGTCAGTTTTGAATCTCATCTTATTCTCATCTGCCCACCCCGTAAATGTCCAGATCCAGTTGTAGCCTGTCCCTCCCTTCTAGCATGCCCACTTCTCCCCACATCTTGGTGTCATCTGCAAATTTGAACAAGGTGCTTTTCACTCCCTCGTCCAAGTCACTGATGAAGATGTTGAACAGTGCGGGCCCGAGGACTGAGCCCTGGGGGACTCCACCGCCCACATCCCTCCAGGTTGAAAATGACCCATCCACCACTACTCTCTGGGTGTGGCTCTCCAGCTAATTGGCAACCCATCTGACTGTTTAGACATCGACACTACAATCTCTTAATTTTTTAATGAGAACGGGGTGAGACACAGTGTTGAAAGCCTTCCTAAAATCCTGAAAGACTATTTTTACCTCAACACCTGCATCCAAGGATTTTAAGACCTGGTCATAGAAGGCCACCAGGTTGGTTTGACAGGACCTGCCTCTAATGAACCCATGCTGGTTGCCCCTAAGCATACACTCTCCTGCTTGCCCCTCGCAGATGATAAGGGTGGATGAATGTTTAAACACAGGGCTGGAAAGGATCTTTTGGGCCATCTAGTCCCCAGGCAAAAACTTACTTTAAGGAACCCAGAAAATAGCCACCTCAAACCTTCCTACACAACTATAAGGCACAGTATCCAAAACATGAAAAACAATCGATATACCATGCTTTTTGTCAAAGCAGAGAGATGAAGGTACTGCCAGTGCCCTGACACTGGAATTAAGAGGAACTAACTGCTACCATATGTTCAGAAGATCCTAGTAAAATTCCCCCAAAATCTGACCCAGGGAGAAAATTCCTTCCTAACCCAAATTTGGCAATTAGTATAGCACTAGGCAGAGAAACAAGATCCTCTAATGCAGGAATTACTGGGTTACCTAAATACCAGAAGGAACATCTTTATCCCTGAGTTCCCCTGACCACTCCCTCCACTTTATCCATGACTAATGCCTGATGAGAGGAAAGTGAAAAAAAGTCCTCTGAATTAAGCAATGTTTGTGGCAGGGCAGACGGGGGGGGGAGGGGGGGGAGTCTTTGCCTGTGAGCACCAGAAGCCCCGAAGCCCATCCACATTCCAAGGAAGCCATTTATGTCCTAGAGGGCCCTTATTGCTGGCCTGTAGAAATCAATCTACAGTCAAAAGGTTTGCAGTGCTGAGGTGTTGTTGCCATGATGGTCCAGGAAATATGTGAGAGGCATAAATTCTTGGGGGTGATATATTTTATATGATTATAAATAGGCATGCCTATGAAAGGTACATATGAAGGAAGGTCTTTTTGTAGCAAACATTAGGTCAGAGGGCAAGAACGTGTCTGTCTAGCCGATGAAGGAACCAGCTTCAAGGTTTCCTTTTTTCTTAAGATAGTGCCAATACTACTTATGCCACAGTAACTTTTGATTTCATTCTGTTTCATGTCTCTGCTCTATTTTGTAGTTTTACTATCTGCTTGTAGGCGTGTATAAAATGGTGCATCCTAACTGGTTGATTTCCAGAGGTATCTCCTGTAATCATTTTCTACTGTAGTTTCTCATGAAACAACTTTTACAAACCACCAGACTCAAAATTAGAGTTTTTAGTATTTTTTTTAGTGACTGCTAAATTATACTACATAAATATTAGGAGGATTCCACTCAGACCTTATCCTTCAGCCTTTGCATACTCTGTTCCTCACTTAACAGCAGATGGCAAAATTCACAAGAATCAAGGGTTTTTGAACTCGACTGTATGTGAAAGGTTATTCTCTCATATTAGTATGTACTATAGAAACTGCTTTAAAAACAACAATAAAAGGAACACCTATCTTGAAAATAACATGTTGACATGCATCATCATGTAAGGTTAACCCATGCATCTTCTTCTGCCAGCATACTTAAGTAACACACAATTTAATCTCTGTAGGTTCTTATCTTGGCACATTTTTATCAACAGATGTCATTGGGTTAAAAAAATGTGGTACCAAGGTGGCACTGCTGCCTCATCACAGAGACTTCCTGCAAAAGAGGTGGCATTTGGCATTTGTAGCTGTCCATCTAAACCCACATTCACTTGGCACCTATGCTCTAGTGTGATGATCTGACCAACCAGTATGTAGGAACAATGCCATTGTGACAGATGGGTAAAAGTGTAGGCAGCAAAGGGAGAATGCACTAGCATCCAGTGTATTTGTTGTGACTTGAGAAACCTAGCCAGGAATGAGCCAAAAGGCTGAATTTACTACCCTATGGCCAAGTTGATTTGCCAATATTAGTTCAGCTGTCGCCTCACATAGCATTTGACGGCACATATAAAAAACATAGAGAGGTTAGTGATGTTTAAAAAGTAGGAAAAAACCACTAATATTAAGTCTCCACTTATACTAGATCTCAGCTTATGATTGCACTGGTGTTGGCCAACTTCCTGCTGAGCTGGCCAGCAGGACCTGGAACTATTTCTATGACTATACTCATACGAAACTGTGACAGGCTTGTGGGTCATTGTTTTAAAGAGTCTTTAAAGCATCCTGCTTGATCAGAACTTCAGTCATCACCATAATTGTTGACTTCGCAGGTATTGTACTAATAGAACAGGAAAGCAGGTAACTGTTTCTAGACAGAGGTGAAGGACGCATGGTTGATTTTTGCTTTTTCTTCCTTTGCAAACAGTTTACAGCCTATGATATTTTTGGTGAACCAGGTTTAAGAGAGAGACAGTACATAAAGGCTTTTGTGACCTAGGCTTCCCATAGTCGTGTCATACTCCACAGATAAAAAAAAGGTTCTCTGTATTCAGAGTTAAGAGATTATACATCTGCATAGAGTCCTGGGTAAAAACACACTGATTAAAGTAAGGAGAATGCATTGTTAGACAAGTTTTCCTCTGTTTTGTGTGGCGTGGTCTAAGCCCAGACTGAGAAATCACCAAGGACTGGTTTCTTTTAAAGTCTTTCTGTGATCCAGAAACTAATTGCATCCGAGGCCAGTTATATTTTCCCCCAATGGTTGGTCTCCACAGTTATGCCTATATACTGACAGCAGACAACTGGGATGTTATGTAGCACAAGGAAAGTATGTTAGCTTTCTTCCTGCCAAATGCAGAATGTGGGTCGACAGAAGGGAGGCAGACATTCGGAACTCCAATCGCTCCCTTGTCCAGCAGCCAGCTAAACAGGATGCAGGGAACGGACTACGTCATGGACGGGTGGGTTTGCACCAGTTTAAGTTTAGAACTTGCGAATCTATAGGTGCAATGCATTTGTAAGGTACCAAAAATCCAGAGCATTGGAAAACAATGATGTGATAAATGCAATGGAAGAAATGCTGCTAACTGTGTCACACTGGGTAATGTTCCCAAAGAACCCACAGTAGCATCGACTAAACAAACTGCCATTCCAGTGCAGTAGTATAACAAGTCCACTGGTTCTCATAGAAAGAAAGATATGATCAAATGATATCACTGTGAAATATTTATCAAGTCTTAGATGTTCCATCAGGAGCTCAGAAGAAGCTCTTATTTTCTAGTAGGATGTATAAAAGAGTCATTACCATCACCATTAGTACCAAGCACCTAGATTGTGAAAAAAAAGGTTTATCTTTAAGGAACAGAACTAACAAATACTATATCTGCACGTCATTTATCAGAAGGCTCAGGAGCCACATACGAAATAACATCAGCAGTCATTCTTTGCATAATAGGCATATGGTTGGCCTGCCCTTGTGTACAGTATTAACAAGGCAACAATAATCATTATCTTTTCCCTATTGAGCATGATTTGCTGCATTCTGACATGGTGGCCAACTTCAGCCACATCTTAATGATTTATTAAACAGTATCAGAACGCAAAGGTCAGAAAAGTTTAAAATAGACCTGACTGCTTTCCTGTGAATGAGCCCTGAAAAAGCAAAACAAAAATGAAAGAGAACCAGAATTAGCTGCAGGATACCATAACAGTAACAAAGAATAAACATTATTGCTGGCCTTTCAGTCCAATGAGTAAAGTCTAGACTGTGTGTAGAATTTGGAATCAGTGACAAAGATTTTAAGTAACACTGGCTATAGTGGGAGCTTTTTTGTACACGTCTGTACTCATTTACCAAAAAATGGGAAGTGTGGTGGATAATGTAAGCCAGATCATGGTGATATTTTGACTTGCACAGTCTCAGATCATTTTATGAGATCGGAAGACTAACCCAGTTTACTCATCCTAGTGATGTTTTTATGAAAAGCTGAACTTTGCACCATTAACATACCTGATTACTTGCAGGGGGCCACCAGCAAAACATAAGTAATCCTGCAAAACGTAAGTAAATGGCTGCAGCACATTTCAAGCTGCAGAACATGAACATTTATCTCTTCTCTGTTTTCTTCTAGATTTCCTGCCCCTGAGAACGTGTCATTACTTCCAGTTACCACCCACTAAAAGGGATTTTTTCTCTACTTGGACTTTCTACTGAATGGATGCATCAAATCCTAGCTTTAGCCATCCTTTCACAGATATGCCTCAGTCAAGCTGGTTTAGGCCCTTTGATTTAACTATCACAGCTAGACATCATTATGAACATAAGTCTTTTCCAGTTTTCTTCTGTAGGCAAGATAATAAAACTGTGTATGTATCCTTGAAAGTTACTGTCCAGTGGCAGCAGCAAGAGATCACAAATATGTCACATCTTCTCCCTGATTATCAAACAGATGTTTGCTTTTTGGTTCTCCCTTGACACAAAATACGATTAGATTGTTTGGTTGATGTCACTACCTACTTTCTATTCAACTGCAGTATCGAATTCGGTATCCTTAAAATTTAACTATTAGAAGTGTATGTATCACTGTTCAAAAGTCAAAAAGGGTCCTCAGATGAAGCTTAATCCTTAGATGCACTTGCTTTTTTCAGTACATTATACTAGAATACATTCTTTAATAGGCAGAATGATCCTGCTGGGGGAGAATAATATGTTAGTTCCTGTTTCAGTTCAACTGACCACACTATAGCCACTCTGCTATAATAAATATGCTAAGATAGGGCTAAATGCATCCTCCACTCCCCTATAGAGAAAAATATGGCAAAGAAGCATGGCAGAGATGGCAGGTTTTTTTGTGCCCTGCCTATTTAAGAACCATTAAATATGCAAAGCTGCTGGCTTTAACTGATGTACTTTATACAACATCAGAGGCAGGCTGTATCTGATAGCTCCTATTTTCTTGTGCTCCCAAGTTAGAGAACAAAACCAAACAGAAACATCCCTTTAGTCATTAATGAGTTTCCCGTATGGTTAATTTTTAAAGGACCTCTAGAAAAATTCAAGGAGTGAGGAAGGAAAAATGAAAGCTGCTATGTCTGCTTGCAAACAGAGGCTAAGAAGTGAATCCACTTATACACTGAAAGTAAAATAGATAGGAACCATTACAGCTTAATTAGGTGAAATCAAGCCATTGGAACCTGAAGCTCTGGCTTCACTGGGCCAGACTTTATCCATAGGTATTAAGGCAAGTAAAAAACAGGAGATGTCACTGTCTAATTCATACAACAGAAAGAGCCAATTCCTCTACCACATGCATGAATGCTATGAATTCCAGTGAGAAAACCTAGTGTCCCCATTGGGCGCTTCTTCCCCCAGGACTGTCTGGAAAGCTAGACAAAACTCATATCCTAATTTGTGGTAGTAGGGGAGAAACAAAACAACTTGACTGCTTATAAATAGAGTTTGATTGCATTCTGAGGTGCCTGTAACAACAAGAGACTTCATCACCCAGGAGGTCTCTTCCAGTTCTGTGCTCCTAATTGGCACTATGGGATGATCAGGCTGGCTAAAAATCCCACATGGTTCCATTTCAATGGAAAGATGGAAAGAAGAAAAAAAGAAAAGTGGTTCACTGAACAGTATTTAAAAACAAATATTCTCTCTGATTTGTTATGGAAATTCTAAGTTGCAGACTTGTTAATCTTTCTCTTTCCTGTTTGCTAAAATTAAGCAGCATTTATTTAGCAGCCTTTTTTTTTCCCCTGAAGTTTTACTCATTTCAAACAAATAAAGTAATTCCCAAGGACTCAATCATTTTTAACCACAGGAAAGCTGACCAAGTCCAATACAACTTATATACAAGGGGCTGTAATGATTAACATCATAAGCATAAAACTGCATGCATGGCCAAAATGGGTCAAATGAAGTACAGAACTGGCCTTAGATATAAAGGCTGCAGTACAGTGTCTTGCCCAATGAGACTCTCATCGGGACCCTGATGAGTGACTGCAGCATCAATAAGCAAAATCACATGTTACTAGGTGGGGGGCTGCGGAAGGAATTAACTGTATATGGCAGGAAAAGCAGATAGTAATGAAGCAGATTTTCTATTCAGTCATACTAAGCACTTGTCATACTAAATACTTACCATGGTATGTCTTTAATGCATAGTCTTTAATGCATTTTCTCACCCGTTTTGTATCAATTTCAGTACTATCATCAGACAAGAAAATGAAGCGCAGAAAACACAAAGACCATATCCACAAAGGTATTTGCCCAAGGTCACACAGAAAGGCTGTAGCAGAGCTGAGACCTAAGCCCAGGCATTTCAAGTTCCTTGCTAACTTCTTATCCAGTGGCTTAAACTGTTGCTCATTTTACTGTCAAGATTTGAAGCAAGAAACATATAGTAACTACAAACTTATTATTACAGTGTTGAAACTATAGTAAGACTCTTAAACATCCAAATGAACATATAACAGAAGCCTCTGCCTGTGTTCTTATGATTAATGATTATAAAGATTTGCTGGACAAAGAAGCTGGCATGAGTGCAACAGCACAAAATTAATTTTTGAATATATATTTTGTTGGATGTGTTCAGCTATCCTGCACAAGTATTCATTGTTTTGCCCAGAAAAGCAATGCTGTCAGGCCCTGCTTGTGACTCTGCTAAAATGTTCAAGATGTGCCGTCTCATTCTCAAGCAGATTCACAGCTGTTCTCAACAACTGCATAAATCTATTCCAGTTTTCTTTTTAATTCTGCAATATCATAAGGTGTCAAGGGAGCTATGAGCACTGAAAACAGTTGGGTTTATATTGCAGTCTAAATCAAGATAATTGCTCATATTGCAAGCTAATTGTTCACACTTTGGAACTGCGATGGCTTGGATTCTTTTATTTTTGTTTCAAATAATCTGCCATCAAATGTATCACTGGGGATTAAACACGTGATTTCAATGTACTCATACACATTCATTGCTCTATCAACTAGATAGCATTAGAACATCTGCTGTGCAGTTTGAAGCATCTTTTGAATATATTTCTGTAGAAAAATGTTTTGCTTAGAATTTGAAGTATGATTTACAGCAGATACAATGATACATTTCACCACTAGATGCAATCAGGTCTAAATATGAAAGTGCAATATTTATTGGATGTGGGTAATTGTTTGGGTTATGTTGCTGAAAATCTAGGGGTTGCCATTTTTGCAATGGTTATCTCCTTTACTGTTTGTTGTAAAATCTGGCTTTTCTCTCATAAATCCCTGTATTGGCCATCACAGGAGAATGTTAATGCACTTAATGGTCTCTAGCACTTTATATTCCCTTTTCTAAGTCTCTGCAACCTTTCTTAATCACTGTAGACACCCCCCCCACACACACACACACTCTCTATTTATCATTGAAGCCCATAACTCTGGAATCATCTTTAAAATGAGACATCTTTCTAGACATTCCCATATACACTTTGTCAAAGCCTTTTAGATTCTTTCTGAATAATCTCTCTAAAAGATGACCTTTTCTCTCTCTGTTCTTTATTACTGCCATATATATTTTTTTTAGCCTAGACAAATTTCATCTCCATATCTAGGCACAGAATAATGGAAATAGAGGGATGGAGGGGACCAGAAGAAATCATCCACTCAAGTCACCTGCACTGAGGCAAAAGTAAGTAAATGTCAGTCATTCCTGATAAATGTTTGCTTAACTTGCTCTTAAAATAACTCCAGTGAAGAAGGCTCCACAATATAACTAGGGAGCATGGTCCAGGGATGTACTATATTAAGATAGCTTTTCCTAATATCCCAGGGCCCAAAACTGGACACAGTAGTTCTATCAAAACCAAACCAGTACCAAGTACAGCAGAATAATATTTTCCATGCCTTATGACATTCCTGTTAACGTAACCAACAATGAGATTTTCCTTTTCTAGCAACAGCACATCAGTATCTCATGCTGACTCTGTGATCCAAATAGCGCCCAGATAGATCCTTTTCTGTCATACTTTGTCTGGGCAGCTATGGATTTGATTTCTCCTTCCTAAGAATAATACTTTGAGTTTGCCTTGTCTAAAGTTGCACTGAAGTTTCTTTGCATTTATCATTATTGACCTTTAGCAAGGTCATTTAAAATTCTGATCTCGTCTCCAGAGTGCTTACAATCCCGTTCAATGTGGTGTTGCGCATTCTCTACTCCTCCATCATCCAAGTCATTAATGAAAATATAAAAAAGAACCAGGCCCAGGACAGAGCATTGCAGAGCCCCACCTGAAATACTCTCCCAGTTTGACAGGAAATAACTACTCTTTCAACAGGTCGAATGGTCACAAATTCCTCCATGACCATTTCAGGATGGACATAAAGAAGAACTTCTTTACTGTCTGAGCCCCCAAGGTCTGGAATAGACTGCCACTGGAGGTGGTTCAAGCACCTACTTTGAACACCTTCAAGAGACATTTGGATGCTTATCTTGCTGGGATCCTATGACCCCTGCTGACTTCCTGCCCCTGGGGCAGGGAGCTGGACTCAAAGATCTTCCAAGGTCCTTTCCAGCCCTAATGTCTATGAAATCTATGAAACAGTTTTTCAATCCATTGTATACCCACTTTGTGCTAATTTAATCTAGTACATATTTAGCCATTTTGGATCAGTGTTCCCTCTAAACTGTGTGTGTGTGGCCATGCACAATAAAATAAATCATGGCACACAACAACAGGGGACCCATGCGCACCTACCTGCTGACCGCAGTGCTGGGGAGGTGGGCAGTGCAGGGAGGAGTGAGAAACCAACTGTGGGGCGGACCGAAGAGGTGTACACTGAAAAGGGGAGGAGGGACCAATTTGGGACAGGACTGAAGCAGCACGCTCATAGACAGCTACACTTTATAGGGAACATTCCTTTGGATATAAAAATGTCAAGTAGGACACTATTGAAAGCTTTACTAAAATCAAAATATATCACATGTACTGATCCCCTTTGATCCACAGGCCTAAAAGAAGGAAATTAGTTTCTTTTGACATGGTTTGTTCTTCATATCTCAGCCATGGCTGTATGCTTGGTCTTTTTAATCATCTGATTATCTCTTAGGTACTTATAAATTGATTGTTTAATAAATCTGTTTCAGAATCTGTCCAGGACTGAAGTTAGGCTGGCTGCTCTTTAATTATTCATCTCTAGCTTTTCCTCTTTTCTGAGACAGGTACTACACTTGCCTTTGTTTCCTGGAGTCTCCCCTGGCCTCCATAGGTAACCAAAGATAATCACTAAGGCTAGGGACAGAAGTTACACATAAACCAGTTTAAGTGATCCGAAACTGGTTTAAACCTGTTACAGAACAGAAGCTCAGTGCATATAAACTCAGTGCATTAAAAATGGCTGAAAGGGGTTTAAGATAAACCTGGTTGAATGCAGTTTCAGATTTAACTGTTTGGGGTCAAACCAGTTTATGAAATTTCTGTCCCAGACCCCTTCCTGGTTCAAGTTAAATCAGAGTCATCCAGCATCCCAGTATTTTGAAGCCCTGGGTTGGGCTGTGCTGTCTGCTCCAAATAGCAAGGCTGGCCCTGCCCCTCTGCTCCCTAGCTAGATTAGTGAGGGCTAGTTGACAAAGGGCTGGGGGGGAGCAAGTCCAGCTGGGGATGCAGCCGAGTCTGCAGTGGGGGGGGGAGTCTCCCCTGTCCAGGGCAAACTATGGCTGGGCTCTGGTGCCAGGGAGGAGGGTTAAACACCCCTTTTCCCACTCAAACTTACTGGTGGCTGCAACTGTGGATTACAAATCCCAGAGGCACCTGGAAATAGGAAGAGGAAATGATGAGCAACCCTGCTGAGTTCTGCTGCTGTGATTGTGGACTACAAATCCCAGACACCTTGGGGGCAGCAGGAAGAAGAAACCAACACACAGCCTATACTGGCTATGTGCCAGAAACCCATGCTCTAGTAACTCTAGCTTCTGGCTTGAGCTACTGCAGGCGTGTGGCAGCATTTCCCAAATCAAATGTAAATGTCTGTTGACTTCTGTTTCAATTTAATCTGTGCTTCTTAGACTAACCTGCAAAGACTGAATCAATTCAGCCTTGGGATTTTTGACTGTCTGTACCTAGTCTAAGGCTGTGTGCAGATACTTGGGGAGGTTAGAGGGAAGTTAGATCACATTAAAAACAGCTACCTGATTGAGGGTAAGTCAGGATGGGGGTGCTACTGGGAGGGATCAGGGAGGCAAGTAGAGTCTGCAAAGCAGATAAGGGGGCAGACAGGATCTGTGGGGAGGGGGGTTGCTGGGGTCTGGGAGGGCTTGGTGGGATCTGGGGGAGTTGCAGGATCCACATTGGGGATTGGGGAATGGGCATGGGCTCTCTTCTCCATCCCTTGGGACTAGGGGCTATTTTTAGCCCCTCCACCCCCAAACAACCACTCCCAGCAAACCTACTCCTCACCCCTCCCTCCCCTCCCCATGCCAACTTTCTTCCTTAGTTCCCAGCATCAGCAAAAACTGATAAAAGCAGCACCAGGAGTGGCGTGCAGGATTGGTGTCTGGTGGGCAGGAGGGGCTTGTTGGTCCATGGGAGACAGAATCTGTGGGGATTGTTTGTCTAGGAGTAAGAGGTAGGGGAGAGGGGCTGGGAGGTTAAAAATAGCCCAGTGCCAGGGAGGGTGTAGGAAAAGTGCAGCCCCAGTACTGGGGCCAGCAGCTGGGCTTTTCTAGCCCTGGGGCTGCACTGGGAAATCAGTTAAATCAGTCTCACCTGACTTGAGCTAAGCTAAATTAGACTAACTCAGAGGGTGGGCTATTTTTATACCAATGTAACTGTCTTGGACTTTTGTACAGTTTGCACATAGATCCACCTAACTAGTGTAAGATCTACACCTTCAGAAACTAAATTGAGCATAACTCAATCTAATCTCCCTCAATGTCTGTACACACCTTAACAGTTCACAGATTACTTCAGATAGTTCCTTAAGTATTATAAATTGCATTTCATCAGCTCTGTCAACATGACTAGGGACAGATATTCAAAAAGCCTGAGCCTGAATTGATTCAACTTTTGCAGGTTAGTCTAACTTGGCTAGGCTGAACCAGTTTACAACCATATAGATAATCCCTCCCCACAGGAAATTCAGGCACATGCCTGCAGTTGCTAAGGCTGGAAGCTGGGGGTGGGGGGCACTAAAGCAGCCCTCCCTTCCCTTCTACAGAGCTAAACTGAGGGGGGCAGGACCAGGCCCCAGTAGGGCTCTGATTAGGGAGGAGTGTAAACTTCCATCCTGCAGGAAGTCTCAGGCTTTTTCCCTCTCTCTGCTTAAGGGGCAGGAGGGTTGCCAGCAAGCAGCCCCAGGCTAGCACTCTGAGGCAAGTTGGGGTGTGCAGTGCATGTTGATGATATGGAGCTTTTCACTCTCCCTTCCTGCTTCTGTATAGTGTGTGCAGCAAACTAACAGGCAAGCAAGCTGGGGGGAGTGGGAGGGGGAGCAGATGACAGCGTTTATCACCCTTATCTCAGTGTTTATTGCCCCATTAAGAAAACAGAAAGACTACCAGCTACCTGTTGATTCAGCACAGACCCAGCATGGGGTCTACTGGCTAATACAAGCACCTGTCAGCAAGGCAGAGGGGAGGGAGGGAATTTGTGCTTAGCAGAGAGGGGTGAAGTGAAGGAAGGTGCGTTAACGCTGTGTGCCCCTGGTGGGTGAGGGGCCATGGCAGTGGCAGGAGCATAGTGGCTGTAAGAGGGAGCTCTCACAGACACAACCAGTGGTGTCGGTGGTGGGGGGAGGAGTGGCGAATGCCAACCAGGGGTTGGTGACCACCTGCAAATGCCACCAGCAGTATCAGCCAGCGGTGTCGGCAGCAGGGTGGCAAGCAGTGATCACCCACATTAGCTCCAGAAAGCCTGTCTGCCTTTGTCTCTCCCACACCATGTAGTCTGCTAGCTAATGCCAAGGTATCTGTGTAAAGCAGAGTGGGGGTCAGTGGGGAGGAAATAATCCCTGCTTAGCAGGGAGCAGCCAGGCAGATACACAGGAGAGGGGTCAACCCTGCTGTGGAGCAGAGAGCCCTGCCCAGCCCAAGAGCATGCCAGGATGCTGAGGGAGTCTGGTTTATCTTAAACCAGTAAGGGGTCTGGGACAGACATTGCATAAACTGGTTTGAGTCAAATCCATTAAGTCTGATACTGCATTCAACCAGGTTTATCTCAAACCAGTTTCAGCCACTTTCAAACTGGGTTATGTGCACTGAACATCTGTTCTGTTACAAGTTTAAACCAGTTTCTGATCACTTAAAACAGTTTATGTATAATGTCTGTCCCTAGCCCGTGAATACACATACCTTATCTATACATTCTCTACCCTATTCTTTCCCTAGTCTGGCCTATGCTTCAATCTCTCTCTCCCTCTCCTTTTTTAACTACAAATATTTACAATTATCCTTTTCTGGAAAGAAATGAAGAAGAAAAGCACTAAATCCATTCTTTCCTCTCTATCCTCAGGAACTAGTGAGCCAATAATCTCCTTTGCTTTCATTTAGAACACTGGAGCTAAGATCATTTTATTTCCCTAGTCCACCATCTTGCCTTTGGATCTTCCAATACCTCACTCCCTTCTATCAGAGCAATCTTAAGCTACTGGTCTGTTTTCAAGCTCTTTCATGGCTTCTCTCCTGTAAGTGATAAAAGTTAGAATTTGAAGATGCTCCCTAATTTAGAAGAAATTGGTAATTGGAAGATGGCCCCTCAGCTGAGTAGCTGCTGGTCACATTGGAGCCAGACAGAATGTGCATACTGCTCCACAATTAAAGCTTGCTGTTCTTTTCAGTCAAGCATGCTTGCCAGTAATTGCTGTGTGGCGTCAGACATGGCAAATGTGAAAAAACAAGAAAGAATTTGAGGTCTAAACTGAAGAGGAAGTTAGAAGCACCACTGGCCCATAACAGGACAAAGACCTGCACTTTACACAGTTACATAAAAGGACAGTTCATCATGGAAGTTCTGTAATCTCCATCTGCTCTTCTGATGTTGGGCAGTATAGGAAAGAACTGGAGGGTGTTCAGACATAGGTTTAAGCGGTACCCAACAGCCAGGAGCAGGAGAGAAATATTACAAAGTCAAATCCTCAATCTTCTTATATACTGTGGGGAGAAAAAGTCCTGGTTTTATAGAATCTTTACTTTTGAAGAACGCCAAATATGCAGTTAAGTATAATACTGTCCAAATTTAAGGAGTACTGCATACCAAAAAAAGAATGAGACCCTTGAAATTCACAGAGTTTTTGAAGACAAGCAAAAAGAGACAATATTGATCTTTATCTTACTGAATAAGAGACACTGAGTAAGAATTTTGCTTTTAGGCACCTGACAAACTGATCAGAGATAGTATTATTTGTAGCACTGCAGACACTCCATTATGGTGAAGGATATTGCATGTGGGACACCTTGTCCCTAGAAAAGACTGTCCAAATTTATAGGGCAGCTAGGGGAGATAAAACAAAAGGGCCAATATGCACCAAATATGGAAAAACAACATAGCCCCAGGTGCTGTACTACATTTTTTAACTGTAACAGGAGAAACCATTTTGCCTGGTGCTGCATATTCCAAACACACAATCCTCAGGTGAATACATGTGATTCTTCTTCTAGGAGCAAAGCTGGAGGTTCCTGGCTATAGGGTCTTGCCCCTCCACACAGGGTCAGACTGATCACTATACTTGGAATCACGAAGAAATTTTACCCCATGGTCAGATTGGTGTCAAGTGTGAAGGTTTTTGCCTTTCTCCTTAGTGGGAGGATGATGGAGCCCAGATTAATATTCTACCAGAAGAGGAATATAAAAATTTAAAACTGAAACCAGAACCAACACACATCTAAGTAACTGGTTAGTCAGAAACAAATATTCAGGAACCAGTAAAAGAGAAACGCATTGCTAGCATCCAGTATAAAATCAGAGCATGCAAACACCCATTTGTAGTGGTGACCTAGGGAGGGGACAGTAGAGGAAGAGAAAACATTCATGCCTCCTGATAATCACCTTAGCCATCAAAGCCCAAATGTAGACAGTCTTCTTAGGAAGAAACCAATTCTTCCAGAACACAAGCAGCAGCTGTTATTCTGAGTCATAATTTGATTGGCCTCCTCCTTGCTAGTCTTCTCACTGTTCAGGCTGCTTGGGTCCAGTGAGCTCTGAGAGGCCAATGCCAGCAAGCAGTCCCTTAGGGCATCTTTACACACGCTCTGGAGGGGTGGTAGTGGAGGGTAGGGGGGAGGGGGCGCTTTAATTAGAGCAGCTCTCGGGAACTGTTCTAATTAAAGCACCTGCAGCATCACATGTATTCAGCATCCTGCACTTCAAGATGTTGGTTAGGGCACTTTAACTACAGCTCATTCGAAGAGCTGTAGTTAAAGCACCTTCATTGACATTTTGAAGTATGGAGGCAGCTGTACATGTGACACAGAGGCTGCTGGAGCATGCTCATTAGAACGCTCCAGCAGATTCAATGCTCTGATGCATGCTAATTAGCATATGTCAGAGCAGGCAGCTGGCATGTATATAGGTACCCCTAGAGCCCAGAACCCAAGGTGAGAATCAGAAAGAATGATTGAAATTCATGTTTGGTGGTGAAAGCCTCAGAGAGGTTCACTGCCATGTTGACAGTACAGTAGCTTGTCTGTTGAGTAATCAGCCCAACTCAGTGGAACTGCCCAGGAGGACAATAGCAATGCCATATGTAAATTATGCTGCCTTAAGTCACTACAGAGAAACAAGCCTCATGGCACTTATATCCAAAGTGTGAAGTTTTTGTGCCTTCTGTCCTTTTGCCAAGGTACCTATTTTTACTCATCTCTTTGCCAAGCTCAGACCTGGCCCTTTCGGTTTTTCTTTTCTCAACATCTGTCCTCATTAATTTTTATGTTGCCCCTGATACTACCTTTTGATAACAGCCTCACTGCTCATTAGCTTGTTCTTATTTTCTACATCTCTCCTCAAGTCATTCAGAGGTCAGCAAGGCCTGTTCTTTCCAAACTGTGTCTTGGAACCCTAGCTTAACCATGGCTTAGCATAACTGGAAGTCCCACAGCAACTATAACGATGGGAAGACATGTACTTGAGGACACAAATGCAAATGCAGAAAGAAGAAAATCAGCCTCAGCTAAGTTAAGTATCTGTTTGTTCAAGTTAGGCAGGGTCTGTCAAGGTTACATACTACTCCATGATTAAAGTTTGTTATCCTTTTCATTTAGCTTCAGGAGGTCAACTCCCGTTTTTCACTGAGCCCCTTCTACACCCTTTTTTAACTGTCACTGTCAGGCTTCATAACATACATGGGAAGAGTTCCCTGTAAACATCTGCAGTCACTTCATTACCCTCCTTCTGGCTCTCCCTTGCAATGATGCCTCCAACAACAACAAAAAAACCCTCAAAACAAACAAACAAAAAGCCCCCCTTGACAATGGCTAGGCTCCTGGTGGGCTGACCAATAGTGTCTCATCATCTCCTCCTATTCCTCCATCTGAAACCAGAACCAACACACATCTAAGTAACTGGCTAGTCAGGAACAAATATTCAGGAACCAGTGAAAGAGAAATGCATTGCTAGCATCCAGTATAAAAACAGAGCATACAAACACCGATTTGTGGTGGTGACCTAGGGAAGGGATAGTAGTATTCATCTGCTGTCTGTTGTTTAGCACTTAGCTAGTAAGCTTATTGGGACATGAACTCTTTTGCTATTGTTTTTCCACATTTTTAACAGCTCCTAGAACTATCAGATTTAACTCTGTGACGGGGGGTGGTGTTCTTTGTCACAACATTAACACCACCACCACAACCACTACTACTACTTCTAGGAAAACACACAAAGGACAAGAAAAAACTGCAGCAATTTCAGGTTCTGCCAAAAGCAAATGGCATTTTAATGTCAATTGTTCTCTATTAGCAGAGGGCAGGATATGATATAGTGGGTTAAAATTGCAGCAAAGCAGAATTAGATTAAATCTAAACTAAACTTTCTCTCTGTAAAAGCACTGGGATGATAAATCAAGTTGGCTAAGGAAGTTGTGGAATCTCCTTCACTGGAGTTTTCAAGAGCCTGGATAAATCTTGATTTGGGATTGTTTAAGAATTGAGCATCCTGCATAAATGCAGGGGTTTGGACTAGATGACCCTTAAGGTTCTTCTTCAAGTCTGTGGCTGCCTTTATCTGTGCTTGAGGGTGGCGGGTGGAGGGGCATTTTAATTAGAGTAGTTCCTGGACAGCTGATCTAATTAAAACACCTCACTGTCATGTGTATTAAGCTCTAGTGAAATTCAGAATGGTCATGGGATGCTTTATCTAAAGCTCATTCGATGAGGTTTAGATAATATGCCCCATTGCCATTTTGAAACTTGCAGGGGTTTAATACATGTGATAGTGAGGTGATCCTGGAGTAAACTCAATTAGTTCTAGGAGCAAACTCAATTAATCAAGTCTGTTCCAATGCATTCTAATTAGAGCATGAATGAGCACACCTATAGGCTCCCTGTGATTCTATCTGAAATGAAGAGAATCAGTATATTAGAAAACTTCATGAAAATTTATCATTAGTAAATTCTTAAAATAGGTCAATGTTTGAATTTCAGTTACAGTGCATACTTAATTAAATGACTTCTTAGCATCCTGGTAGGCATTTTGTTTCCTGACTCAAATAGTTAGAGAATGAATAACAATTCTAAAGGCCATGATTAAAATAAAGCATCTCCTGAATCAGGTGAGCAACTGTTACTGTTAAGATAATGGTAGCAGTCTGTGAGTCTGGGAAATATGCCAACCAACATATGATTAAATGCTTGGCACTATTCTTCATTATGCGACTAAAGAAGTGAGATACTAAGGGCCAAAATCAGATGCAGGTTTAGCTGGGTCCATTTCATTTTAAGTTGGTGCAACACACCTTCCACAGCATGTATATTACCTAGACTTAGACTGTTTACCAGGTTGTCATATTTGAAATATGAGTGGGGTTTCTTCCACCTTGTATGCCAACTTTGATATTTTTTTCTTTTGCTGAAGCTCTGTAGTCCCAACATTTTTCAGAGGTATTCTTCCACAGTTTTTTAATGTCTTATTAAATGCCTTCAAACAAGTCATACAAATTAATCTTTGCTGAGATCTCAGATTCACCATTAATCTTTGCTGAGATCTCAGATTCACTTATTTATGTCTGTGCTCAATTAACATTGCTTTAATTGAACAATTATACCATTTATGTAATCAATTTGTGACAAACTACTGCACATCAGGATAAGCCACTTAATATTCAGTAAATTATACTATGCCTCAATGACCTCTCAAGTAATGCATACCAATTTATATGAATCACAAAGTTAATGTTGCAATAAAACATATAATTTAGAGATGTGCCCTAATTTAGAAGGGTTGGAAATTGAGAGATGGTCCCTCAGTTAACTAATCAGAAAAAGATAAAGGGTCTGCAGAGGTTATTCCACTGCTCCACAATTCGCTTGTTGTTTATTTCTCATCCATGCATGCCTGTGTTTCTTGAATTGGATGATCACTAAAGATAATATCAGCAGTTGTTGCATACACTGGTATCTACCTATAGATCTTGCTTTATCTATATCACTTTTTTTATAACTACAGATTTGTATCCACACAGAGATTCTGGATGCAAATAACACTTGTCTTGTTAATTCAGACCTTTTTATATCATAGCCATTGGAGACTCTTCACAGTTGCTATTTCTAACAAGCCTTGAAAAAGTCAAACACAGAAATAATAGAGTTTTACATTTTTTTAAATTAGACCTGTAGTTTCCCCAAAATCAAACTTGTTCTGCAGGAAAATTGCAATTATGCCATTTAAAAATAATCATGATGAAATTAAATAAAATATTTTGTTTTGGGTCAGCTCAACCCATATTGAACTTACATATATTCACCTGAAATTATGGTGAATTTAAAATCTTTAATATTATTTCATGTCTATATTTAATGCATCTGCTTTATTTGTTTCTGTCATGAAAGTTGTAGTTTCAATGTTTTGAATTTCCTCATCCATTTGGGGGGCAAAATTCAAAATATATTAATGACTCATAAAATATGAAATGAAAAAATTAGAAATGTCCCAATCTTTAATTTTGGGTCAAGTTTGATTGCATTTTATACCAATGAACTGCTGAGTAACCACATAGGAATCATAAGCTACACTTTGTCTTGAGAATCACATGGCCATGGTATGTCATATAGTCCAAGTGAGGAGCACAGCTCACAGGGGAAGACATTTAAAAATGCTGGGATTTGTGAGAGGGAATTTCCAATGGGTGGTCAGTTGAAGGGGCAAACTGACTGTGAAACAAAGCAAGTTTTAAGTCTTGATTTTTGGGCAATATAAACAACTGAATGAAATATGAGAAGGGGGGATGGTTGAGATGAAACAACAACAAAAAAACCCTTTCCAGCTTTAATTTTCCTAATTCAAACTAAATTCTATGACTCCCAGTTTGTTTGTCTTATACAACATACTTTTGTTTTGCTAAAATAGAACTGGTGTCAATTTCATTTTCTCATGTGTACATTTCAGTATGGCACATATTAAAAAAAACCCTGAAGTTATCTTTTGTTCTTCAAATTCCAGTGGAAGTATAAATACTGCAGCACATACAAGACCTTTTTACAACAGTGAACTTCAGTGTCATTCTTGTGCCAAATATTATTTGCACCTAGTATAAGTATTGCTATGTTCAATAATTTTTGATTCATTGTATTTCACATCTGTTTTGATGTAACATAGAAGACAGAGGAGCTTACTAAATGATACATTTGCATATTAATTTGGATTTATATCCAGTTGTATAACCTCCTATTAGACTTCTAAATATTTCATGTCCAATATTCACTGAAGGAAAAAAAAAAGAGATTTCTCAATTGCTTTTCAAGGTACTAGTGCATTAAAAGTGTGTTCCAGAAACCAAAATAAATATGTGTGTGTGTATATATATATTTTTTTTTCTGACTACCCTATTTTTTTTTCACTGACTAGCCTATTTTTCTGTAACAAGGGCCTTATATGTTAAGTGGTAATACTGAAAATTGAATTTTCACAATGCTGTAAGGCATTGTTAAGATATAATTAGGGATCTCTCAGCACCACAGCAGAAGCAACTTAGACAACATTTGTTTCTTTTTTGTCCTGGCATTCAGCCTCAGTTAAAAAAAAAAAAAAAAAGACTTTAGAATACTGCCCTGCATATATTGTATAATCCCAGATGCTGGCACATGTCACCACCTTATTTCTGGCTCAGTCATGTCCTAAAAATACTGCAACAGATAGAGTGGTGCAAATCTGCACCATGCCAGGAAAGCTTCCGCAGGCCACATAGCTGAGCTGTCTTGAGGTGTTAGGGCAACAGCTTTCCTCTTTGTCCCTCCCTCCACTGAGGTTTGGAAAGAGGCATGAAGAAAACACTTACTATGCTCCAAGGAGTCCAGAATGCTCCATTGTTACAAAATGGGAATTTTTTAGAGCACCTTGCCTTTCCTCCTCTCCCATCCCCTTCCCTCTCCACAAAACATACACTTTTTTGCACTGCCCAACTTGTGGAGTGGCAAGGCAAAAATCAAGATTTAACAGTAAGCCTTTATCACAAGTTCCATTGAGACTATTGCCAGTCACCTCCCATTCTGTTTTGCTCTCTCTGGCCTGCCACATTCTGATGTCTTAATCAAGAGGCATAACTCCAAGCACTGGCCTCTGGCACATAGTTCATAGGTGGCAGGGGACACTAATTGGTGCAGTCAAGATTTATGCAGGCAAGAGAGACATCTGCATTTGCATGATTCTTGGATACCTCATTTTCAGGGATCCAGGTTTTCCATTCACAAGGGGAAAATATGGTAAACCCCAGATTTTAAGGAGAAAAAACTGGATTTTCCCTTTGCTGGCTGCCAGAGTTCCAGCTTGCAAGGGGCTGGGGGGGAGTGGGAGGAGAGCAGTCAGCAGGGGGAGCCATGTGCACATGAACACATATGTATACACAGCTACCAGGCACCACGGAGAACAACTCCTGCAAGTAAGTCTGAGGGAGGAAGTAGGGCAGGGCTGGGGCTGAGACAGTGTATGGGGCTTAGAGCCCAGGGCCAGAATGTGCAGTTGCAGGTCCTGGGTGGGGAGTGGGATGGAGTCATGGCCAGGTGGGGGGGGGGCGTGCAGAATGCGGTGGGGAAGTTCTGTGCCATCATTGGGAGCCCTGTGTTTCCATGGAGAGGTGTTCCTTCCCTGCCCAGCAGTAGAAGGGGTGTCAGCATGGAGTTGTGTCCCTTGTTGCTGCTAGGTGGGCAGGGGGCACATTGCCAATGTGGTGCAGGGCTGTGGGTGGAGAGTGAAGAGCACCAGCAGGACTGGAGGGGGCTGTGGGTGGGTAGTAATGAGTACCAGTGGGGTGGGGGGGCTGTGGTTAGGAAGTGAAGGGCACCAGCAGGACTGGAGGGGGCTGTGGGTGGGGAGTAGAGGGCACCAGCAGGGCCAAGAGGCTGTGGTTGGGGAATGAGGGGCACCAGCAGGCATGGGGGGCATGTGGGTTGGGAGTGAGGGGCAATGGCATGGGCAAGGCACTGGCATAGCAGGGCTGCTTAGTACCACAAAGCAGTGGCAGGAGACAGCCGCAGCTAGGCTCGTGTCCTGGTGAGCAAAGGGGACAGGGGGAGTATTATTTTCTGTGATATAAATTGTGCTGTTTGATACTGGGGTTTTTATGGATTTACAGTTTATTTTAATATACTGATTGAGGCACCAGTGGAATTCCAAATTGCTTTAAAATTGTAGATATATCAATAAAATTCTGTGTTCATCTGATACACACATACACGCATGTGCATATGCACACACACACAGACACATATATTTATTACAGTGGCATTTCATTTTAATCATGGAAAAACATGGATTTTGGGGGTTTTGTTTAGATAATTTGTGATTTTTTTTTTTTAATCAGATAATTTGTGATTTTTAAACAGCAAAAACCAGGATCCCTGCTCATTTTTCAGAAACATAAAAATCACAGAAATACCAGACTCTCTATCACCACAGTTTAATCAACTGCAACTTCAGCAACTATTAACATGCATGAAGTGCATTTCTAAGCAGTGCTAAGCAGAACATACTGCTTTAGAAGTCAATGGAGAAACTTAATGGTATTTGAACTAAGGTAATGTAGAAAAATAAGCTGTTGCAAAAATGTGCTTCTCCCTCCCCTCCTTAATTATAGGATATATTTTTTTTTAAATGTAGCACATTTAAAGCTGCTTCCTCAGACAAAAATAAAAAATACTAAGCATACAGAGGAGAGGCCTAAAATGGATCTCTCTTTCATATGGCTGACTTGGAGCAGTAATAATAAGTCCAGTTTAAGATTAGTTAACCAGTCCAATTAATGTCCTTGAGGAAGGGAATGCTTCTCTGCAATGTCACCATCAAGCTCAAATAGAGCGCAGAGTTATGTGAATTATAGTTTGATCAGAGTTGCCACAGTCACATTCTGAAAAATTCCTAATACACCATCTGTGCATCGGGGATAACGACAGAAGTTATACATAAAGTGGTTTAAGTAATCAGTAACTGGTTTAAACCTGTAATAGAACAGAAGCTTAGCTCATATAACTGAGCTTAAACTTATCTGAAACTAGTTTCAAAATGGCTGAAACTAGTTTAAGATAAACCTTAAAGACTTAACTTACTAAACTGGTTTATGAAACTTAAGTGGGAGAGGCTCAGGGAGGACCTTCTCAGCAGCACAGCAGCAGAAAGGGATCTCCGAGTCATTGTTAACACCAAGATGAACATGAGTCATCAATGTGATGAAGTGATCAGTAAAACTAACTGCACTTTATCATGCATTAGCAGGTGCATGATGAACAGGTCCAGGGAGGTGATACTTTCTTTCTATGTGGCATTCATCAGGCCATAGTTGGAGTATCCACTTTTCAGCACCACACTTCAAGAGGGATGTGGACAACCTCAAGAGGTTTCAGAGCAGGGCCAGTCATATGGTTAGGGGTCTGCAGGCAAACCCCTACAAAGAGAGATTGAGGGAACTGGATCGCTTCAGCCTCCATAAGAGAAGGCTGAGACGCGATCTTGTGGCTGCCTACAAGTTCATCAGGGTGGGGATGTAGGGGAAGGAAAGCAAGGAATAGGAGATGTTCTGTTTACCAGGGCACCCCGTTGAGTAAATAGAAACAATGGCCATTAACTGAGGGACAGCATATTTAAGTTAGACATCAGGAAGAACTTCTTTATGGTAAGGGTTGTCAGAATCTGGAATGAGCTTCCGAGGGAAGTGGTGCTCTCCCCTACCTTGGGGGTCTTTAACAGGAGACTAGACATGCACTTGGCTGGGGTCATCTAACCCCAGTGCTCTTTCCTGCCCAGGGCAGGGGGTTGGACTCAATAATCTATTGAGGTCCCTTCCAACCCAAACATCTATGAATCTATGAAGTGCCTGAGTAACTTCTAAAAACAGGGCTTAGGCACCTAAATCACTCAGGTGTTTTTGAAAATTTTACTGCAAATCTTAATCTTATTAAAATCAGTAATTGTAAATTAACGATCTTGAATGCTCCAGCATATAATACATTTAGGCTGCAATTAAGGTATTAACATAAATGGTTATCCAGGCACATGTTAAAGTACAGGCAACCATGCTTAGTGCTCTTAATTGGTTCCTGAAATACCGAGTATTAAACAGCAAAACCAAAAGATTTTGATGACCCAAGATGATGACTGCAACCATTATAATTTCATAGATTTTATAGACATTAAGGCTGGAAGTGACCTCAGAAGATTGTCAAGTCCAGGCCTCTGCCCGAAGGGCAGGAAGTCAGCTGGAGTCATAGGATCCCAGCAAGATAAGCATCTAATTTGCTCCTGAAGGTGTTCAATGTAGGTGCTTGAACCACCTCCGATGGCAGCCTGTTGCAGACCTTGGAGGCTCGGACAGTAAAGAAATTCTTCCTTATGTCCAGCCTGAAATGGTCTTGCAGTAGTTTATGACCGTGAGATCTCATCATCCCTTGGGGCACTCTGGTGAACAAACGTTCCCCCAGATCCTTGTGGTCACCCCTGATAAACTTATAGGTGTCCATCAGATGACCCATGAGCCTGCGCTTTTCTACGCTAAAGAGCCCCATGGCTCTCAGCCTGTCATCATAAGGTCTGTTTTCCTGACCTCTGATCATGCACGTGGCTCTACTCTGGACTCTCTCAAGCTTCTCCACATCTTTTTTGAATTGTGGAGCCCAAAACTAGAAGCAGTACTCCAGCTATGGCCTCACCAAAGCTGAGTACAACAGGAGAATTACATCCCAGGGTAAATCTATGGATGCAAGACAGCATTTTGGTCACTTTACTAGCCACAACATTGCATTGCAGGCTCATGTTCATTTTGTGGTCAATGATGACCCCCAAGTCTCTTTCTTCTTTAGTGCTAGCCAGTGTAGCACTGCCGAGCATATAAGGATGCTGCAGGTTTTTCCTCCCAAGATGGAGAACCTTGCATTTTTTGGTGTTAAACACCATCAGGTTCTCATCCGCCCATTTGCTGGGCCTGTCCAGGTCAGCCTTCTGGTGTGGATGCGTTGCCCCAAAGTTTGGTGTCATCAATGAACTTGGCCAGTCTGCTTCTGACTCCAATGTCCACATCATTAATGAATATGCTGAACAATGTGGGTCCAAGGACATAGGCTTGGGAGACCCCACTGGTCGCAGGGCACCATGATGATTGACTTCCATCAATTACTACCCTCTGGGTCCAACCACGGAGCCAATTTCTCAGCCAGCGGATCGTGGTGGACCCAAGGCCACAACTGGCCAGTTTCACCAAGAGGTGATCATAGGATACCAGATCAAAGGATTTTTTGAAGTCAAGATACATGATATCAATCTCTTTTCTCTTGTCCAGGTGATAGGTCACCTGGTTGTAGAAGGAAATGAGATTGGTCAAGCAAGACCCACCTGCAACAAACCCATGCTAGCTATCCCTCAGGATGTTGGCATTGGCCAGTCAATTAAGGATGGCCTCTTTAATAAACTTTTCTAAGATCTTCCCCAGGATAGAAGTCAAGGTGATGGGCCTATAGTTAGTTGGATCCACTTTCCTTCCTTTCTTGAAGATAGGCGCCACATTGGCCTCCGTCCAGTCTTTGGGCACTACACTAGATTGTCAGGGCCGGCTGACCTGAAGGTATCCAGCCTCTCAAGGTGCTCCTTCATGAGGTTGGCATTTATGGAGGGCAGGGAAACACCCTCACTCAGAACTCCCTGTCCCATAGTGGGCATGGGCATCCCATGGGACTAATGAAAGACTTAACTTACTTCAGTCAAACTGGTTTATGAAACTTCTGTCCCAGACCCCTTCCTGGTTCAAGTTTAATCAGAGTCCCCCAGTATGCTTTACAGGCCTGAACTGTGGTGTGCTGTCTGCCTAAGCAGAAAAGGGTGGTGGGGAGGGGGAATGGGGAGGTTGACTAAAAGACTTACAAAGCTAAAAGATATGATCTGTCAAAACACACTACATACTATATCTTCTTTAGCTAGGAAAAGAAATAGATTATGTAGATGGTTGAATGTCAACATGAAAATATGAAATTTTACAAATATTGTCTAGCTGAATTATGGCAAGAAGCTTACATCATTTTCAGACAAACCTGAGGCCCAAAGAATATAGTTTGCAAAATCAGATGAATTAAAATCCTAAGTCCCACTTTCAGAAGTAACATATGCATTAACTTAAGGCTAATATAAGCAGAAACTTGAAATCCTAGTCCTAAAAGTTCCTGATAGGAGACATCTTGTGCATTTAAGGGTACAGGGATGAAGCAATCTTGTATTGTCTATTGTATTGTAACTGGGAGAGGTGTAACGGGGGGTGGAACAAGAATGGTAGCAGCCCCAGGCGCCAACTTAGTGGGGGTGCTGGAATGGCAGTGCCCTGGCAAGTCTGTGCCAGGGACTCTGGGTACATAGACCCTGTGCTGCAGCAATAACCAGGGCAGGCAGACCAGGCAGCACCACCAGCTAAGACTCCCAGAGCAGTCCCTGGAGCAGTTAAGACTCCTGACTTTTTCCCCTGCTCTCAGCACTCCAATCCCTCTGGCCTTTGGCGACACCTCTCCTCCCCCACTTCCACTCTCCAGCATGGCTTGCCAGGTGCCTCTCTCTACAGTGGTCCACAGGATACATCCTCCCACACACTGCACACTAATATACAGTGTAGAGTTTGTCTCTGAAAGAAGACCTTAGGATACGGCTTATCTGGTTTGTTTGCTTCTGTTTCCTAATGAATCTGCTTGCTGCCCTTTTGTAAAAAAGGACAGTATTAATAACACATTACCTACATTATGAATCACAGATGTATATATGAGCACTTATTTTCCCCACCGTGCCTGTCTATTCCATATTGTGAATTGAAAGAATAATGAGAGTTAAAAGAATCTTTCTCCTCTATAGAGTGGACAGAACAGCAGGAGAAAGCAATGTGCGCATGTACACAGTTGCTCATCATTGCGGGTTTATTATAATTGGGCTTCAGCCAATTTATTGATTAAAACTCTTGGCTTTGCATTCTGTTTAATATTATAAACAAAACCATTCTTTTATCAGCAAGGAACTTGGAACAAGTAGCTACAGGTCACTTTTTGCCCTATTAGATTTTCAGCTGTAACAAGAAAACCTATGTATGTAAGGTTGTATGCACACAGGGAGGGGAAAGCAATTGGTTTCCAGTTCTCAGTCCTTTCAATACATTGCTGTAAAGGCTGTGATAGATGTCTGTATTATTTTATGAATATTGTATGATCTGTTTGTTGGCCTGATAGTTGCTATATAGTACAAGAGGCTAATTCCAAAAAGAAATCAGACAAATTTTTTGGATAGTTCTCCGATAAGTGATCCTTAAAAGGACAGTGCTAATGTCACTTCCATTAAAATGACCTCTGACCCTGAGAAGGTTAACTGTCTTCTTGGCCGTACTGGGAAATGTGCCAGCTTGTAATCTTAGGGATCTTAACATGGGAAAGCTGAAACTAAGAACTGTGGAACAGATACAATCTGAGCCTCTGAACTAGGGATGTTGAGAGACAGAGAGATATGAGTGTTGGGAAGCAGACCAAAACCCAGTCCCAGAAATAGGGGAGCTAAAAGCAACCTAAGCTGAAGGTAAGGCTGCACATAATAAACCTCTTCTAGTTGTGGTGCATTCCTTTTATTGCAGTTAAACAATACTTGGTTTTGAAAAGGTGGATTTATATCATTGTGGAAAACTTGAAGGGCAGAGAAATCCATGTGCAACTACTGGGTAAACAAAGTGCCGTGCCCCTGAGGACATGGTCTAAAGAAAGATATATAATGAGAGGATTCGGCCTCATGAAAATGAAAGCTCAGGGCCAGTTGCAAAAGGGATAAGGCTTAGAGGACAGAATTCAGTGCAACACAGAGATGTACGAGCTGGCACATATAGCTTCATTGTTACAGCACTCAAACTCAGTCGATATACACTGTTTCTCAGCTAATTACCTCTGGTGGTATCCTAGGTTAATGCAGAATCAGCTACTTCCAGTACCTGAGCTGGCTGATGCATCTGTAAAGCACTGCACTGTGACCTGCAGACATATCCAGGGACTGACATGCTCAAAGATAATCATATACTAGTCACTCCTGGGATAAATTTAGGCTTCCCATATTTTTTTCCTACCCATTTTCCTTCCCTCTTATATTCTCTATAGCACTACTAGTACCATTTAGATGCCATGCTTTCAACCTTTTCATCTGTTATTCCTGAAAGGATAATCAATCCAAAATGCAATGTTTCTCCATAATGCCCTTACTGACAATGAAATGAATGTCAAGTTTGTGCCCGACATGCTTGAGGGGAAAGTCACATTGGTAGGTACAGTATTTTGAAAAAATACTTCAATAACTATTACTATGCTTCCTTGCAGTAACGTGACAAACAGATTTTAGAAGGCAGGTAGAACAAATGCCTACATTTCAAGTCTCACAGAAAATTAATTACTTTTCAGGGTTTGAATTTGTCACAATTTACAGAGATGCAGGCATCTTTTTCAAATATGACCACTGATTTTTCTGTGCCAGTATTGACCAGTAGGAGATATAACCTGTATTTATAAGTGAGACTTTGGGTGTGTCTACACATGTATTTAAGCATGCTTAAATTTAATATGCATTAGCTTAATGCACAGTAAGTGGGTTTAGGCAGGCATCTACACATGCAGGCTTTAGAGCACATTAACGCTGTGTGTGGATTAGTCCCAAGTTAGCCCTAAGTCAGTCCACACACACACAGCATTAATGGGCTTTAGTACATCTGCACATGTGTAAATATGTTTAAACTATCTTCACCTAAATTTGATAGCTGCATTTGCAGGTATCGAAGTTTCAAGTGTCCCCAGCAGGAGTTTCAGAAACAGTGGTCAGGCTCTGATTTCAATATTATCTATGCAACTTCATCCATTTCCCTAGGGTGTAGCTTATAACTGAGCAGAATTCAATTCTTGGAGTTGAACTGCTAGGAGAAGTGTTGGCTTGAGTATGGCCAACGCAAGGTAGAATGAGTAGGTCATGTGAACTGGATCATGCATGAAATGAACTGTGCAAAACCAGAGAGACGGAAGTGGGAAAGATCTTCTAGGCACCAGCTACATTAAAACAGAAGAGCAACACTTGCACAATACTACTTAAATAATTGCTAACTTAAACTGTATTTGGTGCATGTGTAGACGTGCACCCTTGATGTACACTTAGGTTAATGTGCATTAAAGCATCATGTGTAGACATGCCCTTTGAGTTCCAAGTTAGAAAACTGCTACACGTTATTTCTTAAGTTTTAAGATTTTTATTTTTATTTTTTTTTGTGGAGAAAGAAAACAAGAAAAAGTGTGTAAGAAGGGCAGGGGGGGAAAGAGACAGATATGCAGGCTTGTCTAAGATAATAACAAAAGCTCAGCAGAGCTGGGAACAGAACCAGGTACATCAACTTGCTTCCAGAGCTCCTGCTACTATGCCATGCTGCTTCAATGAACTGAGCACATTCAATCTGAAAATAATAAATGTGTAGGCATATTTTCCAAAGTTATCAATCAAAACAAACCGACGGCAGATGAAAACAGTAGAAGCTATTTTTCACTATTTCTGCTAAATGCCTTTCAAGGAGCAGAATATGTGCCACAAAACCCTAATACTAAGTAGTAACTTTCTGGCTGTCAACAATGAGTGTACTCAGCTCATGAAAGGATTTCTTTGTCTTACCAACATCAGCTTTGTCCAATAACTAAAGCTACTGGGAAAACTACAGGAAACAGTAGCCTTCATAATATTTTAAAGTGAATCTAAATGATGTTTCCATCTGTCCATGATATACCATGTTAACGATACTAGAGCATATAATCTCTAACAGTAATAAACAGTTATAGAACCTCTAAAGTGGAATATTAACAGTGTCCATACTTGTCTAACAATAATAGTTGCTTTTATGTGATATTTTTCTTTCTTGATTTGCTTTACAAATGTTAAGTAATTAGTCAAAGATACAGTGCATAATTGTTCCTAACTATCAGGAAATGAGATGAAATGAAGCAAAAAAAAAAGTCTTTCTTTGCAGTCATAACATACAGATAGTGGAGAAGAGATTTTAACTACCAGGGCTGCCTGGTGATTCTGAATTACCATGTACAAGTGATCAAGCAATTTTCAGAAGAGAAAAATAGATTAATTTCAATTATTTGTGAAGAAGGCAGAGAGTAAACTTCTCAGCTATAACACATCCTTCTTCTCTTAACTTTCTGCTTGTTCCTTTCCCCATTTCCTTCAGAACAATTAGTCACAATTTGGAATTATCATGTAATCAGTTTGCTATTGATTTTCAGCTCCTGGGAGGCAGCACATATTTTGCAGATGGCTGCAGGGGCATTTCAACTGATATGAAATCAAAAGGATTTAGGAGACCACACAGATGAAACCAGAGACCAACCAAAATGGTGACAAGAACACATGCAGACAATTTCCAGCATGAATATATTTTTTACCTTATGGATATATATTTCTCCTCTTTACCAATGGGTAATGAATGGAAAATTTTAATAGATATAGGTCCCTGCTACATTTTCAAAAAAACAGCTTTACACATTTGTTACCAGTTGTTACACATTTTCAGGCACTAACTTTATTGTTGCTTGGCTCTTTTTATAGCTAGGTAGTAATTTTTATCATGCAAATTACTTTGCATGTGTGGCTAGTCTAAATTTATTGTTCTATGAAGCAGTTAATTTTGTAATATATATATTTTTTGTAATATATATATAAAAATATGTAGCAGGAGGCATAGTTTTACATCACAGTCAAGAGAAATAAACACATATCAGAAACTGATTTTTAAATAGAATTATGAAATAATTTTAAAACTAGCTATTGTCCCAATTGATTTTTCTTGTAATATACTGAAGCTTTGCGAAGTCCTGAGTGATCAACCTCTTTTTCTAGGTCAAACCTTTTCACCATCCTTCAGATTCTGCATTAACCACCTTCAATCAGCATCAGTTCATGATGATCTAAAAGGATGGTTACTGAGAAACAAAGATCTTTCACAGCTGTAACAGAAACTAAAACTGCTAACTGAAACCAAGTCCTCTACTGACACAGGATACTAGAACACTGAATTGGTTTTGTCCAAAAATTCTAATTTACCTGCCTTATGTATAAGGGACATCTGACATTTTATCATCTTTTTTTATTCAGATGCGAAGTGTCTGAACTTTTTTCTGCTTTAGTGACTTCTATTTGGTCATTGTCATTTTAGACAATGAAGATTTTAATTGATTCCCAAACCATGATTACAGATTACCTCCAGACTGTAATGCAGTACAGGACCCCAAGATTTGGATCAGAGTTTCATGGCTCAGGCTAAGCTGGACACCGGGGAAGCTGAGTTGGTCCCCCAGCAGCTGCAACAATGGCAGTGGCAGCAGCAGCTCTTCCCAGAAGCTGTACAATGGATGGGCCGGATCCTTCCACTAATGAGGGTGGGGGTGAGGTGCTATATGGCATATTGAGGGGGTACACATGGGTGTCTCACTCCCATCCTAGTGCATAGAAGGGTTGGCCAGTAGAATTTGTTGGTGGGCACTACGGGCCAGATGAAAGTGCCTAGTAGGCTGGATCTGGTTTGCAGGCCATATTCTGTCCATCTCTGTGATAAGTTCTGATTAGTGTTGGTGGGCAGCAGAGAATTGTGCAAATTTCCCTACCGACACCACCCCATCACTCTAGCCCTGACCTTAGCCCATTTGTCTTTTCCACCTGTATTTTCTTGTCCTTTGGAACAAAATATTTTGAGGAATGTATTGTCATTTATTACATTTATTGCATTTTTGTTCACTATCTAGCACAGAAAACCACAATCTTTTTGGCCTCTGGGCACTGATATAAATGTGTATTAACATATAAAAAGCACCATAAATATTTTTTGCAAGAAAACAAGTTATTCAATATTTTGCCTGGAGAAAATAAACAGCATATCAGTAAGTTATTTGTACAGCAGAAGCAACATAAAAAGTACAATTGGATCAATGTGGGACATTTCAAGATGATTAGGTTCTGTATTTTTTAATGCCCTCCTTTCTTCCCTTTCCCCCTAGATTCTGGAGAACATGTCCCATGAACAAACACAATAATATAGGTTTCTTGATCAGAGACTTAGAACGTTCTTAGTGTAGAACAATGTATACACAGGCATGCATTTCATTATACATGTGCATGAAACCAGGAATTTAAGCTGAGTTAAAGTTATGTGACTGTGGTAGTAATATACCATTCAAATATTTTAATGAAAATAAAAAAGAAGCATAAATTAATTTCCAGCTTGAGAAAATACATTTAGCTAATAGTTTCAAAATTGAAACAACAATAGCCTTGAGCCTCTACTTGTAACTGTATCCAAACATCATTTCAGTTAAATAAAATAATATTTTGCTGAATCAGGGTCTATGTTTGAATGACTTTTTTTGCAAAACACAAGTAAATTAGCATCATGAGTTCCTTTAGCAAATCTTACTATGATGCATCCCAATATTTCTTCACTGTTGAACACAAAGATAATGTAACCTAGGCCCCTATTTCCATGCATTTGCAGTGTAAGACCTTGATCGGACACCTGTCCATTGCATGGATTAGTTATACTGCAAAACATGAAGGGAGTACTCTTGGCCTACTGCAGGTTTTGCTGAGGTGCAGGCAAAATGTGGCCCGTGGGCCAGATCCAGCCTGCCAGGACATTCTATCTGGCCCACAGGGCCCCTAAACATTTTAGAAAATGAAGATTTATCTGCTTCTGGATGCCTGTCAACAATGACAGGAGCCAGGAGCAGTAGGACCTAGAGAGCGCAAACAGGAGCAAGAAACAAGGCCAGCCCAGCCCCACCCTGCCCCCTCCCTCCAACTAGAAGCCTCTGCCTGCCCTGGCATTTACTGCTTCCCTGAACACCTGCTCTAGCACCATATGGCTCTGGGCTGTATTGCCAGACCGCTGGGAGCAATGGGCCATACCAATACCCCAGGGCCAGGAGCAGAAGGGGTGTGTGGGGGGTGGGTGCACAATGAGGAAGGGAGGGAGGAAGAAAGAGAGAGAGAGAGTTGATATGGCAAGTCCCACAAGTACCTCCCACCATACACACAAATGCGCCACACCCACACCCCCTCACAACCCCAACCACCCTCTCCTTAAACACATGCCCCTACAAACCCCCTACCCATCCATACCCCACATATCCATACACACACAAGCACCCTTACCCTACACCCACACCTATCCCCCCTGGAACCCTCCCACACACCCAAATACTCCCCCACATCCCACAGACCTACACACCACAGCCCCCCATAAATCTATACTCACCCCCATGCCCTCCAACCCCCACAGTATATAAGAGAAAGACTTCATTTTAAGCTATTGTGCAATCACTTCTATGTACACTACACAAACACACGTAAATCAGGATAAAAATATTTTTTGAAATCAAATTAATGACTGTTGTAGATGTTCAATTTTTAGAATATAATTTGGTATTTTTCTGGTTCTGAGATGGCAAAACCCTTTGCTGAAAGGAGTACTTCCAGGGACAAGGGGCAGGACTTCTGGTGGCAAAGGTTGGGGGTTTGGGGGCCAGACTCCAAATGTCCAGATTTTCCACAAAAAAAGAGCACTTCCACTAAAAAGGAAAAACAATGTTTAGCTGAAAATCCAACTTACTTTTGAAAAATGTCAAGGGGAAACCTGGTTACACAAAACATAAAGAAACAGCAGAACTTAAACATAGTTTTCAAATCTCATCCATCCAGATACCAGTTATTTTATCTTCATTCTTCTGGGTTTGGGTTTTTTTTTTTAAACTAAGGAAAACCAGACATTTCAGTAAACATTTCCTGACACTCCAAATTATGCATGTCTGTGTTGACACTGAATGCATTCCAAGCCTCTAAACCTTAACTAATCTTTGTTGCTTTGGCTTGGATGCTATTTCCTAAACTTTTCTGGCTTGGATGTGGCTTAGTTTCTTTGGAAGAGCAACATTCTTGTATGATCTTTGTCAAAGATATTGAAATTTTCATGAGAGATGTCATCCTTTAAAAGCCCCACCATTAGGAAAGGTAAACCCTTGTAAGCCAATGTTACTAGAGTCAAACGGTCATGAAAACCAGGGTGAATTCTCAGAACTGATATATCCAGACTCCTAATTGTAACTCAGCCTGAATACTAACCCTAACTTGTTCCACATCCCAACACTGCCTCATTACCCAATTATCTCACTTACATGTAATGTTCTTGTTACCTCCCTGTTATCGTTTAAAACATTATTTGCATTGCCATATTACCAATGAAAGGACCTAGACATCATGATTGTAGATGCTGTACAAACACAGAACCAGAAGACTGTACACTGTCAAGCAAGGCACTACCTAATTGTAAACTTTCAAGCAGTCATATATTTTCCTGGACAACTTACATAAACAACTCCAAGGTATTACAAGCTGGTCTAGAAAGAAAATAGCATAGGTGCTTTTAGATTTCAGGTGGACTGAGTCTCTGAACAGTAATTCACTGCTTACCCTTCCCTTTGCAATATTATTATTAAAATCTCAAGTATACTTAACTCTAACTCAATGAAAAAAAGTATTGTTATAGGTGGGAGGAGGTTTTAAAATAATGTAATTGACAGAAGAGAAAAAAATCAAATTACCCACCCCAACAAATAATAGCACCTTGAGTCTCTTTGCTTTAAGTTAATAAAAGCAATTCTAGTTTAATAAACGCTGCAGTCTTGAGTCTCAAATTTTATATAGTGAATACACAGTTATTGTCTCATAAACAAAAAGCACCTTCAAGTTATCAGCTATACAACCTGGCATTTATGACTTCACAGACTGCTGCTAACAAAACAAACTTGTCAGTATTTTAAGCTTGATACCACCACAGGACCTAGTCAGAGGAGTTGCTGGGTAACAAGACAGACAATATTTCTTTATTCAAGCAGTAGCTCTAATAACACGGCAAAAAGTCATGTTAGACTATATTTTTAAATAGAGTCCTCTCTCACCTAGGCATCTCCTATATGAGAATGTATTTTAATGTACAAAGGGCCCATTCCTGTAAACTCTCAACTACTTGAAATGTTTTCCACAGGTGAGGAGCTGCACTGAGTTCCCAGAGCCATTATCTGCCAGCTGTTTCCGAGACCATTAGAGCTAAGTACAGACAGTCAAAAAGTTTGAGGCTGAATCAATTCAGTCTTTGCAGCTTAGTTGAAGATGTACAGATTAAACAAAAAACAGAAGGGAATAGACATTTCCCTTTGATTCAGGAAATGCACCTACATGCCTGCAGTGGCTCAGGCCAGAAGCTGGGGGGATCTAGAACATGGCTTTCTAGCTGTTTGTTCACTTCCTCTTCCTGCTGCCCCTGAGGTCTCTGGGATTTGCAGTCCAAAATTACAACAACTGGACTCTGCAGGGTTGCTCATCACTTCCTCTTCTTGCTTCCAGGTGCCTCTGGGATTTGTAGTCCGCAGGTGCAGCCAGCAGTAAGTTTGAGGGGGGGGGGAGAATGGGTGTTTAATCCCCCTCCTTGGTCTCAGACCCCAGCTCAGGTTTGCCGGGAGGGGGGTATCCCTGTCCCACCACAGACTGGGCTGCATCCTCAGATAGGCTTGCTTCACCCCCCTCCCCCTCCTTGTCAGCTAGCCCTCACTGCTCCAGCTAGGGAGCAGAGGGGCAGGGCCAGCCCTGCTCTCTGGAGCAGACAGCACAGCCCACCCCACCCAAGGCTTCAGAGTTAGAGAACTATGATTTAACTTGAACTTGAACATCCCCTAGGGCTGGGATGCTGGGGGACTGTGATTTAACTTGAACTAGGAAGGGATCTGGGACAGAAGTTTCATAAACCAGTTTGACCCAAATCAGTTAAGTCCATTACTACGTTCAACCAGATTTATCTTAAACAAGGTTCGCTATTTTGAAAGTGCTGTACATGTACTGAGCTTCTGTTCTGTTACAGGTTTAAACCAGTTTCTGATCTCTTTAAACTGGTTTATATGCCACTTCTGTCCCTAGGCATTCGACACAGTGTTGCACCCAATTCTTGCAAGCAAACTGAGTAGCTGTGATGGGGATATTTTCATAGTAAGGTGGGTAAAAAACTGGCTTATGGGATACACCCGGAGAGTGGTGGTGGATGGGTTGGTTTCTCCCTGGAGAGATGTGGGCACTGGTGTTCCCCAGGGCTCTGTCCGTGGACTACTGCTGTTGAATATCTTCATCAGTGATTTGGATGAGGGTGTTGAAAGCACTCTGTCCAGATTCACAGATGACACCAAACTATGGGGTACAATAAACACACTGGAGGGCTGGGAGTGAATTCAGGTGGATTTGGAAAGGCTGGGGAAGTGGGCAGATCAGAATAGAATGCAATTTAACAAGGATAAATGCAAGGTGCTGCACCTGGGGAGAAAGAATCTCCCCACAATACACCTCCAATCTCCAATGCACCTCTACACTGGGAAGTACCATTCTGAGTACCACAGCAGTGGAAAGGGATCTCAGAGTCATAGTCGATGGCAACTCATGTTCATTTTTGCAATGTGATGAGGTAATAAGTAATGCTAACCGCACTCTTTCTTGCATTAGTAAGTGCATCATGAGCAGGTCTAGGGAGGTAATACTCCCCCTCTATGCAGCATTGGTGAGACCGCAGCTGGAATACTGTGTCCAATTTTGGGTGCCTCACTTCAAGAGGGATATGGATAACCTTGAGAGGGTTCAGAGAAGGGATACTGGTATGGTTGAGTGCCTGTGGGTAAGATCCTATGAAGACAGACTGAGGGACCTGAATCTCTTCAGCCCCCGCAGAAGAAAGATGAGAGATGATTTTGTGGCTGTCTACAAACTCATCGTGGGTGGTCAGCAGGGAAAAGGGGATACTCTGTTTACCAGGGCGCCCCTTAGGGTTACTAGAAATAACAACCACAAACTAAAGGAGAGTATATTTAAACTGGACATCAGGAAGAAATTCTTTACGGTGAGGGCCAAAATATGGAATGGGCTTCTAAAGGAGGTGGTGCTTTTCCCTACCTTGGAGGTGTTCAAGAAGAGATTGGACAAGCACCTGACTGGGGTTACTTAACCCAACACTCTTTCATGCCTAGAGCAGGGGGGTCAGAGTCAATGCTCTACAAGGTTCCTTCTGACCCTAGAAATCTATGAAATCTAGCCTAGAAAAATGGTTGTTCTGCTTATCTGTCATTTCTCCTGTCTTTACTTTTAATAACGTAAAGAACATAATATTCACTATAGACCAGTGGTTCTCCACCTTTTTAGATTCAAGGCACTCTTCACCATGTTCAAAGCAATTCTGGTTATACCCAAGCACACCTTGGAAATGCCTGGTCTTATCTTTCATTCAGAAAAATGGCATAGTAATAATATTTTGCTGCAAAGATCTCAGAAAGACTATATAACAGGTCACAATGTTTCTGATACTGTGGATTTCTATTTCAAATCTCTTGATTTCTCTTGTGAATCACGTGTAGTTGTTTGCATACGTAATAGCGCTAACATTGCATAGCATTCTTAAAAAGATCTTATGGCACCCTGGTTGAGAATCATTGGTATAGACATTAGACTTATAGGTACATCTGTGTCCAAAGAGACTAGCACACTTCTGAGTTCTTAAAATTAATAAATAGTAATTCATCACCTAGTTCAGGCATTTATATCTAAATGGTCAGGGAAATGAGATGGAGGCCAGGCACCGACATAACACTTTTACTGGTGGTGATCAGAAATCGGTCTATACGCGTAACAGAACAGCAGTTCAGCACACTGGCTGGTTTAAAAATGGCAGAACCTGGTCTAAGATTTGTCATCCTCCCCACAAAGGAGAAAAGTGTGTTTTGCTCACTACTGATCTAAACTATGTCGGTTACACAAACCCGCATCATTTAGATGGATTCCGCCTCAGGCTTTTTGAATGTCTGTACCTAGCTGGAGGGTGTATATATTAGCTTGGTGCAGTGCCACACTAACACAACTTGTACTGCCCCTGTTACCTGAGTTATCTTATTAAAAAAAAAATCGAGGTTGGGTAATCTCTGCACAATACAGTACTGTGTCCTGTAGGCATACCCTTAGCAGATACAGAAATACAAGAACTCTGAAGCTGAAAACTGATGCTAAATATGTCTTGCCAATGGTCAGGTAGACTATAACTGTAAAATAAGAGAACCTCTTTCAGAGAACAACATGCTCTGGACAGATGAGAAATCTAGCCATTGAAAGATATGAAGAACAATAAGAACAGAAGGGGAGGGGGAAGGATAAAATGAGCCTTGCTCTCCTTTGGCGGTGGGACATCCATTGTCAACATTAAATCAGAGTATAGCGTGGTAGACAAAGGGAAAGACCTGAGGAATAGCCCCACTTCATTAGCTAGGAATATGTTAAGAATATTATATTCTGTGGCTTGCATCTGGATGGTAAGAAGTGGATAGATAATATATCATCCTTACCAAATTATTGGAACTTGGCAAAATGAGCTATATCAAATATTTCCATTATGTCATCTCAGAACAAATTGCATTTAATAAAACTTATGCCAATAAGTTTCGCTCAGTGCCATTAATGCACTTACTTGCATACTGCCAAAATGAGCCATCCAAAATTCAAGTAGCCTTAAGTGAGGAAGCTGATTTCTTTCAGCAGAACTGCCAGTTTCTCTGTCCCTGCTAGTGTTAACCCTTTCACAGCTGCTCTCAAATTTGTACCAGGTTACACCATAGCAAGGTTATAGGGAACAAATAATACTGTGAAAAGATTAACACTGGACTGTGTCCCTTCCTACTTCCTGGCATAGACAAAGTTGCTGGCCACCATCTTATACCAAAGTGTCTTCATGAACAGTCCAGCTCTAGGCCATAAAACTAGAGAACAATCACTTTCCCCCTACATTCTGCCTTCTGCAAACAAGGTTGCATTTGACATAAAAATAAGGTTCAGAAATTAGATTCAAGGTCTTCATGAGGAAAATGACATTTGATTTAATTTCATGGTGGAAAGAGAAATAGAGCAAGTAGCGGGGAAGAAGGGAGCGGGGGAATCTCCCTCTATTTATGATTTAAGAGTTGAAAGGCTTTTCTTGTGTTTAAAATCTCAGAACAAATGGGGAAAAATATGAAGACAATGCCATGAAAACAATGTCTTACAAACACATTTCCTTCAGTGATTTTTCTCTAATCCTTCTGGCAAATTGCAGACTGTCACAAGGCAGGGGCCCAGGAGCGGCCATGATCTCTCCTGATGCCCCCTACCGTGCCAAGTGGGTGTCCACGCACCCTCGTTATCTCTCCCTCCACGTCTTGTTGGTAAATATTATAAAAGGGAGGCTGCTTTTTACCCTCTTGAGCACAGTGCTCTTAGTTATCCCAGCCGTTTGTCCTGTGTAGGTCGATCTAGTGCACCCAGCCCTGTGGGCTGTGTGTGGCTCCTACAACCCCTAATACCATGCCCCAAGCCTCTCAGTTGTCCCGGACATTGTTAAGTCTATTGTCTCTTCTTGGTGGCCCTCTCAGGTGCCTCTCCCCGTATGCTCGCCCTTCTTGTTCCTATGTGCCCTCCCTCAGGCTTCTACCTGCACGCTCGCCCTCCCTCGGGCTTCTACCCGCGCCCGCGCCCACACTGGGGCCTTGCTCACACAATCCCCGCCCGCACTGGGGCCTATGTGCGCAACTCCCACGATTGGGGCTCAGGTGGCCGTAGCTGTGCCTGGCCCTCAGACCCACCTTCTTGGGTCACTCACCCGCACTGGGCTCTTCACCCCACACGACACTGCCCCACTAGGGCCAGGGTCTATACAAACCGCAAAACGCGGCACCCTCTTTGGTGCCAGGAACCCCCATGCTACTGGGGAGCTCCCATGAGGCCTCCTCCACCCCCTACAGCCTCACCCAGTCCTCCGGTGTAACAATAACCAAAACCATAAGCTGATCGGCTGTAACACAAAAACCCAACTCATATGCTAGTCTCCTGGCTTAAAATGTAAACCCTAAGCCTTCTGGCTCATCATCATTACCATCCCTGCCAGGGGTTCCTCTGCCTGGTATGCTCCTCCTAAGCTGCTCAGGTCCTCAGGGATCTCATGCTCTGCTTACTCTCAGCAGAGCTCTCTCCTTCACAGCTACCAGAAGGGAACTGCCTTCTTCCTCAGCCCCGGCTGTTTATATAGGCCAGGCCCTGCCCCCTCCTGGTCAGCTGACCCTTGTGGTTGCCCCGGCAACCCACACCTGTCCTTTAGGAGCAGGCACTTCAGTGCCTGCAACACAGACATAGTTCAAGTTATTTATCTGGCTGATATGAAGTGGAGGCTTAAATGTCCTCGTGACATGAATAATATAGTTGAATACTTGTCAGCCTCTCCTTTATTTTTCTAGAGTAAGAAATTGGCCAAGATTAAAACAATATAAAGTGCATTTCATAAGACAGAGCTGACTGAGAAAGACAGTGACTGTATCTGTATAGCCGATAAAGTATTTTGTATGCCTGTATACTGATATCAGCTCAGTCCACAGTTGCTTTAACAGAAAAGTCTTAAAAAAAAGTGTGGAGAGGGGGTGACCAAAATAATAGTGATGGCAGTGTCATATAGGAAAAGTTAGGAGCTATGATAGATTGCAATGACCATAATATAAAACAGCAGTTCATACTGTCCCTCAAATGTTTTTTCTGTTGTATCTTTTGAAATATCTAGGCTCTTGGGATGTTTTTCTGCCCTAGGAAGTCAGAGGAACCTGAACTGAGTAGAGTATGTACTTCTTGTGACTGAGACAGAGAACTCAAACTGGGGAGCGCTAGAGGGAAAATGTCACACTGAGTATCCATGACAGAGGGACCTCATGTGCCACAAGGTAACCTATCCAGTGCTCGCTCACAAATAATACAAAAAAATCCTCCAAGAGGAATTAGTTATAGAACTGTGGCAAACCCACTGCAGTTTAAAATATGGGATTGTCTTAAAGGCAGACAAGGTTCTTTGGGTGAATCTGATATTATTAGACCAACTTAAATAGTTGGAAAAATATTTTCTTTAAAAGCAAGCTTTTGGGTTTAAAAAGCCTTCGTCAGACTGAGGAAGTTTCAGCAGTTGGTGTGTGCTCTTCCTGGATGGAGTGAATAGTAAAGAAGCCAGAGGCTGGTCTGCATGCAAGACAGGTCAGTGAAGATGTAAATTGTGGAGTCAGCGAGTGAGAGACAGGTTGGGTGGGGAGAGAAGGGGGATGAATAGTGGAGAGGTACCTGAGGAGTCAGATATCAGGCAGGTTATAATGTATCATAAACCCAATGTCTATATTTAGTCCATGATTTAGTCCAGAATTGTCTTAAAGGCACCTTGCTGTTGGAAATGCAGCCATAGCTTATCTGGAATAAACCAAGTAACTGAATGTGTAAGGATCCCACTGTTATAAGTTTGTGGGGTCATGCCCTAAGTGCACCAGTCACCTGCAAAGCAGGTTGATTGTTCCTAGCACCTTACATGCAAGTAAAACAGAAAAGCATAACAGCTTTGCCATGCTAAAAATAAAACATCTTGAGGGATCTGACAAGTTCCATGCCAAGAATCTGTGATTTAATAAACTAACTTTCCCTTCCTTGTATTAATGCTCTGAGGGGAAGGAAGTACTGTAGTTCATTTTTCACATATCCAACATCACTGCCTGCCAAACATTTTTCTCCCTTTCATTCAACATTTTTTTTGTTTCGTGTTTTGATAACATCAGAAGGACAGCAAGGGACATTTGTAGGACTGTATTCCTGCAACAAGTTTTCACTTCTCCATCTAAATCACAGTAGGAACAAGGAATTAAACCTCATATTTGATTCACAAGAATGGCCTAGTTTACAACCATAATGTAGACTGAAGAATTTGTGACACAGTTAAGGAACTGAACGCACAGTATGAAAATACAGTTCTTTACCTCACACACTTTTTATATATTTTACTATGAACTAAATGCTCTTCTTAATGTAGCAAGTTTTACTAAGATAAGTTAGTATTTAAATTGTAATGTATCTGTGGTAGGGACCACTTAGCACAACAACAACTAATAATAAGTGGATTTAATGCTCTGAATGGAAGAATGAATTCATATATATATATATATATATATATATATATTCTCTATATTTATATAGAGAAAGGATTGTCCTGTGGGTTAAGGAACTGGAACCCAGATGATCTGGGCTCTAGTCTCAGGTCTAACCTCAAAGAGGCATTTCACAGGTCGAAATCACTGACCCCACTGAAGTAAATGGGAGCCTTGCTACAGAATCTAGAAGAGATGGGATTTCACTTAGTGCGTGTAAATGCATGCAGGATTGGAGACTTAGGATAGGAACAGAACTCCAAAAAGCCTGAGCCTGACTTGATTCAATCTTTGCTGGCTCTACTGCTGGTCAGAGCTAACAGGGTGCTGCGCTGTATTCCCATGTACTGCTTTGGGCTGTGCTACATGGGCGCAGCTGGAGTGGCTGGTGTAACTGAGTCTCTAGCACGTGGCCAAGCCAGGCGAGAGCTGTGCCAGCTGCACCCACGTAGTCCAAAGCCAGGTGTGGGAACACAGTGCATCGCTGGCCTGGCCCACCCATGTGCCAGGGACTCGGGGAGGGGGAGAGGATGCAAGGAGAAGTGGAGAACAAAGGTTAGGCTTTTCTAACCATTGTCCACTCACCTCTCTGCTCTTAGACCAGGGGTTGATAATTATTTGGGCCAGGGGGCCACTCAGGGAGTTTTGGTGAGCTGTTGCAGCGGGGTGTGGGGGAGTGGTGCTGACCTGGCCTGCAACAGCTCACCAAAACCCAACCTCCTCCCCACCAGTGGCCCTCCTGCCCAAATAATTGCCACCGCTGCTCTAATTTGTGAGGGTCACAACACTGCATACATAAATCACTTATGAAAACAATGAACAACCCAAGGCTACTCTCCACGAGATAATCTCAATCAGCTGTGCAAGTGTGGAAAGTTCTGGGCATGCACAGAGAAAGCATTTCCAAATATGTTGTTTAGCCTTTATATAAGTTAAGATGCAGTTCTCACCATGTGAATTTTTTTGGACTGTTTTGTTGATAAGAATGGAAAAAAAAAACCTTTCAAGCTACATAAAATAAGTCACCCCATTAAGAATGAGCAGAGTAGCTCACAGAGAATAAAATGCAAATATATAGAGACTAATGAACAGTTTTTGAAGACACCCGTAAACTTTAAAATACTGTGAGGTCTTAGGTAGATGGATGGCACATGTACTGTCCTACAGTGGAGTAGCTACTTATGCCCAAATGCACATGTAGATAGTGCCTGGGATGACTGGGACATGAGGATGCTACAGTGCAGAGGTTACCTGCCAGCTAGCCCTGAATTGGAGCACCTTTGTGCCTCAACCAGCCCCTCCACAGCACATTGAGCTGAGGCAAAACAGCTCTTGGCAGTGCTTGGGTGAAGCAGCTCTGGGGGCCTCCCGGGACCCCCTGCCAGCTGGAGCTACTCCACCCTGGCTCAACATGCTGCGGTCCCAGGTTCATGAGTACACGTGGTGCCCAGGAGCAATAAACTCCAATGAGACCTGCATTGGAGTTTATTGCTATGTGCTAATTCCACATGTAGATGCACTCAGATAAAACTTCACTCTTATCAGTTTATATTTTACAATAATATGCATTAAAATTAGAAAGCATCAGCATTTTTAACATGTAGGAACTCATTCTGTCCTCATGTTTCCACTTTCCAAAACCCACTTTTTTCTTGTCCCCTTGATTAATACAGAAACCTTAATATAATAATATATGGATTCCCTTAACTATAATTAACAGAAGGGTGGTTCTGATTCATGAGGGTATAATTATAGTATTTTCCAGGAAAACTTAAAATAAAAAGAAAGAGGAGGAGAGAATCGAGCAAAAGTAAACAGAAATGAAACTAAATAGCGTGTGTGTGTATGTATGTGTATATGCATATATACACATATATACATATACATACATACATACATACACACATACATACGTGTGTGTGTGTGTATATATATTTATATATATATATATATATATATATATGCTAAAGTCCAGTTCAGTGTCAGTTTAAAGGTATTTTACTGAACATCCCAATTTTATTTCTGGAAAAGATTAAAGCTGTTAGAATAATAGAAATAGTTAGACCAAAAAGCAAACTGCCAAAGGCACATGGTGTTCCTGAGTAATGCAGAATGGAGAAACATGTCAAAATCATTTAGTTTTGAGTTCCTTGTAAACAAGCCAAATCACAATGCAGGATTACTTCAAGTTTGCCCACAATAAAAGTTGCCCATAACTTTCCCATTTAGCTGTAAGGGAAGCTTCATTAAGGCTACACACGCAATGCATTGCAACACCTCAGAGTAGTAAACTGGGAAGTGTGACCCATAAGTATTAAAATTAGAACTGTGCAAACCATTATTTTTCTAGTTTGGTAACTTAACTTTATAGCCCACTGGGCTATAAAGAACCTTGGGGAAACTATCACTGTTGACCTCTCCTATTGACAATGTAACTTTAGTTAACTAATTATACATTGGACTAGAGCTAGACAATGACTACTGCCAAGGTGGATTGGATACCCATCCTCCTGAAAGATGAGTAGGGACCTACCAAATGCATGATTTCACAGAAATCATGTATTTGGAAGTCTCCTATGGAAAAGCACGGGGAACCAGCTATGTTAAAAAAGCTGGCAAAGAGCCAGCAACTGTTTCCTAGAAGAGTGGTGGGAGCAAAGGTGGGAAAGAAAAGGCAGACTGTCTGTCTTCTGAATGTGGGGGCTGGGGGTGGATAACGAGATGTAGGAAAAGTTCTCATCTCCAGAAGGGGAAGGGAGAGCAGTGAGAAGTCCAAGGGAGAGGGAGAGAGGAAGAAGCTCAAAGCTCCAGCTTGGGTGTGTGTGTGGGGGGGTCTGCACTGGTCACTTGTGCCAGAGCAACCTGCTCTGCACCCCAACTGGGTGTTACTTTTAACTCCCTGCCTCCAGTTCCAGATCTGGAGCAAAACCCCTGTATGCCTGCTGGGAGTGGTATGGCACAGGAGAGGAAGGAGGAGCTGCTGCTGGAGGTGGGGGACACAAGGCAGCAGCCAGGTGCCTGCAGGTACCCTGGGACCAGCTCATTGGAAGCTGTTCCTACTTTTGCCCTGGCACACAGGACTCTGGCTTCCACTCTTGGGAAAGTGGCCAGGAGCTGAAGCTGGAGCCCCAGCATGGTGGCAGGAGCCACCTGGCTGAAGCTGCTCGCCCACTCGCCTATACAGAACAATGTGGAACAGCATAGGGTGGTGAAGCAGGGGCAGAAGCAGCTTCCACTGGGCTGTTCCCATGGCAGCTCCAGCTAGCCAGGTGCTACTTTAAATCCTCTACCTCCAGCAGCAGCTCCTTTCACCCTAGCACCATGCTGCACCACTCTCAGCAGGCACACAAGTGTCCAGCTCCAGATTGTGGAACTGGAGGTGGGGGACACAGAGCAGCACCTGGCCAGGCTGTGGGCCTCCCGTGCGAGCAAGAGGGGCTCAGCACCATGCAGAATGCTGGGTCTCTGGCTCCAGATCCAGTAGCCAGGAGCTGAAGCCAGAGTCTCATGCACTGGGGTAGGAGCCACTTGGTTTAAACTGCTCACCCGGGATGGTGCAATGCAGTGCAGCACAGCACAGCAGGGACAAGAATAAAAGCAGGAACCACCACTGGAGTAGGGAGGATAAAGCAACACCCAGCTGCAGCCACACAAGGAACAGCCCCAACAGAAGCTGTGCATTGGCTGGGACCCAGGCCAGCGGGCGCTGGTAGGAGCCCAGTGCTGGCTGCCTCACTGCAAGCCTGTGCAAAACACTTGGCAGGCTGGTGTAAGTCACCTGGAAGGCTGAATCCATATTTTGCTCACCTCTTAGCTTGGGCTTTCAATTAATGCCTGGGAGGGGTGAGACTTGAAGCACCCTTCAGCCAATCAGAGACATGGGGGGGGGGTCCACTTTGATCCACCTTCAAAATGGTGGTGCCAGCTACAATATGGGGCCCAGGTCATGTTACAGCCATGCAACAGGCTTCTGGGGGATGTGAATTTGGTAGTTCCCTAAAAATTCAAGTTTATGCTCTAACCTAGGCAAGGAAGAGATCTGAACTTCCAGCTTCTACATCTCACATGACTGTCTATAGTGTATATGTGGCAGGGAAGACCTTCACATGACTTCTCCCTCCCTTTTGTAAATGGTATAAATCAAACCAAATTTGAATTGCTTCAGTTGGGAAATGGCAAAACATCTCATTTTATAACAGTCAATTTTATTTTTTAGCTAAAAAAATTGAAGACATTTAACCAATTTGCAAATAGTTCAGCTACCCTGAAACTGATTTTTTCAGCAAAGAAATTATCCAAGGAAAAGGTTTTACTCAAATCTAGTTAAAATTTCAAAACAGGTAACACATGCTATGGTCCCAATTATGATGTAAGTCAGGAAAATATCCAAAGAAGCCAGTGCACAACCAGTGAAGTCCCTATAAAAACAAGTGTGGATAGATAAAGAGTAAAGGACCCAAGACTAACAAAAATCAAGTAATGGCAGTGAGCCCATACATCTCCTCAGTTCCATAGTTAAAGGGATCCAAAATGGCTCCAACTTTGGTTTTGGAAACTATGCCTTTTGGGGCTAGGGGCTGTAAAGCTCTTGTTGTTATACACAGCCATTTGGAACCAGACATAAAATAAAGAAGATTTCTTCCAAATATTATCATTTCTGAGGACCAGATTCAAATTGGTTCCCTAGACAGCTAAATCAGGTTGAAGTAGTATTAAGGGAGGTAATTCCCAAGGAGCAATTCAAATTAGCCCTGTGCCAGCATCCACAAAATATATTTGCTGTATCAAATTCAGATGCACCTCATTTGAGGCTGCAAATTTCCCTAAGGTATCTACATCTAGGCTTATGCACATGCTCAGAAGCTATCCAGATGAAGCAGCAAGGCACCCATCTGCCAAGTAAGCTCCATTTTAATTCATGGAAGTGCTGAGAGGTGTTTAACCTCCACCTAAGTCCTCAGAGGCTATTAGGCTTGTTCAGAGTATGCCTAGTATTCACTGATGACAGTGAATTCAGTTGATGGTATGGTGGCACTGCTAGTATCCATATTTTGCCTAACAATGTAATGGATACAGCACTTATCCAGGAAATGGGAGAGCTGGGTTAAAGGCACTCTTAAACTTGAAGGATCTAGAAACCACTTCTCTTAACTCCTAGGAAAGTCCCCTAGATAAGAAGCAAGGAGGAGAGCAAGAAATAAGGAGTATACCTCTGTAGCCTAATAAAGCACTCTGCAAAGGGACAGAAGACCTAAGTTAAGGTTCCTGGTCCCAGGTTATGGAAAATGAATAGAGTCCTGACAGCCACAAGCAGTCTCATGATTCTTCCCCTCTAAGGGGCAGATTAAAGAGGAATGCTTCCCTTTGTTTGCTTAGAAGGAAGTAGTTAGCAGTAATAGTCTAAAGCCAGGGGAAGATAGGGCAGGGTGTCACCTTACATACTAAGTCATTCAGAGGGAAATAATTTTTCTAAGGACAGCCTAATTTGTCAGGCTATCAGTTACAAAGGCTTATGCCTCTCTGAACTGTTGGTCTCCAGGATGCCACCATGCCCTATCTTCTGTCATGTTTGCTTGAATGAAAAAAGATGGAGCAGCTGAAAGCTAAACCAAAAATGTGGATGACACATACCCAAACTTTTAAAGGGCATGTCATCCTGGCTAAGTACAGACATTCAAAATGCTTGAGGCTGAATTGATTCAGTCTTTGCAGGTTAGTCTAAAATGCAGAGATTAAATTTAAACAAAAGTAAACAGACATTCACTATTGATTCAGGAAATGCTGCCACATGCCTGCAGTGGCTCAGGCCAGAAGCTAAAGAGCACTAGAGCACATATGTCTGGCACACAGCCAGTATACGTTGTGTGTTTGTTTCCTCTTCCTGCTAATTCCAAGATATCTGGAATTTGTAGTTCACAATCACAGCAGCAAGACTCTGCAGGGTTGCTTATCACTTTGTCTTTCTCTTTCCAGGTGCCTCTGCGATTTGTAGTTGACAGTTGTAGCCAACAGTAAGTCTGAGTGGGGAAAAGGATGTTTAACCCCCCTCTCTTGTCCCAGATCCCAGCTGGGGCTTGTTTGGGGGAGCAGTGTCCTGCCCCTCATAAAATGGGCTGCATCCCCATCCAGGCTTGCCCCCCCGTCCTCCTTGTCAGCCAGCCCTCTCTTCTCCAGCTAGGGAAGCAAAGGGGTGGGGCCAGCCCTGCCCTCTGGAGCAGACAGCATGGTTCAGCCAAGGGCTGCAAAACGCTGCAATGCTGGGAGACTGTGGTTTAACTTGAATCAGGAAGGGGATTTTCCTTGCTGGTAAGTGGAGGGAGGGGGCAGTGGGGGAGATTGAGGCCCCCACACCCCTGTGGTAAGGAAGGGAGTGGGACCAGAGCAGAGACAGGTGGTGAATAGGGCCCTAGGGCCAGAGCAGGTCGAGCAGAGGTGTGGCGGGTGGGGGGGTGTTTGGGCAGAGGCAGGCTGTGAGCTGGGGCTCTGTGCCCTGCTGCCTTGCCCTGGAAGCTCAACCTGAGTGTGCCTCCCACCCCAAGCAGGGGATGTGCCATGTGACCAGCGCACCCCACGTAGCCTACCCTGTGATTTTGAAATGATCTCTATACTTAATAGTAGGGGTACGATAAATGGGCCATATTCAATTCAGATTCAGCCTGAACCGGGGACAGTGATTCGATTTGTTGATTCAGATCACTGTCCCTGATTCAACTGGGCCGAACCTGAATCTGAATATTTGATGCTGATTTGGTGACTCAGCAATTCAGCCATACACACAGCTTTTAACATTTTTCTACATACCTCATGGTACCAGGTGCAGCTCATGAACATTACGATGATGGGACAGATGAATCATCCCACAGGAGTATGGGAAGCCTCCCTGTGTGCTCAGTGGTGATCCCGGAAGTGGACTGGAAATACTTCCGGTCCACTTCTGAGTCTGCTGCTGAGTGCACTGCCCCCACTCCATGGCCCCCCAGCTCAGCGATCAGCCATGGGGGGACCGTGAGTGCCCCCCCAGACCCAAGAGGCACCAGTTGCTGAGCCTGGAGGGCATAGCACACTCTCCACCAACCTGGAAGTGGACTGGAAGTGTTTCTGGTCCACTTCTGGGTCTGCTGCCAAGTATGCTGAAGACCCCCCATGCTCCTGTGGGATGCTCCTTCCAACCCAGCATCTCAGCATTCATGAGCTGCCTGGTACCATGAGATATGTAGAAAAAAACATTTAAGTTGTGTCTATGTCCAAATCATCAAATCTTTCCAAATCTCTCTGAATCAATTTGGAGGGTTCTGATTCAATTTGGAGAGATTAAAAGGTCTCCTGATTGGATTCAGATTTGGAGACTGGCCACCGAATTGGGTCAAACCTCCGCCAAATCAAATCAGGGACTGAAGCTTCACACAACCCTACTTAACAGTGTTTAGTTAATTCAAAAAGCTAATTATGAACCTAATGCAGAAATGTGATAAAAACTAAACTCCATGTAAAAATGAGATATAGAAAAACCCTCGCTATTCAGGGGTTCTGCATTCACAGTTTAAATGTTCGTGAATGGCAAACCCACATTTTAAATATACTTTATCCACTTACAGGAGCTCTGTGCTTGCTGTTGTCAGGCTCCTGCCGCTGTTGCTGCACTCCCCCCATCGCCACTGTTGCCGTCCCCCCCACCAAGCTACTGGGGGCACTGCATTCATAAATGTAGACTGTGTTCATGAATGCAGTACCTTGTTCGTGGATTTTGCCATTTGTGTATCCCCCGCAAATGGTGAGGGTCCATGTATGTGACAGAAGGTTTCAAAACATAAAGGACAACAAGAAAATAAAAACCACAAAGGATTTTCTGCATGGCCAATATGGGGATGTGGGTAGTCAACCTCTGACAAAAACCAAATCAGATTGGGATCTGGAATGACATGCTTTGAAAAGAATCCTGAAAGGCCCAGAATTAACACTTGCTAATGCAATTACATTTACAGTCACCACATCAAGAGTGAAGTTTATTATGGGTGACAGTGCTATGACAAGACAGACAATCCAAAATACTATGTCAAGAGAGACCTGAGGCAGAAAGGCATGCAGAACTCACGTGGCAAAGAACGCACAGCACATGAAGCCATGCACACAGCAGCCAAAGCAAGCCAAGACAATACAGTACATCACATATGGGGAAAGTTTTAAAAAAATACAATAGATTAAATTACTTTGCAAGAATTTACAAGCTCTGGTGAACTTCACAGGCTGCAAAGGTTATTCTGAAAATTGGAATGTAGTAATGACCAGACCGTATCCCTTCTTATTGTAGTTCAGCTCCATCGTGCACCAGTGGAACCAACAGGAACATCTAGGTTAGCTCTGCAATCACCAGGAAGCATTCTATACAAGTGGTAACACCTAGAAAAGACTCCTGCTGTTTTGCACTCCCTTTGCTCAAATTTTTGTAGTCCATCCAAGATTACTTCAAATCCAAGATGTCTTCAAATTTAAGATGACCCCTCAACAATTAGATTCCATACATTTAAATACTAACTTATCTTAGTAAAACTTGCTACATTAAGAAGAGCATTTAGTTCATAGTAAAATATATAAAAAGTGTGTGAGGTAAAGAACTGTAATTTCATACTGTGCGTTCAGTTCCTTAACTGTGTCACAAATTCTTCAGTCTACATTATGGTTGTAAACTAGGCCATTCTTGTGAATTAAATGTGAGGTTTAATTCCTTGTTCCTACTGTGATTTAGATGGAGATCTGTGAAAACTTGTTGCAGGAATACAGTCCTACAAATGTCCCTTGCTGTTACAATTTTCCATATAAAGAATCTAATTATAGAGGGTTGTCTTAAATGCCCCCGTTCCCCTCACCTGTGGCAAGGAAAGTAGTGGCATGGAGTGAAGAGCCAGACACCAGCACCTTGCTTCCATGCCTGTGCCTGTCCCCTCACCACTGGTCTGCCCTGCCATTTTCCCCACTTCTGGTGCCTACACCCCCTAGCCTTCCCCCTCCCCTCCTCTTCCCCCTCCCCTGCAGTGCTGGTGACTTCCTGCTTGCTGCCTGTCTCCAGTGCCTGCCCTTTCATGCCTATGCCTGCCTTAACCTTTGGCTTGAACTCCAGCTCCAGAACAGACAGTGGCAATGGCCCCATCCCCAGCCCAGTCTAGGCAGGTAGAAACAACAGTGGGAGCTCTGGGTCAAGGACAGCTGGGGCTGCAGCTGAAGCCAAAGTCAGTGGCCAAAGTAAGTGGCTGGGGGGGCAGGAGGTGGGGAGGGCAGGTTGCATGGTCTTCCTCATGTTTACTCCACCTCTACCTCAGGCCTTGTGTACCTCTGTTCCCCACTACATGTCCTCCCATGCACCCCCAACCCCACTGCACAGTCACCCCCATGATCCCTCTGCCCTTACAGAACAGGCCACCCCAGCCTGGGCCAAGAGACAGCTCAGCTTTGGCTTTGGACCAGAGCCAAAGCTGTAGTTGAGCCAGCACCTCTCCTGGGCTAGTACTCAAATCTAAGATGAAGCTCCCCGACCCTCCCTGGAAATTGGGGAAAAAAAGCCTTGCCTTATATTTGAGTAAATCCAGTTTATTAGAACAAGAAGATTTTCATGGAGATTTTGTATATCTGAAGGGGTTCTGAAGAGTTGGTGGATTAGTCACTTCAGAGAAGAGAGTGGAGCAAAGGAAGAAAAATGATGCTATTTATTAGTAGGGACAATTTACTAAAGCCTAATGCACCTCTAGCTTGTAAAATCAAATGACCAGTGCAGCACAAAAAACTCAGAAGTCATTTTAACTTTTTGCCAATTCTTTCAGGTGTGTAACCATTCGTGGTAAATTGTGCTAGGACAAAAGGCACACTGGGGAGACATTAAAAGTTGCAAGTATCAGTTAAACTCTCCAAAAGTTGTAATTGGAATTATAACCTTATTAGCCATCCCGCTGCCTCCCCATGTATGTGTGCACATTGGTGTGTGTGCGCACGCATGCACATATGTGTGCATGTGTGCGTACACATGTGCACATGCATGACCTGGAGATGGGTTCAGGGGGAAGAGCACAGTGCAGCTTCACTAGTAAGCTTCAACTTTTGAAACAGCACTGTGGGTGTGTGGAGGCAGGACATGCTGATCCTCCTTAGTGCTGAAGCCTGCCACCACAGCAATATAGACAAGTCCCAAAGAGTGTTGTTTCCTGCAGGCAAGATTTATCTTTCCATAGAGACTCCTTTTATGCCAGGGGAGCAAATCTGAAAAATACTGAACACCACAGTCCTTAACCCAGAACTAATGGAGATTACCTGAAAGTTCATAGGCAATTTCCAGGCTGAAATGCAAAATAAGGTTTTGTTTTCTTTTTTCTTTTTTTGAATTTATTTTTATCCATTAGTGCTAAAGCAGTGAGCACAGTGTTTGCATGACCCTTGAAAGGCATCTAATTTCACAGTATTTTAATGAATTCTTAACTATGATGACCGTATTTCTGAATAGAACATACAGAACATGCAATACTCCGCCTTCCAGACACCTACTGTGTTAAAACTAAAAGGCGATATTTTCTGTGTTGTACTAGTATTGATTTAGGGAAATCACTTCTCAATCTAGCCTTTCCAGGTTACTACCGCCTTTCATGTGGCTATAAGACAAGTTTGAAATATGGGATGTTTTCATTTTTTACATGTTAAATTCATGTTATCTATATTCAGAAATACATTTTAAGTTCTTCTGCCCTTTGGTTCATATTTACCAGAGACTACTTTAAAGGAAACAACTGCTCCATGTTATACATGAAAGACCACTTACATTTTTGCTTTACAAGCTATTGACTTTTGATTTAATGTAATTTTAAAGTAATCAATAACTCATTACCATTAGACCTGCACCTTGAATTATCTACTGTTCTACTAGGTGCTGTAATTTACTGTTACTGGTATCGTTACAGGGCAAACCCTGGTTTCACTTACTCTGCTGCAAACCCAAAATCTGATCCCATTGTTGCAGTGTTCTCAGATACACTGCTGTAAATCTGGAGGGACAGTACAGGCACCAGATTTACAGTAGTCTGATGGAGTGTCAACAGAGGAGGAGCAGAACTTAGCTGTTAGAATATTCAGAGCATTTAATGACCCATCATGTTATAAACAAAACAAAGACCCTGCACCTACTTCTGTTGTAACACATCAGTACATTTAATGGAATACTTTTATGCATGGTGATTGTTACCATTAGAAAAACTAGGCACCAGCCCATGTTGTTTTTCCTCTGTTCTCTATCATTTCCTCTTGGGTAGATTGCACATTCCCCGCCCCCCAAATCGCATGCTATAAAACTCAACCCACAATAGTGCAGAATTGGGAAGTACTTGCATAAGTATCTTAATTTAAAAACATTGTCACATTAAATCTTAATTATTAAAGCCATTTAATTCTAGGAGTTAGCAAAGGTCCTGGAGGATTTTCAACTGCTGCTAAAATTGATGGTGACTGTGAGAGATGACAAACTCTCCCTCCTAATGGTTAAACCAGGTAACTGACTGGTGCCAGAACCTATCGAGTGGCACTAATACCCATTCAAGAAGTTTAGAAATCTCCCCTTCCCCCCTTACTAAGAAGAGCCAGGAGGAACAGGTTAAGTTACAAGGAAGTCCTATGATGAGAGAACTCCAATAGCAACCTTATACCTACTTAATAGTTGAGCATAATGATTAACTTCAGAACTCAACAAATTTAAAGTGCCACTCTGTGACGAGATCAGAGAAAATATTTTCTGTATTAGATCTTAGAATTACATTATAACAGATTCATCTGCAAAATATTAGCCTTTAACAAAAAGACACTTTTGTTTTAAGGAAGTGAGTAGAAAAATACTAATACTTTGTTCCAACAGCAATAGCAATGCACTTGTTTTAAGTGATAAGTTCATACTATTCTCCCCACTCAAAGTAGTATGGTTTGCAGAACCAAGCTTTGAGGTAAGAATCAAACCATTACAACATCTTCTCAACAATGTGGAAAACTATTAGAACTGGATGTATGTTCATGATGGCCATTTATGAAGATCTTCCATGTTTCAATGCCAATTTTGCAAAATGTCATGCAAAGATGAAATATTACAAGCATGGCACTGGGGGGGGGAGGGGAGAGATAATTCCAAAATAAATTTCAAACACCTTAAAAAGTGTGATGCATTTATAGACATAAGAACATATTCAGGCTTTTCCACTGTGTTTAGGATCTTAAATGTACCCACGTGGACTAACCCTTACATGAGTTTTAACTGAGTCAGTAGCATCTGAACGTAAGCATGGACATTAAGCTACATGGACTGCAAACACTTTGGAGGATAGCATTAGAATCTTAACAGATCTTGATAAATTAGAGAACTGAGCAATAGAAAAGAGAATATAATACCTAAAGAAAAGTGCACAAATGCAAAATGGGGATTAAACAGCCAAGCAATGCAACTACCAAGAAGAATCTGGGGTTAGAAAGGATTACAAATGCAATGTGAGTCTACAGTATAATACAATCACCCATGATGATGACGATGATGATGATAACAATAACAACAACAATGGCAAAGACAATTTTGGTCTACATTAACAGAAAAAAAATGTATGCAAAACATGGGAGATGGTAGGAGGCACATCTAAACATGCCCTTATGGCACTGTTACTACTGTGCCATCATTTAGTACTTCCTTTCGAAAGTAATACTGTGCTGGTGGCACACAGATATTTTTAGCTGCTATGTTGCTGTAGCAATGTGCTATACCGAGGGAGCACATTGCTGTGGTGACGTAGCGGCAGCATCATGGTTTTGGCACGTGGATGCTATGTCACTGTAGCATGTGTAGACACACCCAGTACCACTCTACTTGGCACTGGTTAGGTCTCAGATGGAGTATGAGGTACAGTTCTGGGCTCTACATCTTAGGAAGCATGTAAAGAAACTGAAAAGAATCCAGACATAACTGACAAAGATGACTGAGAGGCTGGATTACATACTGTTTAAGGAAAGACAGAGAGAACTGAGTATGTTTAGTCTAGAGAAAAGGGCTAAATACAGACAGTCAAAAAGCCTGAGACTAAATCCATTCAATCATTACATGTTCATCTAAACTGCATAGATTAAACTGACAAAAAAAAGTGAACAGACATTCACATTTGATTCTGGAAATGCAACTAAATATGCAGTGGTCCAGGCCACAAGCCAGGGGGTGCAGGAGTGGGGAACAACACACACACACACTAGAGCATGCCTCCCTGCTGAGCTGAAGCAGACAGCTTGGGACAAGGCTAACTCACCCACCCTGTGGGGTGGGGTTTGCAGGAGAGGTGAAAAGCATCCTGGGAGGGCATGACTGTGAAAGCATGACTGTGAGTTAACTGGAATCTAGAGGGGACAGAAGTTCAATAAAGTGACTTAACCTAAATCGGTGAACTCTGATACTACATCCATTCAGATTGATCTTAAACCAGTTTTGGCCATTTTAACATTGGTTTATGTGCACTGAACTTCTGTTGTGTTTTGTTGTGTTATAGATTTGAACCAGTTTCCAATTACTTATACTGGTTGATTTGTAATTTTTGTCCCTAGTCAAGGAGATTGAGGTGGGAACATGAAAAAAGTTTTCAACACTTTGAAAAGCTACCATGAAGAAAAGGTAGAACAGCTTTAGATCTAATTTTAAATCTGCTTGGCAGTTTAAGTATCAGGACATTTTTTCTAAGAATCAGAGGACGTTGAAACAAGCTACCTAGGGAAGATGTGGATTCTCCTTCACTGGAGGATTTGAGATGATGTTGGATAGGCATCTGTCTGGGATGGGTTAGAATAACACATTCTGCATTTGTACAGATGGCCCTTGACAGCCCTTCCAGTCCCATGAGTGGGAAAATGACAAAGGTATAAACATTTACACATTCTAAGTGGTCTCATTAGAAAGCAGGACTACTGTAACTACACAAAGGCAAGCATGTGCATAAATCTTTGCAAACACATGCTCCTAAATTAATTTATATTTGAAAAGAGCTTCATTTCATATGCAATCACCACCTCTCCTTTTTTACAAAATTTTCTGAGACCCAATTTTTTCAACCACCAGGGTTTATTATATTATAAATAGATCTAATTAGTCTTAAAAAACCCTCTAAAAATAATTATTCCATTTTTTTAAAACCGTGCCTTTGACTCACTGAATTCATATCTCTCCTGTCAATTGCAGCTTGCTCTTTTTAGATCTTTCATTACAGTTTTAGGCATAAAGTCATTCAATGTATCACCATGTAGATGATGATTAATTCTCACATTTAATCTGTTCCTTCATTGGCATAAGCACTTTTAGAAATGTTGGATATTGAAGCAACAACATTCTTAGATGGTAGCATTTTTTTCTAACCTTTTCTGCTGTGGAATATTTCAAAACAATCATATGAAGATTATTATATATTGCTTATATTCTTTTTGACACAACACATATACATACAGACACATATGTGTGTATTTGTGTGTGTGCATGTGTGTGTATACATTGTGTCAAAGAGAACATAAGTAGTATGCAACACGGGCTATTATACATACATACAAGCATTATGCATTAAATATATACAGTATATAATGCATAATGCCTATGTGTGTGTATGCATGTATGTATGTACATGAACATGCAAAAAGATATATTTGAATATTTACCTATATTTGCTTATCCATCCACCTAAAAGACAGCTTTAATTCACAACCTCTAAGTTACTATATTTCTCAAATAGTCTAGTCTACACTAAATATGATTCTTGTGGTCAGTGACACATTCCCTTGTATAGTGATGAACTTTAAAGCAGGCCAGATAAATCAAAAAGTAGACCTGCTTCCAGGGCTACCTGAAAGCACCAGGAAGGAGTTTCAGGGAAATAATTTTAATATAATTCCATTACTCAATCTACATAGCAGCACTGGCTGCCCACTACCCAGCATGGCAGCTGGATCCCTATGCTGAAGCATTAGGCATACTGCAATAGTTTTCAGGTTTTCTCCTGAAAATCATTCCATTTAAATCTGTTGTTAATGTTGTTTATTATTTATTAAAAAGACAATAACCTTGAATTCTAGATATAACCTACAAGTAATTGCTTGTAACTCACTCATTTCCTAGTTCCCTTCTTAATTTCTGTAGCTTTGAAATTGTTTTGATTTTTAGATCCATCCAGTTGCTATTTGAAAGACCTTCAAACACTGATTCTGTACAAAAGGCACTAAGTAAACAATAAAAACCAGAATTTTCTACATTTGTTCAGTTACAGCAATATTACCATTTCCAGTAAAACCTATTAGATGAAAAAATATTCCATCAAAAATGTAATTTCTAAAATAACAGAGTCCATTTCAGTACCAATAATGTGTTCAGTCTAGCACAAGTACAAAATGAAAGTGGCCCCTTCTTTAAAAAACTTACAGGCTAAGAAAGACTTTGATGTTCTCCAACCCTGCATCTATTTTTATATATACAGGCTACATATTAACGTTTACAAGCACATCCTCTGTAGGATCAGGCCCTAATAGCACGATCTCGCTAATGGTATAGAAGATTATGTCTACTACTTAGCATACTCTGTGGGGAAGAAGTGAATCATCATGAATAGATGAAGGATAGTGGCCAGTTGAGCTGAAAGATAGCGATTTTTCTAGGAATAAGGGAAATAATGAAAATGACAGAGATAAGACTGGGAGAATTATAGCCCAGATTCCCAGTTCATTTGCCATGCATGTTCCTGAGCACAGTAAAAACTAAGAAGCCCTAACTATGCTATTCCCTGGATTCCCAACCTTAAAGGTAGACTTCACAGCTTCACAAAAAGCACCACTTTTTTATGTGCTTTTGCAGATTTTACCTTCTGATGTCATGATGTGAAGAACAGAGAAAGAAAAAGGATTTGCTAATGTTCTTATATGCCATGCAATGATCTATCTGGTACTGTAGACATTGGTGTAAAAATGTAATCACAATAACAAAAACAGAAAATTGGGTTAAATTTTCTGCTGATAAAAACTGGCATACTTCCCTTTACACTAGCAGAGAATTTGGCTTATACTCTCACAAAGTAATAAATACACTTTTATGATACGATAAAAGTAGCATGGAACTTTGTTATTTTTAATTGTAGTTTTATTGTCATTGATCCATCTCAGAATAGGTTTTCTTTTTTGGCCTCAAAGTTAAAATAATAAATGTTTCATGGGATATTAAATAATCAAAGTCAAATCAATTTTTGACTCCCCCTTCCCCATTTTCAATTTAAAGAAATAACGATTGCAATATCTACTAGCAAGAACTTCAGTTAATGTAAGACATTGTACCGACAATAATCTTGTTAGTAACTAAGAGAAAAAAACATCTGGATGCAGGGTAGGAAATCTTTTAAAAAATCCCACCAACTTTAAGATTAGTAAATATAATTAGCATGCTATTACCATTCAAAATCTTTAGAGAACATGTACCATTTGATAACAGTAATAGAGTTAAAGGGGAAGAGGCAATAACTATAGACTCCAGGTATGGACAGATGTGTGTGGAGGTTAGATCAAGTTTAAAATGACTGCTTAATCTAAGGTAAATTGGGATGGGGGGCTAGTGGAGGGGCTTGAGCAGATCAGTGTGGCAAGCAAAGTCTGTGGGGGGTGTGGGGAGGATTAAAGGGGCTACCAGGGTATGTGAAGGGTTGTAGGGTTGAGGTGGGGCAGCAGGGTCCACAGGGGGAGGTGGGGGTATGGGTGGGGCAAGCAGGGTCTGAGGGGGGAGGGCTGGTGGGATACAGGAGAGTTTGGCAGGATCAGTGGGAAAAATGGGACTCATGGGGGTGGGGGCTTGGGGAACCAGGAGAGCTAGGAAGGCCTGTGGGAGGATTCCTGGGGTCCACAGGGGTTCCCAGGACCTATTTTTAGCCCTTCAAGTCCCCCCACCCCAACTTACTTCCTCAACTCCAAGCACTGGTGAACACCAGTAAAACTGGATCCAGGAGTGGCTTGTAGGATGAGGGGTTTGATAGGGTTGGCAGGGGCTGGCTGGTCTTCAGGGAGGAGGTTGTCCACCTGGAGGTGGGGGTAGAGTCCAGGGGGCTAAAAATAGCCCAGTGCTGGGGAGATGTAGGAAAAGCACAGCCCCAGCACTGGGGCCAGAGTCTGGGCTTTTGCAGCCCTGGGGCTGTGCTGGAAACCATAAAGAAATTCAGTTAGATCATTAGATCGGTCCTGCCAGGCCCAATCTACATTATACTGTCTCAGAACTACACTTCATTTAGATCAGGTCATTTTTAGACTGATCTAACCTTCCTGAACTTCTGTAGAGTTTGCATTTAGATTGACTAGGGATCTAAGTATAAGGTCTGCACGTGGACAAAGTAAGTTTGATCAGGTGAACATTTTTAATGCAATCTAACCTCCCTGAATGTCTGTACCTAGCCAAAGTCAAACAAAGATCAAGAAAAAAAGGAAAACACTGTATCCCCTTAGCTCCTTCTTTCCATGTCTTGTCTCAATCCTCCAGATACGTACACATGGCTCTTTAATCGTATAAGTTATCCTGTTGACTTCAATGGGACTAGCCAAGTGAGTAAATTTAGCAAGTCAACATTTACAGGATTGCATCTTACACAGAAAGCCTTTTGACAAAAAAAATACCTTCTCTACATATCAAAGCATTGGAAAGACTGACTTCAACAGATTTAAGATTAAGCTAAATCAGGGGTGTCACACTTAACTTGTGCTCTGGGCTAGATCAGGACCACAGGGCTCCTTGCGGGTTGTATTCATACCAGGGCATAAGGAAGTGGTGGCAGCAGAGGCAGCTCCATCTCAGATCCCAGGATGTATAGTGGTGGCTCTGTTCCCAGAGCTGGAGTAGTCATTGCTACATGCCCTGTACTGTGCCAGCAGCAGCTCTAGCTCCAACTCTGGCTCCAGAACAGGACATATGGTGGGTGCCAGCAGCTGGAGAGGTAGGGCCATAGCTATGGAAGTTGGGCTGCAGCAGAGGAAACAGCTGACATGGCTGGAAGTCAACAAGGGCTGTTCTGGCTCTTGCTCACCCTCCTGCCACCAACCGCCATGCTCACTGGGACCAAGGGGCTTAGATTCTGAGGCCAATCCTCCTTCAACCATGCCCCCTAATTTCTAGTGGCCTACTCTGCAGGCTGGATCCAACCTGTTTGATACCCCCTGTTGTATATCAATAGCAAAACTTTTACTGTTCTCAACAGATGCAAGGCCTAGGCTTTTATAAGTGAAAGTACCTCTGACCTAACAAGGTACTGGGGCTTCCCTCCATTCTTTGGAAATAGAAGAGTAAGTTCATCAAACCTTTTTGGAAGTTGTCATTTTGATCACTACAAGCTGCCTGTAAGACCCTGCATCTGACCAGAGAAAACTGAATCAATGCAACAAATCAGCTCTGACAACTGTCTGAATTTGAAAACTTTTCTAAGAGATAAATAGTCATGGAAAAGAAACATAAAATGGCCTGTAAAATAAAATTAGAATTTTCTCACAAAAGGTTATGTCCGCCTGACATGCTCACTCCTGAATGCTTCAGCGGTGTAGTTGCTTATGAAGAGGAAGGTATCTAAAAAGACTCAGTCTGAATTTGCTGACATGCTCCAAAATTAATAAATAAAATCTGCTTAGAAATATAAACCTTTAAGAAATGGCCTAGTGTAGGGAGCACACATTATGTGCTACCGTATACTTCGGCTCTTGCTGGTGGCTTTTTTCCCCTACGCAGTAGTTCCATTTTCGTAATACGTTTTTGAAGGGTTGATTCTTAGAGATGCCAAGAATCCACAAGTCCTGCAGAAGGAACAAAAGGAGTCATCCTTTGATCTCATAAAACTGTCCAGTCAGGTATTTTCTTAGGTGCCTTTTTTCACCTTTGATTTTCTATAGCATAGATCTTTGCTTGTCATTCTCTGTGATCCCTGGCCCCTGTATTGTGATCATGCTTGTTTTTTCTCAATCTTTTTATGTTTGCTTGGTTAATTTCTGCACTTTCCTACCTTTATACAAGTTACTTTTCTTCCTGGCCTTTATTATTACAACTGCTACTTCTACTATTACTAATTGTTATTATTACTAAGTATTGCCTGCTTGCCTTAGAGTTATCTGTTCAGATTTTCCCTTGAACACAGAACATTGGAGGCTACTTTTCCTGCTTCTACTTTTCACACTGGTTTCACTCTATTAACGTTAGTGGAAATAGTTTTCATTCACAGCAGCATTAGTGAGAACACAGCCACAGGTGTAAACAATTGATGTATTAATTGACCCTGCTTGAAGCTGTTTTGCTTAAATATTCATTGGGCCAGATAGAACACAACTTTATAGTGTGCTGGTTCAGATTCTCACTGGGAGAGGTGGACATCTGCTCCAATTAATTATTGAAGCATTTTACGCAAAATGTAAAAGCTTCAATAGGAAAGCTAAAGACACACCCCTAGATCTCCCGTCAGATATAAAAACCTAAAACCTGGCAGTTAGTTCATACTCCTGGAATGCAAGAGATGTTAGTTCAAATCTCTGAATTAGCCAGAGAGAGGGTATTTGAACCTCCCTCACACCTGGCCTATGGGCAGACATTACATATAAACCAGTTTAAGAAACTGGTTTAAATATGTAATAGAACAGATGTTCAGGGCACACAAACCAGTTTGAAAATGGGTGAACCCAGTTTGAGATAAACTTTGTTGAATGTAGTATCAGACTTAACTGATTTGGGTCAAACCGGTTTACTCAATGTCTGTCCCAGACCCCTTCCTGGTTTAGGTTAAACCAGACTTCCCCAGCATCCCAGTATGTTCTTGGGGCTGGGCGTGGCTCTCTGCTTCACAGCATAGATGGCCCTTCCCCTCTGCTCCCTGGCTGCAGCTCTGGCAGAGACTGCAAGAGTCTGCTGGCTTCCCCCTGCTCCCTTCTGCCTTACACAGACACCTCTCAGCATTAGCTAGCTATGCACATGCTGGCTATGTCTGTGCTATGCGAGATGGGACAAAGGACAGTGGCTCAGAGCTCTTTGGAGCTAATCAACATTTCAGCTGGTAATGTCCCCCCCTTCCTTCCTTGTAACAAGATGTTTAAGAGCTTGAACCAATGAGTGATCCTTTTGTTTTGTTGATGGGGTGATAAATTCTGTGTAAACCCCTCCCTAATCACAGTGCCTTGCCACCCCCCCCCTCAGCTCAGCACTATAGAAGGCAAGGGAGGGCTGCTCTAGTGCCCACTGGTTTCTAATCTGAGCCACTGCAGGCCTGTGCCTGCATTTTTTCAGTCCAGAGGGGATGTCTGTATGGTTACAAACTGATTCTGCCTAGGCAGGATAGACTAGTCTGCAAAGATTGAATTAATTCAAGCTCGGGCTTTATGAATGTCTGTCCCTAGCCCTGGTGTCAGAACCACTTGACTGTAGGGTACAGAGTCACTGAAGCATCCTCTCATTTTTGTTAATGGTACTAGATCTCCTTGTGAAAGTAATCTGAAACATCAAAACATTTAATTTTGACACTTCTAAAATAAATCATTTGAAACTTTAAAAATATTTTCTCTGTCTTAATTGACCCCAACTTATTGAATCTGGTTTTAGGACTACTTTCATCTGATCTGAATAAATAATTCAGTGAATAAACTATTTGCATGAGAAGGGGATCAGGCCCCTGATCTGGGTATCCCTGTATTATTGCTATTCAGACGAATGGAAGTACTCTTTCATAAAATACAGAAAAAAAGTTTTGAAATGGATTGGAAATGATTGGCTGGTATTCCGATTTCACAGAGATATAACTACTAGTTTCCCTGTTTTCAGTCTATAATAACATGAATAATATACATGCAGAAATCATGTTGGCAGTTTTGTAAACAATAATTCAGTGTTGAACAACAGAGTAAACTGTAAAGATTAGAGAAAGCAGTCATCACCCACAATGTGAGTCCAACAGTGAAAGATGCTAATTAATATTTTATAATCATTTCATTATCTGGAAAAAAAGAAAGAGGTTGCCAAAATGATCATCTGACCTCTCCTTCTTCTGCCCTTCTTACACACAAGAGAAATCATAATAAAGCCTATGATGCTGTTTAGATGGAAGTAGAAGAATCTGAACCTTCTAGAAAGTGCTAGTTTGTTTCACTTGTATCCAAAATGTGTCACAAGTAATACTCAACAAGTAAATATAATATCAAAGACATCTTACTGAAAGAAGCACTGAGAAAAATAAACCCAGAAGTAATTACTGAAATACATCCAGGCGCATAATTCCATGTAGTAAGGATGGTACCTTGTGAACTGGTTACCTGAAGCTAAACTGAAGCACACTGGGTCAATGGTACAAAGAGCAGCCAAATGCTGCGCAAGCCAGTCCTGGACTGACCTATGTCATGAGATACAGTTTGCCTCAGACACATGAAACCTGTGAGTTATGTATGAGGCCCTGAAGAAAGCTCTTGGCCCAGTTGTCACTAAAGTTGCCCCCCCCTCAAATCTTGAAATGGCAAAGTAAAAGTCACTAACCAGAACAAGCAGATGTCACACTGGGTCAAATATTACTTAGAGTTTTATTCCCATGAAACAGACATCTCAGAAGAGGCACTAGAGCAACTTCCAACTGGAAATGTATTGGCATAGCCAGGCAAAGAACCTACAGCAAAAGACCTTATCAAGGCCATAAACTCTCTAGGAAGCTAAAAAGCACCAGGGGAGGATGGCTTTCCAGCTAAGGTTCTCAAGTACAGGAAGGCTAGCCTGCTACCACATCTTCATCAGCTTTTAGTGTGCTGCTGGAAGGAAGATCAAGTGCCCCAGGACATGCATGACACTAACATCATCACTCTCTACAAGAACAAGGGAGACAGCAACAACTATAGGGGGATTTCTCTTCTCAGTGTCACAGGCAAGGCTTTTCCAAAGTTATCTTGAAATGCTTGCAACTACTTGCTGAATGCATCTACCCAGAATCAGTGCAGATTCAGAGCAGGGAGATCAACATAGGAAATTATATTCTCCTTATGCTAACTGTAAGAAAAATGCAGAGAACAAAATAAGTCACTGTGGGCACTTCTACGCATGATGCTGACATTGGCGGACAAAAACCATGGCATGCTCCTTTGGTATAATGCATTAAAAATAACCAAGCACCATGTGGATGATGCAGTATGGGCTGTTACTGCACTGCCATTTAGTAAGTCCAAAAGGAAGTACTAAATGACAGTGCAGTAACATGTAATGTGCCCAGTATATAGCATTTGTCAACCTGACAAAAGCCTTTGAAACTGTCAGTGGAGCAGGTTTGTTCAAGATCCTGGTAAAGACTGGATGCCCCCCAACATTACTCAACATGATACGCTCCTTCCATGAAAACATGCAGGCCACAGTTCAGTTTGATGGATCAACCTCTGACAGGTTTGAGATGAAAAGTGGAATGAAGCAGAGTTGGGTTCTGATGCCCACATTCTTTGGGATCTTCTTTTCTACACCGCTGTACTATGTTTTTGATGGGTTATACCTTCACAGGTATAAGGAAGGCATATACCTTCACACAGTATCAGACGGTAAACCCTTTCATCTTTCATGACCAAAGAGAGGAGCATACTTATTAGAGAGCTCCTTTTTGCTATCAATGCTGAACTTGTTGTCCATGAATAAGGTCAACTACAAATACTCATGAATAGCCCTTGCCATGCTTGCAGGATGTTTTCCCTGACCGTCAGCATCAAAAGGATTGTGTTTCTAGGACAAGGTGTTCGCCGGTCACCATCTATCAGCTCTGACAACACACCTGAAGGCAGCGAACAAGTTCTGCTCTCTTAGATCCACAGTGAGCGACAACCTATCACTGGATGTGTGTATTACAAAATGTGTGTATTACAAAAGCAGCTACCACTTTCAGCAAGCTCTCCAAATGAGTCTGAACAGCTTCCACCTATTGCTGCTTATGGTACATCTTTGACATCAAGTGCCAAGACAAAATCACCAACACAGAGGTCATCACCCAAACCAACCTGCCAACCACTACTGCAGTACTTATACAGTGGTGCCTATGCTGGCTTGGCCATCTTCGTAGGATGGAAGATAGCTGCATCCCAAAGGACAACCGGTATGGGAAAACTGCAGATGGGAAGAGAAGAGTAGGACACCCGAAACTGTGCTTCAAAGTTGTCTGCGAGCAGGATACGAAGGTTTTTGGAACTGACCCAAACTTCTGGGAGGCCTTAGCGGGAGACAGGATAAAGTAGTGCTCCCTTCTCAATCATGGGGTGTTTATAGACGTGCTCTAGGGGGTGGGGGAGGGAGGAGCTTTAATTAGCACAGCTCCAAGAGCCGTGCTAATTAAAAGTGCCTGAAGCATCATATTTATAATGGCAGCATGGTGCTTTCAACTAAAACTTGTTGAATAAGCTTTAGTTTAAAGCACCCCACTGCCATTTTTCAGCACGGGGACACTGATTCATGTGATGCTGGAGTCTGCTGGAACATGGTAATTACCGTGCTTGATTAATCAAGTCTGCTTCGATGCGCTGTAATTACAGTGTGTCACAGATGCCTCTCTGAACATGTATAGGAGCCCATGGAGTCTAACATTACAATAAGAAATGGTCACTCGACTTACAACAGAAATGTGAGCGAAGGAAACAGCCTGTTTATATAGTAGCTAATAATGGCATTTACACCTGTGACCAGTGTGACAAGACCTGCAAGTCTAACATCAGTCTTTACATGCAAGAGAAAATGCAACAGCAGTCAGTACAATAGCTGCAATATCCGTCATCACTCGCAGATGAATGGATGCTATAAAAATACAAATAAATAAAAATGGTGGAAAGACACATGCTTTAAATTACATGATCTTCAACCTTGTAAGTTTAAAATTGCTGGTGGCTATCAATAGTTTGTCACTGACAGCCTTTTTTTTTAGGTTATCATATTCCAATGCATAAGACTTTCACCCTTCGTTGACGATATCTTTGCAACTGTAATTCCTCTTATGCAAGTGCAGTGATGATTTGCAGTGATCTTTTTTTTTTTCCCCAGGGATGGGGTTTTAATGAATATAGCAAGCTGTTGTGATTAAATTAACTACAGAATGTCAGGGAGAAAACAAGGGGAGATTTTATTTTCTACACTTGGTTTCCAGTTTAAAGAACCTATAATTAGCTACTGATGGTAGGTTGTGGGGTGGTAGCTGTTTTATAAGCTTTAGCCTCCAGGCTGGACTGTTTCTTTGATTCAGGAATCTGCACAGTAAGTCCATTAATCAATTTTATGCAGTGTCACAAGCCTACTTCAACAGCTCTCATGTCCCTTACTGACTGTCTGTTAGGTGTGATTTCAGAGCAACTGGCAATTCCAGGCTAGTCACTCCTATGAGAATGAGGACCAATATTATTTTTTTTGCACAAGCCAGAGAAAGGTATGATTCGTTAAGCTGTCAAAATCTCCTCTGCTAGAGCTGGAAAGGCCCAGATAAGACTGGTGCAGCTCAGATGCAATGAACTAAGTTGGTTCACTGGAAAATTTCAGCTTCTTTTCAGTGGTTAAGTAGCAGATGGTGGAGAGAAGCTTGATGTCTAAGGAAGATGAGAGCACTTTGGATGTGTCATATGCAGTGAATACAAGAGCTTGCAATGTGGCTAACTTGTTTTTCATCTCCTTACCATCACCAGTTGTGTGTCCAGCTATCCAAGCTATATTTGTAGAAACTGTCTTTGGTGGTGGTGGGGGTGGAGGAAGGAGGCACCATATTTTTTCATAAAATATTGCAGCTCTAGGAGCAGTTAACTACCCACCTTTTCTTCCCTGGAGGATCCTTTGTTCTGGCTGATGCTGGAGGGCAAGGTTTGCATGGCATGAGTTTAGTCACCCTGAATTCAGACAGTTCAACAATTGTCCCCTAGTCTCTTTATTTAACAATCTAAATATATAGTTATTTGGACAGACTTTTCAGTGACCTGAATCATTAATGTAACTTGAATTAAAATAGTATATATATAAATGTTAAGGAGAAAATAAGGGACAACAAATTCAGGACAAACTGAAGTGACAAGACATTCTGTTTGTTGTGTATGTGTTACACAATATTCATTTAAACTCCTTGCAGAAGTTGCTAATCAAGTGTCTTTCATTATTTCTAGAAGAAGGTCCTGAGCTGCACTAAGCAACAACAGCTTTTACTTTTTAACCCATCTTTATTTCAATACTGTTTTCTTTCTAGTGCTCTTTTTGGGGAAAAAAACTGTTTTGTACATTAAAGACAGGCATCTGCTGCATCCTTAATGCCCAACCCCACTTCTAAAAAAAACAACAACAAAAAACCCCAAAACAATAAAAACCCCAAAGTGAAACACCTATGCCACAGATTTTCGTTCAGTTCTCATTAAGCAGCAGCATGATTTGGGGGCACATTTCCTGTAACTCAAAGTACTAAATGAGCACAGAACTCACAAACCCTATGATAATATGGAAGCCTATTCTATTTCTGTGCACAAAAAGTAAGGCAATCTAATAAGGTAAAAGAGAGTTATAAAGGGACAGGAAGATTGATTCAACTGATTTGTACCAATTGACCTGTGATGGCTGAAATCAGCTAACGTCTTTATGTTTGAGACTCAATTTCCTTCATTACACATGGGATTAAACCAGCGGAGGAGAAAAAAATTACTAGGCAAGACAGGGGTAGACAGGACACAAACCAATAGGAATATGTTCATTTCAGTACAACTTTTAAAGATTTGGAGGTGGCAAACTGAAGTTTAGAACTTGAATCCATCAACAACAGAGGCACAATTCTGTGACTTCGGAAAAATTTCTCTGGAGAAAGCAGAACAAGGCTTAATGATCATACAGTGTGGTATCCATGGGGAAACCTTGGCTTGTTAGTGGAGAAGGAAAAAAAAATGGATGAAAACAAAGACTACAGCGATGACAATGGCAACGAAGAAAATGATGACAAAAGATGAAGACGACAACAATGAAGAAGAATCTACAAGATTTCCATTCAATAAAGCATTAGAAATGTTGCTAATAAAACTCTGAACCATACAGAGCAGTACAACACTCACAGCCCCCCTGAGTCTGTTCCTTCTTTATGTAAGGTCAAGGTAAAGAAGAGCTGCATACAAGAGGGAGGCAAGTTCCACTATATCCAGTTTGGACATTTCTACTCTTCCTCAGTAGCATTTTCCTATGTGACGTTTTAAGTCCACTACTATTTGTCGTGTCCTCTGTGACTACAAAGAATAATCTATTACTGTCCTCTTTATAACCACCCATCAGGTATTTGAAAACTGTTATCAAATCCTCCCATGTAGTCATCTCTTTTCCAGGCCACATAATCCTATTTCTTTCACTCTTTTCTCCTAAATCATGTCTCCTAGATCTGTAATATTTTTTTCTCCTCTCCATGGAATTCTTTCCAGTTTGTCTAAATCTTTCTTGAATTGCCATGTCCAAACTGGATGTTACTCAGCGGAAACCTCAGCAGTGATGAATATATTGAAAGAATCACTTTCCCAATGTGTGGATAATACTGTTAATGCAACCCAGTATGCTATTTTTTTGTTGTTGTTGTCCCTGAAAATAAAGTGAAAACTCCTGAAAGACTCCCTGGGTGCATCCAGATGAATGTGCATGTGCCTACTGCTGCATCTCAAAGCAGTTTGAGATGCCGCAAGAGACACACTGGGAACTAAAAAATGTTCCTTGTGCTGCAGATCTGCAGTGCGGACTCTAAATTTGATACTGGGAAATCCCAGTATCCAAAAACAAAAACAAAAATCTGCTGGAAAAAAGTGCATGCCCTGAAGCGACCAGAGGCTGAATTCTCCAAGGAGATGGTCTGGCACTTGGCCAGAGCGTCATTATGCTTGCCCCCTTCCCCTGCTGCCCCAGCACACCGTCATTAATTATGATGATAGAGGCATTGGGAGGTTTCCAAACTGCTTCAAAATTGTAAATATCTATCAGTAAAACATTGCCCAACTCTCTCTATATAGTGGCACTTCATTTTAATCTCAGAAGAACATGGATTTGGGGTATTTTAATGAAATCATTTGGTTTTTTTATTAGAGAATTTGCAATTTTTAAACTGGAAACAGGAGGATCCCTGCTAGTGAGATAAGTGGCAAGACCCAGGCAGAGGAGCCTGCCCAGGGTCAGCACTAGGGATCTAACTGGAGGGCAGATGAGGCAACTGACCTGGCCACTTGGGGCCAGGAGAGCATGGTTTGAAAATTCAGAGTGGGCCACCACAGTGAGCACATCTTCTGGGCAACAGCTGCCTAAATGGCAGGGCAGGAGCACCAGAAGACATGACAGTACTTCTGCATGAAGGCCAACTGTGCAGGTATGGCCCATTGGCAGCTGACCCACAAGTGCAGGAGGCTCTGCTACAGTGCCCATACCACAGCCCAGGTGGCTGTGCAGTCCCTGGCTGTGTCTGGCAGGTGTGCAGCCATGGAGCCACAGGTCCAAGGAGCTGCATGCTGTAACAAGTAGCAGCAGGTCAGATCCAGGCAGCAGCCCCCTCTGCCAGACTGCTGCAGTGGGTAGAGGGTGCAGGGGCCACTCTTGGTCAGGGCTGCTGCAGCAGTCCAGCTGGTAAAAGGGGTAGTGTGTCCCCAGATACCAACTGGCTTCAGAAGCTCCTGAGGGCAAGTATCTCTGAGCTGCTCACTAGGGCAGCTTTTTATACTGCTGGGGCCAGTGCAAGTGCTGGCCCCAGGCTCTAGCTCCATGCTCTAGCTTCCCCTGGAAGATCCAGGAAGAGCTGGGCATGGCCAGTTTGCCTCAACTGGCACAATAAGCCCCACACCAAAGTGCATCTTCAGGTGCATGTGCTGAGGCACAAGTTTCCGGCACAAATTTGTGCTGCTGCTATTTGCGCTGCTGCAAAAGGAAGTAGAAATGCACAGTTCAGTAACAATGTCACTATAGGGCAATGTGTAGATGTACCCACTGTTTACTCCCATTGAGCTTGCTGTTCATTAAGAGCCCAGGGTGTTTTCAGTAGTACTGTAGCTTAACCATTTTATTCCCCGATTTGTAACTGTGCACGTGACTGTTCCATCTTAAGTGCAGGACTCTGGAGTTGTTCCTACCGAATTTAATTTAATGTGATTTATTTTGAACTATCTTTCCAAGTTTATCAAAGCCATCATGAATCCTAAATCTATCCTCCAAAGTGTGTTCCACTCTACCCAGCTTGATGTCACCCACAAATTTTCTAACTCCGTGCTCTATAATTATTATTAAATGGATTTCTCCAGGGAGAATCAGTACTTAGGATGCAACTTCTTGTATTCAGAAAAGTCTTTAAAGGTCTTACGCAATGTTGAGGTCATGAGGGTCAGGATGAATTATCTCAGAAGTCCCATCACTAGGGTGGGTGAGACTGTGGAAACCGTTTAAAACAAAGAGACCAGTGCATCTCCAAATATAAGCATAGGTAAACAGGCAGAGCCACAACACCTGGGGGACACCACAACTTTTAACAAATCAATTCAACAATTTTGGTTAGGGTATTACAGTAAAAGCTGCCTTAACTGGCACCTTACAAGACTGCGTGCTCTATTAACCGGCATGCCAGCTTGTAAGGTAAAAGTGAAACCGGAAGTACCCACTGTGGCACTTCCAGTTTAGCTGAGCCCCCACAGCCCGGGGCAAAGCAGTCTGTACTCCCAAGCCCCCACACCCTGGGGCATAGCAGCCTGTACAGGGCCTGCCTCCCTATCCCTTGGGGCCCATGGGGGTGGTCAGCGATACGGCGGGAGGGGCGGCAATACCCCGGATGTGGCAGGAGAGGTGGAAGCCTGAACAGGCAAAGACGCCTGTTTGGACCTCTCAGGTAACCGGCATATTTTGTTATCTGGCACCCTCCATTCCCCATGACAGCTGGATAGCAAAGCTTTTGCTGTATGAACTACTCCCTTGCCTTCCTCACCACACTTCTTAACTAACGCCGCTTCTCCCAAATCTTGGCTGTAAATATAGGAGGTCATTTTCCCTCCCTAAAAGTATCTCTATTTTATATTGGCACAGGGGGGCATATACCTCTTGTAAGTGAGAGTCATGATTTCTTTATATCTGTTTACACATAAGTGTTTCATGCCACCTCTTAATATTACCCCCAATATGTACACAAAGACTGTATGATCCATTTGCAAGTGATATTTTATACAAACTGAAGTAGTTATATATTCACACAAGCCTGCGTAATTTATTGTCTTGCAAGAAGAATAACACTAGTCACTTCCATCACCATCAACACTGTGATAAGGGAGAGCTGGCAAATGTTTATGATGATGATTACAGTGTGTGACTCCCTATGGGTTTTAGACAGTTATTAAAACTACAGACAACAGACAAAAACAGTCTCACCTCATTTTTTTCCCATAAAGAGTAGAATACTGTTATGTTTTAGTTCACACTGTTCTATGAATATGAATAAAAGATGACTGAGGAAGTTTAGCCTTTCTTCATCTGCATGCTGAAGCGTTCTTACATTGAAAGCAAAGGATGCTCCTGAGGATGCTGTCAGAATAATGTTCTGTGTGAATTTCAGAGTAGGAAGGAGTCAGCTAGATGAACAAACACCACATTTTAAACCACAGAGAAACAATATTAGGTTTGCATGACCCAATAATAATAATAATAATAATAATAATAATAATAGGTGTGGATGACCTAATCAAGTTTAACTTGATTGTGATATTTTACTTAGAAAATGATCCTTCGTGGATCTATACTGTAGTTCAAAAGTAGTGAAAAAGTTAAAATTCTATGGGAGAAAAAGCAAGAGAAGTATGTACTGTACAAAATAACCCTACACTACAGGAGTGGAATAAAATACTACTTTATTTTGAAAGGTTCTACTTATATTTCCTACCTGAATAGACAGATTAAGTCAATATTTCTCGGAGCAAATTAACCTCTCTCATCCAAACAGTACCTGTTTACCAAGTACTTTACTTGTTCTAAGATTTTTTTTTTTTGTAGAAAATGTTAGGAATATGTAGGGAAGCTATATTCTGAAGCGCAAAAAAGAGCAGTAGCACAGAGACCACCAGTTTTTACTAGTTAGGGAAAAAAATGTATATTGCCTTCTAAAGAGAAAAATGTTACAGAGAAGAGAAATTCCTTGTAATATCAGTCCTATAGTGTGGAATTGCCAGTAAATGTGAGGTCTGTCTCCATGCCCAGGCCCTTGGTACCTTACCTAAGATTGCTCAAAATTACTGGCAAATACAATGGACATTTTGAAGTATGGACCTGAATGGAGATCACTATAAACTCAGTTTTTTGGGATTACTGAAGTGCAATCAAATGGTAACAATATCGGGCACGTGCACATGTTCACGGGATGCAATCTACAGTCACACAGCTTTAAGCTGCATGATTATAGATCAGGGCCCTGCTTGTGAACACGTTCACTGATGACAAGAGCCATGTGAGGAACAATAGCTAAGTCAGAGTGGCGGAAGGGGCAGGTGAGATGGGGGGTGGGTAGCAGTAGCGGGTCGGCTGGGTGGGGCATCTACGGGAGTGTTCATGGAATCAGGGGGATGAAGCTGGTAGGTCCATGGTGGTGGGGATGTTGTCTGTGGGGAAGCTGTCTGTCCAGGGCAAGGGTGTGAGAGAACCTGGTCAGGGTTGGGGATGAGTAGCAACAGCACACCCCCAAGGCTAGGGTGTGCAGCTGAGCTTTTCCAGGCCTGCGGCTGTGCTTCACACATGTGCAGATGTTCAGTTAGACCGGGTATGGGTTGGTCTGATCTATATAGTGTACCTCTTTAGGCAAACTAAGTTAGATCAAACTAGCCATTTCTTGCCCAATCTAAACTCCCTGCGTGTATGTATAGTTTGGAACTTAGATTGACTTAACCCTGTATGTACCTATAGAGACCATAGGACTTTATTATGAATTTGTGGTGTTCAGATAAAAGGTTTGATCCCATGTTACTAATATAATCCTGCTCTAGTATGTATAATTTACACATACATTTACACACGTGCATACAAACACTCATATTGCAGTCCCCAACCCAGAAACAGGGAAAGCAGAGTTTAAATTACCTGCTTGATCTGGTTAGTTATTCACACAGAGCTGGTTAATATTAAACTGGCTAGGAAATTAAGCTCAAGAGGGTGATCTTCATGTGAATGTTTGCAGGTAATGAATTTCTGAGAACTGGAATGGTTAAAACATGGATAGGAGGCCATCTGTTATAGTACAGCTGCAGTAAATAACCTCTAACGATTAGTAACGGCTTGGACAAATGCTAAAATAAGTCAGTCTGAAAAAGAAATAACCCATAATTATTACAGGTTTCAAATGTAAGCTTGTTGGTGGGACAGGACCTTATACTTATACAGTACTTCACAGAGTGAGTTCTAATCTGAGTCACTGGGCAATACTTAAAATACATTCTGAGACAGAATAATAAAAAAGAGCACTGAAAAAGCCGAAAGCACAAGGCAAGATAACCCTAGTCTTAAAGTGCCCTGACAAAAGTTGGTCAAACATGCACTTAAAATGGTCCAAAATATTCCACAACCTCTCTCAGCAATATGATACCATGCTTAGCCACTCCCAGTTACAGTATTTTTTCCTAATATTGAACCTGAAGCTTCCTCATTGCAAATTAGGCCCTTTGATTTTAGTGTTGTCCCTTTGGGCTCAGAGAAGTTGATCACCCTCCTCTTTATTGCAGCTGTTTTTACAATTGAACACTGTTATCACAATGCCATTCAGCCTTCTCTTCCCCAATCAAATAATGTCAGATACTCCTATTTTTTTCAAACAATAACAACATAAGTTCCACGTCTAAAGGAGGGGTAACAGTTTCTTTCCTGAAGAATATCCGTACTTTATAAGGAGCATGGAAGACTGTTAATCTAGTCTTGAATTGAGTAACGCTAATAAAAATATGCAAATTGGAGCTTATGGTATCTGGGCCAACAGTATAACAGAAACAAGGTTGAACAAGCCTCTGGGCACAAAGGGCCCTTCTTCAGGTCAGCGTTTGTAAAGACACACGCAGATCCAGGTTATTGTGGGACCTAATGGTGTCAGTTGTGACAATATGATTAGTGCACAGTATCACTTCATGGCAGAGTTAGATTGTTCTGGTGCTTTTACCAAGTAGATTTGAATAATGTTTTATACTTTCCAGATTTTAATAATGTTCTTCCCCCCCCCTCATTTTTACCTTATATCTGAATATCCTGTATTTGGAATATAATCATAACATACCTGTACATGTTGTACTCTAATTATTAATATATACTCTCACCTTTAACAACATTTTAAGAGGGTTTTTTATCTTAGAAATTATCTGCAACTGTAAATGGAGCTTTACAACTGAAAAAAAAGCTACAACAGCAATAAAACAATAAGAACAAAGTCCCTGTCCTGGAAACCTTACAGTATAAATCTATTACTCTTTAGCTAGATGCATAAAAGTTGTATTGTTTTTATTTATGTCTTGTTTCTGCAGCATTTCTAAATTTCTTTTTCTTTTTGCTTTGAAATCAAACAAAAGAATTTGTGAAGAAGAGACAGAAAACTATTGTACTTTGAGCAATGCACATGATGCACCTTCCTAACCCAGATTCCTTTGTACACAAAGCATCCCACAGTCGAATCAAAATCTTCCAGATAAAGCAAAAATCTATAAATTGGGTTGACTTGTATATCTATACAGTAAATATGTAAATTTCTAGACTGGCAGAATGATAGGAATTAATTACAAATCCTTTACATGGCTCTGTAATGTAATAGCTAAACTAACCTGGGACAAAATTTGGTTTGTAAGCAAGTTAAATTTTGTGAAACTGTAAGTATATCAGCTTTATATTGTACTAGACTAGAAATATGAACACAGAATGGTTTCATGGAAATTAAGACAGGGTATTTAAGAATTCATTCAAAACTGTTCTTGGCACTATATAGTTTGAACCAACGAAAGTATTCATATTGTCAGCTCTTGAATTGATACCTCTGCTTAGTGGCATTCAAAATCTCTAATACAACTACTGTATCATTTCTCCCACTTCTCCATAGTTGGGTATGTATAAGACGAACATATTGATATACATGTTTAAAATTAATGATAATGGGCAAGCAACCAACTAAATATGAGGTATTGAATTAGAGGTGGAAAAAAGGTTTATGTTTTCAAAGCCAGGGTGTCAAGCTTGATCAGCTCCCGAGGCCAGATCCAGATCCTTGTGGGGTTCAGTGGGCTAACAGTAGCAGTAGAGTTTAGTCAGTGGAAATCTGGCATCAGGCTCTGCCTCTGCTCATCCTATCTTTGAATTTCCGGTCCTTTCAGAACCCAGCCAGCTGGGTGAAAAGGCTTCACAGGCCATATTCAGCATACATGATATATCTTTGACATCCCTGTTTTAAAGTATTTTCTCAAAGACATGCTAATGGCACCAATGTAACACAGATCAGATTTCAATGGGTAACAACTGCTTTGCTATTTTATCTTTCCCCTGCCCAGTTCTCACATCCATAATGAAACCACTCAAAAAGAAGGAAGGTAACAAAACATTTACAATCAAACTTTTCATTCCTGTAACAAAAGTTAGAGGCTATGGCAAAAATCTTCTTGACAAAGAAACATGTAGTAAAAGTGTTTTCTCAAAAGTTCAACATTACAAATGCAGATACAGTTGGCCAGGAGTAGGACAAAAGCATTACCTAATTCATTGATGTGGGAGTAAATAAGGGAACATCAACAAATACAACAATTCTTTTCCTTAGTGCTTCAATCAGCATAGTGGGAAAAATAAAACTGCGGTTCATTTATAAAGCTTTATAAACCAAAGTTATAACCACTATAGTTATGCATAAGATGGAACAGAAGCTTAGCAACAGGATAGCTGGCTTTCAGTCTTCTCCTGCAGTGAGCCCTCTCTAGCAATTTCCCTGTCCGCTTGCTATTGCATCCTCTTTTACTATACGAGTCCTTTTATTTCTCTCCGCTAAAATCCTTCCTACTATCCAGCTTTGGGTTTATTATCCACAGAGGCTACTTTATAGTATCAAGTAGCTTATTCTATGTCTGTTCTTTTCCAAGTAAGTTTATCCTGAACTTCTTAGTATGTCTGCTTAAGTGTGAAGCAAGCTGGTAATTCAGGTCTGCCACAAGTAAAGAAATTCTTCTTTATTTAAAAATAACCAAACTTGAGGCACTGCTAGCCTATGGCTCAGTGAAAACAAAGAGGGAAAAATCCTTTGCAACCATATAGATCAGGGTTTGGAAATGTTTTAGGAGTGTGGGCCAAACTTCTGCAGCTCACTCCCAAGAAAGGCCACTGCTTGTGACTCACTGCTCCAAGGCTGCTACTGGTTGCAACCCACCACCGTTTTCCTGACTGCTGAACTGCTGCCATTTCTCACCACCAGCTGGCATCATTTCACAGGTTGGATTGCCCCATAGGCTCTAGGTCTCTGAACCCTGGTTTAAATAGCTATATAAAAGCCTTTCTTTATTGAATTTACTTTCTCCTTCTCGCAATAATAGCACTTCTCTGGAATAAGCTTTGTTAGATTAATTTTCTAACTTGTATCAACTGTGTAAATGTCGGTATTGCAAGAATAAAGACTCAGAGATCAAAGATCAGCGGCTGAATCGACCAACAGGCCCCACTGGACAGCATCTCTTTCAGCACAGGAGGAAAAATTTGGAAAGTTCCATATTCTAGTATGAACACAGCTCTACTTCTCAGAGACTGTTTCATGCTAAACTAGCAAATTGGATTCTTATCACCACTCAACGGCAAAATCTGGCCTAACTGAACTGAAAGTTTCCCATCTGCCACTACTTCTACATACACATCCAGGCATAATTTGGCCTATAGTTATAAAATGGAGCTTTACAGATGTCTAAGTTACTGCAAGGGCAATCTTTACCCTGTTGTGTAATTACAAAACCTCAAAGATGCTAAGTAAGGGAGAAAAAGTTGCACAACTAAACAAATCACTGTACATCTTGCTGAAATTTTTTCCTGGTGCTGGCATAATAAAACTGGAAGAGAAGAAAAGAAACATTACAACACACATAGACATGCACTTCACTGTAGGGATAATCATGCCATTAGAACAGCACAATACCATACTGAGGCCAGTTACAGATATTGTCCGTTTTTTGGTTTAGGTGATCAGAAACCGGTCTACACCAGTAACAGAACATAAGTTTCTGTTTCTTTGTTTGTTTTGGGGTTTTGGGGGGGTTTGTTTTTATTTTTGTGTTTTTTTGGGGGGGGTGGAACTGTTTTAAAAATGGCAGATCCCTGCCCAAGATAGTAGTATCAGACTTATTCAATCTAAGTTTGACTGGTGAATTGAACGTCAGTATCATGTCCACTTGTGAATCAAGACATGTCGCTGTCTGCCAGCATCCCAAGGGCCTTTTCAGGGGCCCCACTAACTCACCCATGCAGGGAGCTGGCTTGGGCGCTCCAGCAGAGTGCTTAGCCAGCCTCACCTCTGAGCTTTCTAGCTGCTAGTTGGATAGGACAGAGGAAGGGCAAGGGGGGGCAGGGCTTCCAAGCTCCTGGGTGGAGGTGGTGCCGGTGGCACACCCTGCATTCCTGATCTGGGCTGGCAGGCACGGAGTATCCTTGCCCTGTCCTGATTCCATATAAGTCCATGCACTGGAGAAGCCCTGGGAAGGGCTTGGAGGATTTCCTCCCTTGGCCCCTCAGCCAGTACCAAGTTTCCTGTTGAAGCTACTTCCCTGGTAGGGGTAGTCCTCAAAGGAGGTGGGAAGCAGCCATGCCCTGGCAGCTGCACAGGGGAGCAACTTCAGCCCCAAACATGGCACTGTCTCCAGGGGGAGCCCTTCCCAGAGCTGATGTCATCATGCAAGCTATGAAGAGGCTCTAAGATATTTCAGTAGCATTGAAAATAAGCACCACCTTGCATTGAGGGGAGAGCAAGTACCTCACAAAAATGGGCAGCTTCATTAAGCCCAGGTAGGAGAAGGCCACCAGAGAGGAAAGGATGCAATTTCCTACTCAGTTTCAGTTAAACAAACTTGTACCCTATTTCTAGACAGCTGTAATCCTACAATATAAATATTGACAGAAACCTGATATTCAAATAATATGTCAGGCAATTAACCATTATATACCAGTCATGATGTCAATCTGTTATTAAAAAAGTTAATATTTAAAGGACAAAGACCATGCATGGATAATTTACCCGCCTCAGAAACCTAAGGTGGATTCTCAGCCAGACTCCTTCTCAAATAGGCCCAGAGAACTAGATCTTGGCAAAACAGTTATTAAAAAGCAAACAAATATGACTGCATTAACCTGATTTTCTACCTACATGTGCAGGCCTTTTCTATTCTGTTAACTGCTGGGTTTAGTACAGACAGTCAAAAAGCCTAAGGCAGAATTGATTCAATCGTCACAGGTTTCTCTATGCTGCAGATTGAATGGATAAGGAACTGAACTGACATCCAGTTTTTAGCTTGAAAAAGCAAGCAGAAGCCTGAACTGACACAAGCCAGAAGGAAAAGGGTGCTGGAGCATATCTCCCAGCCTGGAGGCCAAGCTAAGGCTAGCTGAGCACCCCCAACCCCCTGCTTACCACTCCCTGCAGGAGAGTGGGGCAGACTCTAGCTTGGCACTGGGATAGGGGCTCCTTCCCCCTCCTCCTGCAGGTCAGCAACTGGTAGGGGGAAGTACTCAGCAGGCATCTCAGCACTCCTGCAGCTGGCCAGACCCGTGTGGGGAGCGGGGGTATGGGGGGTATACAGTTCAGGGCATGGGAACCCTCTCCCGGTGTGGGGCTCCCCCCTTGTGGCCAAACCCTGGCACCAGGATGAGGGATTTCCTCCTCTTACCCCAGCACCTCAGTGATTTGTCCTGGCCCAGCTGCAGGAGAGGGAAACCTCTCAAGACCAATGGAGAGCCAGGGATGGGGGGGGCGGGTTCTGTTCCCCTGCCCCCCTTCCCCCACTGGACTGACAGTGCAGGCAGGATGCAGGCTAGGGAACAGTGGCTTTGCTGCTTCAGCTCTGTGACAGCTGGGGGGCGGGACTGGCCCTGCAATCTGGAGCAGACAGCTTGGGACAAGGATGGCCAGGGCTGGCCCTTTCAAGCCTGCAAAACCTGCAGCCACAGGGGGCCCCACAGCCAAGGGGCCCCATGTGCCCGGCATACTCCCCAGCAGGGAAGTCAAAGCCACAGTTTTAAACTCATTTTTTCATGACAAGTTTAAAACTGTGGCTTTCACATTTGCTTCCCTGGCAGCTGGAAGCAGGACCCCTCCTCCACCAATGGGGCTGGAGGATGGGCACAGGGCTGGGGTCTTGCCTGAAGAGCCATGCCTGCAGGGGAAGGGGCTGAGCTGGGCTGGGAAAGCCCTACCTTACCTGCTCCCTGCCAGGCCCAGTCCAGCCCAGCCCAGCCCAGCCCTCTGCATCTCCGGGGCTGCTTGGTGCACCGCGCAGCAGCTCCCTGCCTGTGAGTGTAATGGGTGGTGAGTGGGAGTGATACTGAGCTGCAGGTGGCTGCAGGGGCAGTGGGGAGAGCAGAGGGCTGATGAATGATATCTTTTATTAGACCATGAATATGAATGATATCTTTTATTAGACCAATTAAATAAGTAGAAACATTTTTCTTAGCAAGCTTTTGGGCTTAAAAGCCTTTGGTCAGACTGGGGAAGCATCTGCAATTCGTCTTGTTTTTTTCTGGATGGAAAGAATAGTAAAGAAGCCAGAGGCTGGTCCGCATGCAAGCCAATCAGTGAAAATGTAAATTGAGGAGTCAGTGGGGGAGGGACAGGCTGGGGGGATGGGGAGGGGGAAGCAGGATGAATGTAGCAGGGAAAAGTGGAGAGGAGTCAGATATCAGGCAGCTTATAGCGTGTCATAAATCCAATGTCTGTGTTTAGTCCAGAGATATACTTAGTAGCTGTTTCTTTGAGAGTTATGCTGAGTTGCTCTTTGGTATGCAGATTAGGTAAAATTCCTTCCCTGGAGGTGTCAGATGATAGGTGGGGAGGTAAAAAAATCTTTCTTCTTGTTCTGAAACCAAGTTTAAAATCTAAAGTTGGCTAAAATTCAGCATCTTCCATGTTTCAGGGATGTACTTGGTAGCCATGTTAGTGAGAGACAAGAAGAAATACAAAAATGTAGAACTCTTGGTTCAAAACTGATACCTTTTATTAGACCAACTGGGAAATCACAAGACAAAGCTGGATCCTGAGGGACAGCTTTCCATCTCCAGCTCCGTCTGTGCAAAAATGAAATTTATTTCCTATGTAGGGGGACTTTTTACCATCTATACTTTTCTCAGAGCCTGATGAAGGGCCTTTGAGCCCAAAAGCTCGCAGAAAAGGACAGTTTTCTTGTGATTTCCCAGTTGGTCTAATAAATGATATAATCTGGAACCAAGAGTTCTAGATTTTTGTATTTCTTCTATGTTTAGTCCATGATATTTTGTATCCAGGAGGTTGATGAAGTGAAGTTCATAGGCTTATCTGTGAAAAATATTTTGTGAATTTCCTTGGAGAATTAATACTGAGAGATTGGAGAGAGAGTGGTTTTCTTGCGAGAAATGTGGCCCCACCGGTAATTGGGTATTCTTGTCTTTAATAAATTTCTGGCATGCATTCATTTTGGTGAGCAGTTGTTTGGACACTCCTAAATCTATTCCATCAGGGCCTTTGGTGCATTGGATGATATATATAACTTTTCTGGAGGCGTATGTGTTAGATCCAGGAATGGTGATGGTTCTGTTGTGGGGTGTAGTAATTGTGCGGGTGGGGGGGTCCTGGAGATATGTTGGCAGGTTTGCATTTCTTTTCATGTCATGGCCTGGATCCATTCAGTGTGTTTTGGGCCATAAGAAGTTTTCTTCTGGTGTAGAGGTTTGCAAGGTTCAGTGTTTATTTGAAGGCTAGGATGGGTGGATCTGGGAAGATCTCTTTAAGAATTGGGTCTCCTTCTAGTATGGGTTGCAATTTTTGGAGAATTTGCCATACAGGTTCAAGGGAGGGGTGCTAATGGCATAATGATATGTCATAACCAGCAGTGTGCAATTTGTGGAGGGGTTTCCTTCTGCTTTGCAGTCATTCTTCACATGGTATCCAGGTGGCTCTTTCAAATGTGCATCTATCTCTCTGGAGGAGTGTTCTTGTTGGGTGAAAGCCTTTTTAAGATTTGTGAGGTAGAAACCCAGGGTGTCCTCTTCAGTGCAAATTCAGTGGGATCTGAGGGCTTGGCTGTATATCACAGGTTTCTTGATGTGTTTAGGGTGATTGCTGGTTCTGTGCATGTATGTTGGTCTGCAGGTTTCTTGTATAACATGGTCTGTATTTTACCATTCTGGAAGCTGATCGTTGCATCTAAAAAGGAGATGTTGGTGCTGGAGCACTCAAGACATAGTCAGATGGAGGGATGATGATTACTGAATTTCTGATGGAACTCAATCAGAGATTGCAGGTTTTCAGTCCAAACGATGAAGATGCCATCAATATATCTCAAGTATAGCAAAGGTTTGATGGTGCAGTCTCAGAGGAATTCTTCTTTGAGTGGGCTCATAAAAAAGTCAGCATACTGTGGGGCCATTTTGGTGTCCATAGCTGTGCCCATTGTCTGGAGGAAGTGTTGGTTATTAAAAGTGAAATTGTTGTGTGTGAGGATGAAGCTTATACTTTCAGTAATATCTCTGGGTCTGTACTCAGAGTTGTCATCTTGCACTTGCAGCATAAGGAAGGCTTGGATGCCATCCTGGTGTGGGATGTTGGGATCTAAGATGGTAACATTCATGGTTGCTAGGAGGGTGTTGCTGGAAGATGGTCTATGTATGTAGGTTTTGTTGAAAGTCTGTAGTTTCTTGGACAAAACTCGCTCTTTAGGCAACAAGCAGTGTAAGGATTGATTCCACAAAACCCACTGACTCTCACCCACTGACTCCTCAATTTACATTTTCACTGACTGGCTTCCATGTAGATTAGCCTCTAGCTTCTTTACTATTTGTTCCATCCAGGAAGAGCACACACCAACTGCAGATGCTTCCTCAGCCTGATCAAGGGTTTTTAAACCCGAAAGCTTGAAAAAGTTTCCAACTCTTTAGTTGGTCTAATAAAAGATATCAGATTTATCCAAAGAACCTTGTCTGCCATGTGTATGTGTAAATTTGGCTGTAGTGGGGTGGGGAGCAGGAAGAAGTGGCAGGCATGTGTCCCCCAGCCTGGTAGGGTCCACCCAGCCTCCACTGCCAGCACTAGGAGGGGAAGGGGCCCCTCCCACCTGAAGCCCAGCTCCCATGGGGGGATGGGGCCTCCAATTTTGTACTTGACCAGAGCCCCAGTACACCTTAATCCACCTCTGCACTCATCGCCCCTGCCACCAATGCCTTTTTCGCGTCAGGGGGCCCCAAAGCTATGTCTTGCAGGAAGCCCCAAAAAATTGTGGGCTGGCCCTGAGGATAGCCTGCCAACCCTGTGAGAGGGGGTTTTCAGGAGAGGGGCAAAGCATCCTGGGATACTGGGGGACTGTGAGTTAACTTGAATCTGGAGGGGATCTTGGACAGAAGTGTGATAGACTGGTTTAACCTAAATCAGTTAAGTCTGATAATACATTCATCCAGGTTTACCTTAAACTAGTTTTGGCCTTTTTGAAACCAGTTTATGTGCACTGAGCTTCTGTTCTGATACAGGTTTAAACTGGTTTCCAATCACTTATACCAGTTTATGTGTAATTTCTGTCCCTAACCCTGATGTCTGCTTGTGGAGGAAGAGGGCTGAAAATGAAAGTCTTGAGGGAGTGTCTGGTAGGCAATTCCTTTTCCAAGGCATTCATTTTACTTACTTTCCCTCATTCTTTGTCTGAGACTGGAAAACTACCCATTCTCCAAATTATTTTATTTTCTTTGAGTGATACAGTTATCATCCCTTTTACAGTACAACTGTATGGTTACTATAGGTGTGAAGGCCTAGAGAATATGCAAAAAGGAAGGCTTGTTTGGCAGCATCTTTTATTGGACTAATAATATTTTCAAGACAGATATTAAATGGGCTTTCGGCAAACAACTAGGCCTTCAGGTAACACTATATCCGATACGATAATACTTCTGATACCCATCTAAAAACTGCCTATGCCAAGCAAGGACACTTCAGCAGAGAAACAGACTGTTCTTTTGAATAGGGCACCCAAATGCTCCTCACAAAGATACCACAATGCAAAAAAAAGCCCCCACCAACCTTACTCAACCTTCTATACTGAAATCTGTAAGACAGATCATCAAACAGGTACAACCTATGCTTGAAATGGAAATAGACCTTGAAAGAAATATTCTCAACACTCCACTCCTTACTTTCAAATGACCTCCTAACCTTGCTATCTAGAAGCAAAATACCAACTGAACAATAGACAAAGCAGAACAAGATCTTGCCTATACAACAAACACAAAACCTGCTTACACTTTTCCACCATCACTATGATCAAAACACTCCACAATAAAACACTCAGAATCTGTTGATATGGTCTCTAGTCCATCCAGTACAACAAATGCCCTCATGGAAATTATGTGGGTAAAACTGAACAAGTGCTTTGCTCCAGTATGAACTGTTACAAAAAAGAATAAAGACATAGAATTTCCAATCACCAGCAGAACACTTTTTGAAGAATAACCACTCTATCTCTGATCTCCCAGCCGTTGTATTCAAGGGAAAGCTACATAAAGCCTAGCGAAGGCAGGCTTGGGAACAAAACTTCAATTTTACTGAATGAAAAACATCACTTTTACCGGAATAAAAACATGGACTAAAAACACAAGATTGTATGGCTCGTTATAAATTTACCTACTCCTTTGCTAAACCTTTCTGTACTCTGCAGATAATAATGACCCTCTTCTCTCCCTATTTTTTATGTAGTTAGAGTAATCTGTTTGAACTGCCTTTTACTTAATTCATAGATGCTTTGGAAAACTTTCATAGTTTCATAGTTTCTAGGGTCGGAAGGGACCTGAACAGATCATCTAGTCCGACCCCCTTTCCTTTGATTCCAGAGGTTTGCTGCCTCTCATACCCTTCTTTGAGTGACTATTTTCATTTATATAATGAAGTTAAACAAAAGTCATTGTCCTAGTTGGTATTAGATTCTATTTGCTTCTTTCTAGAGCTGAGGACAGGTACTTTGTGCCTGAAAGTTAGCTATCTCTCCTAATGGCATACCTGGTCCAATAAAATGTATTACCAAACAAGCCTTGCTTTTCATATTAGCCTTTTAGGATGCTGATGGTACTGGAATGGAAGAATGTGCCATTATGGAGATAACAGCTATTTATTATCTCTGTGAAATCGCAAAGATTGTGTACTTCAGATATAGCTCCTGATGTGAAAGTAAAACTGTTGAAGGACAAAAATCCTGTCTTTAGTGGTTTAGACCCAAGTATGTCTCTCTCTCTCTCAATAAATCTATCAGTCTACATTAAAATAAACGTTGCTGTTCAACTCATTGTACAGGACTGACTGATCAATCATAGTGCCATCTCCTAGGTAAAAGATAGGAAAACTGGCCTTATAATACAGCCTGAAAGTACAGATTGAGAACTACAAACAGAGGTCACCTATTCTCAAAAACTCCTACTCCTAGCCCTTCATTTGAAATAGAAGATGGTAAAGCTCCAGTGCTTCATATAATTACAACTACTGTGGTTTCACATGAAGAGAGAGGTATTTTATAAGGTTCACAGGATATAAATCAGTGAGAGTTTTAAAAGGTCAAAATAAACATATTATGATACCTGTGGGAATAATGTAGAAGCCAGTGCAAACCAGAAAGCAAGGGTGTTATATATTCCTCAGAAGTTAGTACTTAATAAAAAGTCTGCATTTTGCACCAGAGGACATTCTTAAGAAGTCTAAATGTGAAGCCATTTGTAGAATGTCAGTAATTAGACTTAATGTTCAGCAAGACTGGATAATTTCTATCTTATTGCACTCTGCGGGTCTGATTAGTATCATCAATATTCTCACCCTTTTACACAAGTGTGTATGTATGTGTGTGGTGGGGGGTGCGTGCATATATGTGGTGATTCTTTGCAGGGACGGTGGATAGAGGACTGGAGTCTCTACTGAGACTCCACTTAAAGATTGTCCATCACTATCTTCTTGAAACTATTAAAAAAACTCTGACACCCAAAAGCCAATTAATTTACTTCTATTATTAGCTACAGGTGCAGAAATACAAGTTGAGAATAAGTGACTTGACAGCTAAAGGAATCAATATGGACTTCAGCAACTTCTGATGTTTGCCTGTCAAAAAAGGATCATTCATTAATCATGCCACAACCTTAAAATAGGTGAAGAGATGCAAAAAGAAAACTGAGAACTCTCACCACAACCTCTTAAGGACAATCCTGCAGTGCCACAAAAAGGAGATTCAAGACAGAGGAAAAACTGACAAGATTATATCACTTAGGTCTGAGTTTGGAGGTAATCAAAAGATCCTGAGTACTTCAAGGTCCCAGGGGCACAAACTGACCTTTACAGATTAACCCAAATTCCACCTTCTCAGAATGCCTTCCCCTGCCTGACCGGCTACTCTGCTTCCTGCTCTGTGCTGCCGTGTGCTCTCTGCACAACATGCTGCTTTGCTTTCTGCTTCCTACCCTGTGTTCCCTGCCTGAACTGCTGCTCTGCTTTCTATTCCCTGTCCTATCTGCCCCGTCTCCTGGCCAGCCTGCCTCAGAAAGTAGGTTGGCCACCCTTGTGATACAGTAAAGATTTTCTCTTACACAGTAGTTACAAGACAAGATTCTCCAAATGCCTTCCAATGCAATTAATGAGACTCAGCACTCTAGCTTTCTCTCTCACCATAACATTAATCATATATTATCTTTATACTAGAATATCTGAGAGTAACCAGACACAAAATTTCACATAAGCAGATCCTCAGCTGTTGTGAACTGGCAGACCTCCAGATTTCCACAGCTACATTCAGCATACGATATTGATGAGGTGGACCCCAAAATACCATATTCCTCTTACCAGGTCTTTGACTATATAGTTAATAAGATAATGAGAAGACTCACACATACAAGTGCTACCTAATTCTATAGATTAAACATGGCCTTTCATTTGTATTTTGATTACTGTGCTTCTACAAATCTTTTGCAGTGCTTCAGTAATTATACAATAATGGCTTATTAATACTTACGATATGAGAAACATTTTTAAAGCTCTGAGAATAAACTGTGTTTTATAGTGTACAATGTATAATTCCTGTATTTAAATACTCAGTTGACACGGCTCAATTAATTGAGGATACTTTAGTACTAAAGAACGCAATGGGCCCATCTACTGAACAGCTGCCTAATTAGCTCCACGGTAAAGTCCCAGTGTCTACAAGTGTGGTCTTACTAAGCCACAGTAAACTAATTACCTCTGTTACGTAAACACAGGTACTATCCTACAGCCAAGTTCTTTAGTGCGTAGCAATACATGTGTAGAAGCTGATGGGGCTAGCTGGGGCATGAGCAGCCCCAGGCTGGCAGGCTGATCCCTTGGGCTCTCTACCAGTCAGGCCTGCCCCAATTCACTCAATGTGCTCCAGTCTCAGGCACACGTGTAAACACAGCATCTGGGAGCAATATGTGCCAGCGTATATTGCTTTCCATTAATTTTATGTGCAGACATGCCCAACTTAATGCTCTTTCCCAAATGTTAGAAAGGCCTTTACTGATGCTGTTAAAGCACCACACACACACACACACACACACACACACACACACACACACACACACACACACACACACACACACACACACACACACACAGAGTGTATGTACTTTTAGTTGTTCCACACAGCTTAACACAGTCCAGGAAAGTTCTTTTGTGTCTTTTAACAATATAAAACTATGATAAAGGCAACAGAAATTCTATGTGAAAATTTATAAAATTAAGGAACGGAAAATTCATTTTTATCAACTACAGAACTGAAGATTCTGGAAGGTTAAAGGATATCACTTGGTCACCCTGGGATAATCTCACTGCCTTCAATGATGCATTTGATCCTTTTAAGCTTATATATGGTCTATTCTATATGAACAGTAACTCCCCAAATAATATGTTCCCATTATCTCATCCCTCTACTGACTCTAGGGACTCTGAAACAGGCATTAATAAGTTGGAGAGAAAAATTTAATGGGTAGTACACTAATAGAATTTAACATGGAGTTCTTTGCAGTAACAGCAATGATATATTTTCTAAAAACATATATTAATTTATATACAAGTAGAAAGCTATTTTGGTGGACATACATTGTTATTCCTGAAACAAATACTGTAAAGACTGAATGCTAGACTGCATACTGGGTACTGAATGTAAAGCTTAAAGCTTTTTTTTTATACAGAGATCACCCAGGTAACAGTGCCTTGGTGGCTAAGAAATCACATGGACTTCACCTCAGCATGAGAAGGCTTAAAATACTGGTTTACTTTTTATACCCTGATATGACACTCTCATGCCAGAGATCTGTGGCAATGGCTATCTGAACCTGCAGAAGAATCAGATGTCCCCTAACTTCATCACAGCTCTGGTTGGGAGGCAGTAAAGATTCCTCCCCGCTCTTCCAATTCACAGGTGATAGGCTCTATAGATTGGGCTAGAGTAGCTGATGTGGTATATCTTGACTTTAGCAAAGCTTTTAATAATGTCTCCCATTATATTCTCATTTAAAATCTAAGGGAATGCAGACTACATGAAAATACAATAAGGTGGATACATAACTGGTTGGATCACCACACTTAACAAGTAATCAATGGCTCAATGTCTACTGGGGGTGGGAATATCAAGTGCAGTTCCCCAACGGTTCTGTCCTGGGTTCAGTATTCATTAATGATTTGGGTGAGGGGATCGAGTCCAAACTTAGCAAACTCACAGATGACATCATGTTGAGTGGAACTGCAGACATGCTGGAAGGTGGGGCTAAGATCCAGAATGACCAAGATAAACTGGAGAAATGGTCTAAAATCAATCAAATATAATTCAAAGACAATTGCAAAGCCCTGCATTTGGGATGAAATAATGCATGCACAAATGCAAACCAAGGAATGACTGATACACTGCAGTACTGCAAAGAAGGACCTTGGATTGCAGTAGACCTTAAATTGAATATGAGCTGACAGTGTGCTCTTAGTGCAAAAAAAACCCAAAACCTAACATCATATAAAGAGTTATATTAACAGAAGGGTCACTTGCAAATCAAGGGAAGTGATTCTTCTGCTCTGTTCAGCACTGGTGAGGCCTCACCTGAAGCAGTGTGTCCAGTTTTAGCCTTGCACTTCAAGAAGGACATGGACTGTTCAGAAAAAATCCAGTGCCTGGCACATGGGAGACAGATCATCTAGCCTGATCCCCTGCCACAGGCAGGAATGAATGCTGGGTTCACAAGACCCCAGACAGGTGATCATCTAACCTCCTCTTGAATTTGCCCAAGGTAGGGATGAGGACCACTTCCCTGGGAAGTTGGTTCCAGATTTTGGCCACCCTAACTGTAAAATATTGCCTCCTGATCTCTAACCTAAACCTATTCTCCATCAGCGTATTACCATTGTTCCTCGTCTCCCCAGGTGGTGCTGGGAAGAAAAGGGTTCTACCTATTTGCTGTTGATCTCCCCTGATGAATTTGTAGGCAGCCACCAGATTCCCCCTCAGCCTCCTCTTGCTGAGACTGAACAGGTTCAGGTCCCTCAGTCTCTCCTTGTAGGGCCTGTCCTGCTGCCTTCTCACCAAGCAGGTGGCCCTCCTCTGAACCCTCTCCAGGCTGGCCACATCCCTTTTAAAGTGTGGCGTCCAGTACTGGATGCAGTACTCCAACTGTGGCCTTATCAAAGTCTCATAGAGGGGGAGTATCACCTCTCTGGACCAGCTTGAGATGCACCTTTGGATGCATGACAAGGTATGGCCAGTCTTGCTTGCTGCAGTCTGGCATTGGCAGCTCATGTTCATCATGTAGTCAATAATGACTCCAAGATCCCTTTCTTCCTCTGTCCTTTCAAGAAGGAAATTCCCCAGCCTGTATGTATGTTGTGGATTCCTTCTCCAAAGGTGCAGCACCCTGTATTGTCTACGTTGAACCCCATCCTATTCTCGTCTGCCCACCTTTGCAGTCTGTTTAAATCTAGACAGACTGCAGCCCCCTCACCCTTCAAGAGTGCTCACCTCACCCCACATCTTAGTGTCATCAGCAAACTTGGACAGCGTGCTTTCCACCCCCTCGTCCAAGTCGCTGATGAAGATGTTAAACAGTGCGGGCCCAAGGACTGAGCCCTGGGGAACCCCACTGCTCACATCTGGCCATGTTGTGTACAACCCATCCACCACTACTCTCTGGGTGCGCCCCATCAGCCAATTTTTTACCCATCCACCTGTGCAGGTATCAGTGCCACAGTCACTTAATTTATTGATGAGGAGGGGGTGCGAGACAGTGTCAAAGGCCTTCTTAAAGTCCAGAAAGACTATGTCCACGGCAACACCATCATCCAATGATTTAGTTACCTGGTCATAAAAGGCAATCAGGTTGGTCAGGCAGGACCTGCCTTTGATGAACCCATGCTGATTGCCCCTGAGCATGATCTGCCCTGCAGTCCCTCCACAGATGTGCTCCTTGAAGATTCTCTTCAAGATCTTCCTGAGCACTGAGGTGAGGCTTACAGGCCAATAGTTATTTGGTTCCTCCTTCCTCCCTTTCTTGAAAATTGGGACCACATTAGCCAGTTTCCAATCCCCCGGCACCTGGCCAGATGACCACGAATAGTCATACAGCCGGGCCAAGGGCTCCGTGATGACCCTTGGCAGCTCCCTCAACACCCTTGGTTGGAGGGCATCTGGACCTGCAGATTTAAAAATGTCTAGCCCTTCCAGAAGATCCCTAACTACATCTGCACTGACTGAAGGCCTGATCGAGCTATACCCTAGATTGTCCCTAGGATATCCCGGTCCCTGTTCAAGAAAACAGTGGCAAAGAAACTGTTAAAAATATCAGCTTTCTTGTCTGGCATAGCCACAAGATTACTGTTTGCATCTTGCAGGGGTCCTACACTGCCTGGTGGCCTCTTCTTGCTCCCAGTGGACATGAAAAAGGACTTTTTGTTTTCCTTAATCCTGGACACTAGCCTGAGTTCCATCTCTGTCTTGGCCTTCCTAATAGCCTAACAAGACTTAAGAAAGGATGAAAGAACTATGGTTATTTAGTTTGGAGAAGAGAAGACTCAGGGGAGATTTTATAACAGTCTTCAAAAAACTGAAGGGTGATTATACAGTGTATGGAGATGGGCTTTTCTCTTTCATCGTGTGGGACTAGAAGCAATAGCTTCAAACAGCAGCAGAGGAGATTTAGGCTGGAGACTGGGAGAAACTTTCTACAGTGTCAAGCACTGTAACTGGCTACCTAGAGAAGTTGTAGAATCTCCATCCTTGGAAAGGTTGGACTGATATTTAGCTGGGATGCTTTAGTTATGTACAATCCTGTCTTGAGCATGGAGGCTGGACTAAATGACCTTGTGAGGTCTCTTCCAGCTCTGATTTATTATGATCTCGACTTTCCTATGTAAGAAGAAACCTCCAGATATTGAAGTCTGATATCTCTCCAAACAGATGTATTATTTCTGACTGCAAAATATATTCTTCCTTTGGACTGGAATCTCCTACAATTTTTAAGATGTGGGAATTTGGGAAAGGTGGTAAAGCAACAGGGAAAACACTGAAGTTTGGTCTCCCAATTAGGGGTTCCAAATGAATTGTTTCATGAAAGAAGGCATGATAGAGTTGGGCCTTATAAACAAAGTGAAACAGAATTAGTCTATAAGGTGCATTTCTATCCTGACTTCAGACAAATACAGCTAATTACTTCTTGAGTTCACATGATAAATGAATATGAGATTGAAATCAGCTCTTGTTCTCTCTGGGCACATCTACACATGTGCATTTACTGTGCAATAACCAAAATTACAGCATAGTGTGGATGCACATCTACACATGCACACCTATACTGAACATTAAATATGGTGTCTTATGCTGACTTGAGCGTAAATTTGATACCTGCAACATGCAGGTATCAGATTACACCTGAGTTGTTACTGCATGGTAATGCACATGTAGACCCTTTACTGTGCAGTAATAATGTGTGTGTGGACTGATTTGGGACTAAAGTTAAAGCATTTTAGCACCTGTACATGTAGATGTCAGGGTATTCCCACTTACTGTGCGGTAACTTACTGTACAGTAAATTTAAGATGGCATAAATAATCATGTACATACACCACTGTGTAGCTAAGGGTGCAAAGATATGGGACTAAATAAAAGAGATTAAAATTATTTCATGAATTACCACTTAATTCAGTCAGATTTATATTGCAGCAATAATGAAAATGTATTGCCCTACTTGAATTTTTGGCTCAATAGAGGAATTACTCCAAATTCTATAGCCCGTGTCATATCAGAGGTCAGCCTAGATTATCATAACAGTCTCCTCTGACTTGAATTTATGAATCTGTGAATCTATTTTAATGTAATACTGTGATTTTTGGTACTGTTTAGAGCCACCGAAGAGACAGAATGTAGAGGAAACCTGTTACATAGCATTAGCTTTTTAAAATGCCTCATGAGACTTCTCCAGCTTTATGGGCAATGACAAGATTTATACATTTCAGCAGGCTGTAGCCACCTTATATAAGCCTTTCTAATAATACTGTGGGAAAGTGCTGGGTAATGTGAATGGAGTAGGGGTTGGGTTTTTTTTGTTTTTTAGCAAAGAATGAATCATAAGCATACTGAGGCAATATTTCTTTGCCACTTGCACTCATTTTAAAGTACCCTATTATTTAATTCTAAGACTAATTTCCCCCCTCCTTTAACATAAAGGGAAGGGCGTCTCACCTTAGCATTGCATATGGGGGTGATGGTAGGGCAGGCAGCTGCTATGGCTCCAGCTCCAACCCCCACCCTTCTTCAGAATAAATAACCCTATTACGTGAAGCCTAACATTTGTCTTACTTGTACAGTAGGACTTGCAAAACGAAGGATGTAATGAAATATAAACACCACTGAATGGTACACAATACAATACACGCACAGTTCTAATAAAACAATAAAATAATGAATATACCAGAATCCTGGATAATAACGACTGACCACCTAGTGTACATTAAAAGAAAAGTGTTCCATACCAAAGTTTTCTATTGACTATATCTCATGACAGAGAAAGGCAGACAATGAACAGTGAATTCCACTTCTGGTCATCAAGAGGTGTCTTTAAACAAGCTCTGGGCTGGGGTTATTTATTAGAGTGGCTCTCAGGAGCCACTCTAATTAAAGGGCCCACAGCATCTTTGGTATTCAACGTCCTCCACTTCAAAATGGTGGCAGGGGTGCTTTAAGTAAAGCTCGTTTGGCGAGCTTTATTTAAGGTCCCCCACTGCCATTTTGAAGTGGAAGGACACTGAATACACAAGATGCCAAGGCTGCTGGAGTGTGCTAATTAACAAGCTAATTAGCATGCAGTTAATCAAGTCTGCTCTGACACATGTTAATTAGCCCACATCAGAGTAGGTGAACTTAAATGCTTATGTGTAGCTGTATTTTATGCTGTTGAAGTCCTACTTTTGTCCACACTATCATCTGACACTTGAGATTGAGAGCCTTGTTACACATTGATTGTAGGTGGCTCCTGGAGCTCTTAAGCCCTGGGTTATCCACACATTAACATCTGAAACTAGTCTTAAGGATACTTTTAGATGGCTTAAAGTTATGCCACTCCAGGGCAGGTCTATCTCTGATCTACTACTCAGCTCATGTCCCATGAGCGTGTGGCCACTCCCCACAGATGAGCTGCCCAACTTGCAGTCCTCCAGCATCCTAGAATGCAGTGTCTCCTTCCCCACTCTCCTGTTCTGTGTGGGTCCCCTGATTCCCCTTTCTACCTCCGATTTCCACTGCTCGGGGGTATAGTTCTGTAACCAAGCTAACTTTCCCTCTTGCCCTTATGGGGGGGTTGGGGTGGGGCAGGGAGTAGGGCAGGATGCAACCCCATGCAAATGGCCTGCAGAGCACATGCCACCTAGCCAGGTCACAAGGCTCGGAAGAGTCAAGTAGGATGGCAGTAGGAAGAAACCAAGCAGGAGGCCATATTGGGTCCCCATGAGCTGGGGCTTCCTTCCTGGGGCACGGACAGTAGCCTGCCCCAAATGAACCTTCCCTCACCGCTCTCATCTCCCAGCTATCCTGAGAACCACAACCAGCATTCCTCATACCCACATCCCACTTTATTAAAACATGAGATCTTCTCTAATTTACTTTCTCTTTATTTATTTATTTAATGTATTTCTTTTTATCTTGCAAGTCAGTCAGCAACACAGAAGTCCTTGACTTCAGAAAAGCTGACTTTGACAAGCTCAAGAGGCTTGTCGGTCAGGCCCTCAGGGACCGTGACCCCAGGGAGATGGGAGTTCAAGAAGAGTGGTTGCTTCTCAAGGAAGCAATCCTCAATGCACAAGCTAAATCTATTCCAACACGGAGGAAAGGCAGCAAGAAGGCACAGCAGCCCTCCTGGCTCTCTAGGGACCTAGCGGACCTCCTGCGGCTAAAAAGGAAAGCCTACAAAGGATGGAGGATGGGATTCACCTCCAAGGAGGATTATTCTGCACTGGTCCGGTCCTGCAGGGAGCAGACCAGGAAAGCCAAGGCTGCAACTGAACTCCAACTAGCTTCAGGCATCAAGGACAACAAAAAGTCCTTTTTCAGATATGTGGGGAGCCGGAGGAAAAGCAAGGGCAATGTTGGACCCCTGCTAAACCAGATGGGGCAACTGACAACTGACACCCAGGAAAAAGCCAACCTATTAAATAGGTACTTTGCATCAGTCTTTCATCAGTCCCATGGGACGCCCGTGCCTGCTATGGGACAGGGAGATCCGGGTGATGGGGATCCCCTACCCTTCATAAATGCTGACCTCGTGAAGGAACACCTTGAGAAGCTGGATACCTTCAAGTCAGCTGGCCCTGACAATCTGCAGGGTACTCAAGGAGCTGGCAAGCATCATAGCCCAGTCCCTGGCATGGATCATTGAAAACTCCTGGCGCTCTGGTGTAGTGCCCGAAGACTGGAAGAAGGCCAATGTGGTGCTGATCTTCAAGAAAGGGAGGAGAGTGGATCCGGCTAACTACAGGCCCATTAGCCTGACTTCTATCCTGGGGAAGATCTTAGAAAAGTTTATTAAGGAGGCCATCCTTGATGGACTGGCCCAGGCTAACATTCTAAGGGATAGCCAGCACGGGTTTGTTGCGGGTAGGTCTTGTTTGACCAATCTCATTTCCTTCTATGACCAGGTGACCTATCACCTGGACAAGGGAGAAGAAATTGATGTCATATATCTTGACTTCAAAAAAGCCTTTGATCTGGTATCCCACGATCACCTCTTGGCCAAACTGGCCAGTTGTGGCCTTGGCTCCACCACGATCTGCTGGCTGGGAAACTGGTTCCGTGGTCAGACCCAGAGGGTTGTAATCGATGGCAGTCACTCATCGTGGTGCCCTGTGACTCAAGGCTCTGTCCTGGGACCCATACTGTTCAACATCTTCATTAATGATGTGGATATTGGAGTCAGGAGTGGACTGGCCAAGTTCGCCGATGACACCAAACTTTGGGGCAAAGCATCCACGCCAGAAGATAGGCGGGTGATCCAGGCTGACCTGGACAAGCTCAGGAAATGGGTGGACAAGAACCTCATGGTGTTTAACACCGAAAAATGCAAGGTTCTCCACCTTGGGAGGAAAAACCTGCAGCATCCTTATAGGCTCAGCAGTGCTACGTTGGATAGCACTACAGAAGAAAGAGACTTGGGGGTCATCATTGACCACAGGATGAACATGAGCCTCCAATGCGATGCTGCGGCTAATAAAGTGACCAAAACACTGACGTGCATCCATAGATGCTTCTCGAGCAAATCCCGGGACGTCATTCTCCTGTTGTACTCGGCCTTGGTGAGGCTGCAGCTGGAGTACTGTGTCCAGTTTTGGGCTCCACAATTCAAAAAGGATGTGGAGAAGCTTGAGAGAGTCCAGAGGAGAGCCACGTGCATGATCAGAGGTCAGGAAAACAGATCTTACGATGACAGGCTGAGAGCCATGGGACTTTTTAGCCTGGAAAAGCGTAGGCTCAGGGGTGAGCTGATGGCCACCTATAAGTTTATCAGGGGTGACCACCAGGATCTGGGGGAACGTTTGTTCACCAGAGCGCCCCAAGGGATGACAAGGTCGAACGGTCACAAACTCCTGCAAGACCGTTTCAGGCTGGACATAAGGAAGAATTTCTTTACTGTCCGAGCCCCCAAGGGCTGGAACAGTCTGCCAGCGGAGGTGGTTCAAGCACCTACATTGAACACCTTCAAGAGTAAATTGGATGCATATCTTGCTGGGATCCTATGACCCCAGCTGACTTCCTGCCCTTTGGGCAGGGGGCTGGACTTGATGATCTCCCGAGGGTCCTTCCAGCCCTAATGTCTATGAAATCTATGAAATCCTTTAGTGGCTGGCTGACTTAATGTTACCATCCCTCTCTGACCCTTATTTCCTTTCCACGCGCTTTCCATGTCATTACCCACCCCCATCATTAACTCTCTACCTCACCACCTCACAGCTTCATGTTCCCTGTGCAGTTTCCTTTGGCTCATATGGCATTGGCGTCTTTGTGCATGTGTAGATGCACACAAAGTGATCAAGATTTGAGCAGCTCAAAGTGCTACATGTAACAAGGCTCTGATTCACAAAAAAGCAGTGCAGAGGAGGACCCACCCACCTTTTATATTAATACTTTTTCAGAGACTCGAGCAGGGTGGAACAGAATTACACATGTAGGCAGCTAAGTCCACTTTCACATGCAATAGGTGGAATAGAACCTGGCCCAATACTGCTAAAAATGATCTTACAGTTGGATTTTCTTAAAAAAAAACCCAGAAGTCCCAGTAATAAAACATTAAAGTTGTGAAGAAAGGCACGGTTGAGCATTAAAAAATAATCTACAAAATTCCATCCTTCCTAATTGTAAAGTCTGTCAGCTGTTGCCCCTTTTTTTGCTTGAATTTAGTAATAATTATTATTGCAGCACCTCTTGATTGCTGTAAAGGTGGTTTATTATTTAAATCATATAGAGTTTGAGTAAAAGTCAAAATCTGGAGGCAGCATACTAACTGGAATCACATATGGTTCCACAGATGTGTTAATCAAAAATAAACAATGTTGACCATCCAGAAACTGACACTAATTTATTTAAGCAAACCACATCTGTCAGTTCAATGTGAGAGGACTGTCCAAGATGGTGACACTTTGAAGACTTGATTGACAGCCTACATGTTCAAATGTTGGGAAAACTGCTCTTAATTTTACAGAATAATTAATATATTTACATTCATTACAGAAAATAGTGACTTACTGACACTACAGAGCGGGCAAAAAACTTGAGATGGTTCCTGAAGCACAATCAGTGTGGCAGACATTTCCAATTTTCATTAACTAGCATTTATTATTTACATGAAATCTGAACAGTAGAGAGCTTTTCATTGTATGTGTTTTATTATGATATTTCTAAATTTTCATTAAGCTAATATTATTTCTTCAGTTACATAGTCATAGAAAAATGGGACTAAAGAGGACCTCCAACCCTGTCCTCAAGGTAGTCATCTTCATCTAATCCACCCTAGCCAAGTGTTTGTCTAACCTTCACTTTAATTCCAGTTCTGGAAATGCCATAGCCCCTTTAGGTAACCTGTTCAGGTACTTAATCATCTACTTGCCCTAATACTGAATTTAAATCTCCTTTGTTGCAACATAAACCCATTACTTCTTGTCCTGCTTCCTGTGGCTATAGAGTATAGTTAACCATTATGTTTTTTTTGTACTTGAAAACTGTTATTAAACACCCTATTTTTCTTCTCTTCTCTAAGTTAAATGAATGCAGGTCTTACAACCTTTTTCATAATTTATACTTAATACTCCTCAAATATATTTTGTTGCTTTCCTCTGGGCTCTCCATTTCATTCACCTCTTTCTTGGAGTACAGATCCCATTACTGGCCACAGTACTCCAGGTAAGGCCTTGGAAAATGACTGCATTGGGGCGGGGGAGGGAAGAGAGAGAGAGAGAGAACAGAAGTGGGAAAAAAAAGGAAGGGAGAAAAGAGATAGGGAGAAAGAGGGGAAAAAGGAGAAAGAAGAGAGAGGAAAGAGAGAAGAGGGGGGTGGAGGCTAGGTAGTGTGGGTACACAGGTGATTTATAAGCCCAATCTTTGCCCTGAAAAATGTGCTGCAGCAGGGGCAGGAGACAAACAAGGAATGGACACGAGAGGTCCTCTCCTGGCCATGAGCTTCCTCACTGCCTCTGCCATGCACCACTACTAGAAGGCCAGTGCTCCACTCTGGACTGATAACCTCCAGGATGGACGGTCACGAGTGATTTGCTCCCAAGACTCCAGGTCAATGCCGAAACTCTTTAGGGACATATTTAGGGTGTCCTTGTACTGCTTCTTTGGTGTGCCCTGAAAGTTCACTCCATGTGACAGTTCGCCATAGAAGATTTTTTTTGGCAGGTGAGTGTTGGGCAGTCTTGAAAGGTGGCTGGCCCATCTTAGCTGCATCAGTTTCAGTAAGGTGTGGATACCGGGGAAAGCAAATCTTCTGAGCACCTCAGTGTCTGGAATCTTGTCCTGCCACTTGTTCATTAGTATCTTTTCCAGGCAGTGCAGGTGGAAGTGGTTTAGTTTCTTGGCATGATGCTGGTAGACAGTCCCGGTTTTGCAGGCATAAAGGAGGATTGGGAGAATCATGGATTTGTAAACCTTCAATTTCATTGACATTCAGATGCCTCTGTAGTCCCAGACTGACTTGCAGAGTCTGTCAAAGGCCACACTGGCTTTTGTTAGCCTCAGACTTCGTCATCCATGTGGACAGCACAGGAAAGTGTGCTGCCCAGACAGGCAAGCTTGTTGACCATCGACAGTTGCTGGCCTTTAACTGAGATGTGTGGTTCCTGGGGTGTTGTTCCATGTGCAGGTTGAATGATCACTTCAGTCTTCTTCGTGTTGGTAGCGAGTCAGAAGTTGTCGCAGGCTGATGAGAATACACTCAGTAGTGTGGAATAATCATTTCACGATCCCTCTTCTAGGCCACAAATACAAAATGTCCACAGCTACCTTTAACTCACTGAGGGTACTTCTATATACTCTGGTTTCCACTTCCCATAAGTAGAGTCAAGGATTGAAGTGGCAGTAGGCAAAAGGCAGATTTTTTTTTTAGAAGGGGTCCAACTCATGGAGCTTTTCTATTCCCTGAATGTTCTTCTACCAATCAGGCTCTCGCTATTTGTCCATCTTCTGTGTTTCATGTGTAGCTGCTGTTAGGTAATATAAATGGGGAGAAGCAGTTCCACTGCTTTGGGCTAATTGATGGTAACTTTCACAGTCAACTGTAAATAGCAGAGGAGATGTATCTCTAGCTGTGTAGGGCTTCTTTATATGGGGAAATAGCAGGGAATAGCTATTAGTTCTTTTCAGTACGTCATAACAGCTTCCCCGTGTAAACAAGCCCTTAACATAAACTACCCTCAAAAGGTTATATCAAATCTAGGAATTACTTAGTTTTAGTCATTGTATGAAGTAAACCATGTGAAATTAAACTTGAAACCCTATATATTGCAGGAAGGTAGGTATCCCTTTAAGTCATTCAAAAAGATGGTTTTGTATAATATATAACCTATGTCAGAATAATTTGGAAACTCTTATTACGTTTGTACCTGATCTGTGACTGGGAGTAAGTCTTAAATTATTAATTATCTGACATGCAGGAAAAGACCTGTAAGGTGGATAGAAAACTGGCTGGATTGTCAGGTCAAAGGGCAGAAATCAATAACTCAGTTTCTAATTGACAGCCAGTATCAAGTGGAGTGCCATAGGGGTCGGTCCCGGGGCGTCTTCTGTTCAATATCTTCATCAGAAACCTGGAAGATGGGATAGAGTACATCCTCAGGAAGTCTGCGGATGACACCAAAATGGGCAAGTAGTAGATATGCTTGAGGATAAGGCTAGGATCCAGAGAGACCTAGACAAATTGGAGGACTGAACTAAAAGAAATCTTATGAGCTTCAATAAGGACAAGTGCAAAGTCCTGCACATAGGACAGAACAATCTCATGTACTGGTACAGGTTGGGAACCAACTGGCTAAACAGCAGCTCTGTAGAAAAGGATCTGGGGCTTACAGTGGACAATACCTGAGTATGAGCCAACAGTGTGCTCTTGCTTCCAAGAAAGCTAATGGCATACTGGACTGCATTAGTAGGAGCACTGGCAGCACACTGAGGGAAGTGATTATTTCAATCAATTCAGCACTGGTGAGGACACATCTGGAGTACTGTGTCCGGTTTTGGGCCCCCAGTACAGAAAGGATGTGGACAAATTGGAAGGAGTGCAGTGGAGGGCAACAAAAATGATTAGGGAGCTTGGCACATAACTTATGAGGAGAAGCTGAGGAAACTGACCTAATTTAATTTGGAAAAGATAAGACTGAAAGGGGATTTAAAAGAAGCCTTCAGCTACCTGAAGGGGGGTTCCAAAGAGGATTGACCTAGAGTTTTCTCAGTGGTGGCAGATGACAAAACAAGGAGCAATGGTCTCAAGTTGCAGCAAAGGAAGTTTAAGTTAGATATCAGAAATAACTTTCTCATGAGGCGGGTACTGCAGCACTGGAACAGGTTACCCAGGGAGGTTATGGAATCTCTGTCTTTGGAGGTTTTTAAGACCTGGTTAGACAAAGGCTTGCTGGGATGATATAGATGGGGATGATCCTCCTGTGAACAAGGGGTTGGACTAGATGACCTCCTGAGGTCCCTTCCAACCTTAATTTTCTGTGATTCTATGAATCTATGATCTGACATTGCATTTATTTTCACATACAAAAATATTGTCAAAACTTCTAATTCATGTTTGAAGCAGAGTTCTTTTTATATATAACAGATAGTTATAAAATAAGTCCAGGTCAGCCTGCAAATAGTAGCTTGTTGGCTGCCAATTTTATATTTAGTATATTCAGCTAGCTAGACCAACTCATCATTTATTGACTGATTTTAAACATAGGAGCATTCAGCTCCCTTGAGACCTCTTGCACTCCACCCACTAAGTTGTCTCACATGGATACAACAAGAAAAAAAACAACTACTGTTTTCCTGTTTATTCTAAATGAAAAAAGAAAATCAATATTTCAAGTAAAATACATAACCGAATACCAAATGAGGAAGAAAGTTAAACTGCCCAGGGATCAAGAATGGCTCAATATATTAAGTGTCATGCTTAAAGCTTTGCAAAGTTCCTGAGTGTGTGTCTCCAATATTAAGTAGGGTTTCATAAAATATTTTCCATGTTAAAAATGATCTCTATAAAAATCATTTTATTGATAGAGTACTATTTCACTTATTCTGGGTTGACGTGTTTAGTCTTCAGTTTGCCTTAGCCGATTACACATTGCATACAACTGCAAATTATTTCATTGAATTATTTGACTATCATTTCAGAAAAAAGGAGAAATAACCAAATGCTGTTATATATATTGATAATAATAGATTATGGCCTAGGACCAGTCAAATTGGAGGAAGAGTCTGTTACAAGGATCTCAGTACTTTGAAACCTTTATGAGGATAACAGGAGACAGAAGTGGGGGTGGCAGGAACAGCATGTTGCAAAACAAATCAAGAATTTGGAGCCAACCACCCTGCACAGAAACATGCACCCGAGTTGCGGAAGAGTCAGTTTATTCTGGATTGGCCTCATCAGAAATCTTCAGACCCACAGATAAGACAATCATGGAAGATGATCATTCTTGACTGTGAGGGATTGCCAAAGAAGAAACATCAAAATATTATTCTCTATGAACCAAACTCTCCATGACAGCAATATTTGGTTCATTATGGCTAGGTACAGACATTCAAAAAACCTGAGGCAAAATTGATCAAAGCTTCATGGGTTTCTCTAAACTGCCTAGATTAGATTGGGAATGAACAGAACATGTTTGCCCTTTGTCATGGTGCACACAGATACCTGCACTGGCAAAGGCAAGAAGGTGAGGACTGCTCCTGCATGTCTACCAGCATGCCAGCTGAGTGGGGACCACCCATTACTGGCTGCCAGGACAGGCTGTTGTCACCATGGACCCTCCCCTACACACAGTCCTAGGCTTCCAAGAGAGCCCCAGACTAGTCACCATAGCATGCCCTGCCCTGCTGTAGCCAGCCAGGCTACTGGGCATGACATGGTGATCTGCTTTAGGGCTCTCCTAGAAGCCTAAAGCTGGGTATGGGGGAGGGTCCATGGTGACAGCAGGGGTTGGGGACATGTGCCAGCAGCCAATAAGGGGTGGCCCAGGCACTCCATAGAAGGAAAGATTGAGTCCCCCAGAGTTTGACACCAGCGGCAGCTGAGGGGCCTGAGCCTTTCTTTTATAAAGCCCCTGTCCCTGCTGCCCACTCTAAGCCTCCTCAGCTGTGCCAGGCATGTCCTGCCAAAGTTCAGCACCAGTAGCAGCCCAGGAGGCTTGTACCAGGCAGCAGGGACAAGGACACTCCACAGAAGGAAAGATCGGGGCCTCAGAGCTTGGCACCAGCAGAAACTGGCATGATACAGCAACACATCCCTGGAGACTTGTGCCAGGCAGCAGGGAGGGGGCGCTTCATAGAAGGAAAGATCAGAGCCCTGGGCAGCCACTAGTGCTGAGCAACAAGGGGCCCAATCCTTCTTTCTACAGAGTGCCCCTGTCCCTGCTGCCTGGCATGACTAACAGGGGAGCCACAAATGCACCTGGAAAGCCAGGTGACAGCAACCTAACATGAATCAATAGGGGATCTGATACATAAGTTCGATAGACCAGTCTAACCTACACTGACTAAGTCTGCTAGCTCATTGATCTAGGTCTAAAGACTGCCATTTTTAAACCAGTCTGTGTTCCCCAAACTTCTGTTCTGCTATGGGCGTAGACTGGTTTTCAGTCATTTATACCAGTTTGTGTGTAATGTTTGGCCCTGGCCTATGTGTAGGTGTATGTATAGGAAATGTGTGTCTGAACAAACTGAGATGGTTTACATTTACTTAATTTCTACTAAAAGGCAGTCCATTCCCACCAGATTGCAGCATAACCAATGCAGACAATGCAGACCTAAATAAAACCTAAATCCCAGAGAGCCAGGGTGCAGTACTCTACATACACAGTTGTGAAAGAGATGTTTTAAACTGCCCAGTCCTTATCCATCACTCTATAAAGAGTCTGAGTTCCACTGCCTGGGATGCAGATTAGGAAAAATTCATTCAACCTTAAAACCCAAACAAAAGCCCCAAACTTCATCCTAACACCTCAGTGAAAGTACTTACTTGACACATTGTCATAATTATGTAACAACTTGTTCAAGCTACATTATTTGTTCTGCTTATTCAAATACCCCTCTACCCTGCCCCCAACCCAGCATTCATCATTTGTTTTTAAAGACAAACACATATTACTAGGATGTATATTTATTGACTATGTTAATATCTATAACATATAAAGCATGAAATGAGTACTTGAACCATAAAGATACCATATAATTTATCACCTAATGCACTAGAAGCTTTAGAGCTTGGCCCTTTGCTTTCTCAGATCAGTGACAGAACTTGAATGCAGTTCCACAAGAATATAGTTATGCATGTTTCTATCATATTTGTGCACTGAGCTAATTTTCCAAGGCAGATGGCAATCTGTTGAAAACACTGGAGGGGGTTATTAAACACTGAGAAAATACAAATTCTATATTTCTACCATAGAAACCAACACAAGATGACATTAATAGAGAGAAAGGTGGTTAATAGTGTTAGTATGAAGACAGGCAGGGAAGGGTAGCACCTTAGAGACTAACTCATTCAAAGAAGCATAAGTGTCCATAGGTGACTTCCCCCTTCATCAGATGCTATTTTAGGGACTTAAGGAGAACTGGGGTAATACAGTGGAAGGAGTAAAGTAATTTAAATACAAATGAAAGGAAAAGGAAAGGACAGAGGGAGGGGGCCCTGCTAAGAGGCCAAGGTGGGTTGAAGAGATAAAGAAAAATGGGTGCGTCTATGTGTGTGCATATACTGTGCAGTAACCAAAATTACTGTACAGTACAAGTTCACATCTACACATGCACACCCATACTGTGCAGTAAATATGGTGACTTATACTGACTTGAGCATAAATTTGATACCTGCATCGTGTAGGTATCACATTTATGCCCAATTACTTTCAGTGCAGTAATGCATGTGGACTGACTTGGGACACAGCATTAATGTGCTTTTATGCCTGTACATGTAGATGCTGGGTTATTCCTGCTTACTGCTCAGGAACACTATGCAGTAAATTTAAGCCAGCATAAATGCATGTGTAAACATACACAATGAAACTCAGCAAAAGACTGATTTTAAAAGGTTAATTTTGAAGAAAATCAAGATTACTAAAATATTGAATTACTTAGTCACATATGTGAGTACCTGTTGAGGTGCCAAACATACTTGTTACTTTACATCCAGAAGAAAACAACATTTTTAGTGATTCTACAATAGTTCCTTAGAATTTTTACTGAGATACTAATTGCGCTTTGTTTAAGAAGGAAATACGGACCATGCAGGTTACTAAATGCAAATTGTTCACTATTTTCAATAGATGGCAAAATGAACTTGACTTAATACTATCACCCAATCTTAAAGTTCTATTTTACAGCTAAGCTACTATGAGCAGGTTTTATTAGCAACAAATGCTGAAGTGAGGCATACTAGGCTCAGGCCCTGGATATTGGTTCTTGAAATGGCAGTAACTTAACCACTTAATTGCAGCACTCAGCACATGCCAATAAGTTCACTTGTGAGAGAAAGATAACAAAATAGTAAGGGTATTGGTGCATGGACTGAGGTGGCTATATTACCTCAATTTCAGGATATAGTCATATATATATATAGTGAATGTGGTATGCTTCACACAGCACTCATTGATGTGGTACAGATGTGTCATATGTCACGTTACCGAATAAATAAAAAATTGCCTCTGTATGTCTTTTTCAAAAGCTAGTTCCTTTACATCATTTTCAATTAGTAGTATTCTTCATTCTAAATTGAATGCCAATGATTTTGCAAAATCTTGTATTAAATTTGAGACAACTTAAAGAGCAGTGCACAGTCTCCCACTCCTGAAAAATCATGTCATTTTCAAGTGAGACATGTTGGGCACCTGCAAATCATCAATAATTTATTAAAAATTCTGCCAGTGATTTTACCTTCAACTATTCAACTGCTCCGACTCCTGGCACTCCTTGCGGTCTCTGGTCATCTCTAGGCTACATCTTTGTTCCTGTCCGTGTTTTTTCCAGATCTACTACTCCAGGAAATATCTATTCACCAACTGTTCCTCAGGATAGATACAAAACATAGAGTTTCTATAGGTATCTTAAAGCAAAAATATCCTTTTTAAAATAAACTGAGGAAAAATCAACATACTCTATGGGGAAGCACTATCATATTATTTCTCTAAGATCAATTTATACAGTACTGAAAAACAAAAGAAAAGCCAAATCCTAAACCAAGGTTCCCTTATATAGTTTGAGAAGAAAAAATGAAAGAAGGCTGTTGTTAGATTTTTTGATTAAATAATTGATTGTGCTAAGAATGGAATAATTAACCTATAATAAATGTAATAGATGCTACATGTAGCCATAGAGATTAAAGAGCTTAAAATCTTTCAGCTATTTAAGAGTGAATCTTTACATTTATGAAATAGTTTATTTCTGCTTTAGAGTCAAGCTAAGCTACACTTCCTCCAATATATCTCAACAATAACAGCAACATATAAATTAATTTTTGCTTATGCAGTACTTGAAGTATAAGGTTTTATAGAATGAAAAAATATGTTGGGCCCCATCCATTTAAAATAAGTTTTGTTCTATATTTCCTTGCAACATGGCCAGTGGCAATGTGTAAGGGGGGCACGTGTACCCCCTGAGAGCATTGGTGCACCCATGACAGCCAGTCTTTCTGGGGGGGATGGCAGGCAAGAGTGCTGGTACCCCCCTGCGAGAGCTGGGCGGGAAGTGGGGGTGCCAGGAGAAGTGCCCCCCTGTGCGACTGACTGTGCTCATCTAGAAGTGTCAACAGCATGCTGCTGCCACTTGCAGGTTGGTGGGATCGGCCACGGCCTCCCCCCACCCCAGTCACTGACTGTCCGCTGGGAGGCACCACTTGCCCATGAACATGGCTAATACAAAGTACTAACTATTCTGACAACTAATATAGTATCTTTTTCCCTTGTTCCCTTTTTACAATGCAATTGCTTTAATTTCATGTTTGTTGTTGGGTTCTCAAATTTAAGAAACATGCTTAAAAGAAAATACAGGTTTCTTTGCTCTTCCTATTTTTATTCTAAGTAATTATAATCATCAGTAATTAAAATCCTACTATTATGAGTAATAATAAAATACTCCCTGGTGCCCTAGATAAAACATGAGTGCTTGGAATAGATACTAAATGGCTGTGTAATGAATTACACAGTAGCAATTCAAATAAACTAGTATATTTTAAATGCTTCGTATTTCCATCTTGTTATTCAAATACCCAGTCTGCCTACTGTATTCGACTAACTCGCTAGTAGAGGTGTTTACCAGATTTTCAATAAAATATTTCTGGTAGAAGCATGCTTTTTCACTGAAGCCTAAATACTTTGATTTTGATAAATATTTTTTTCACAAAAGTTTGAGGATCAAAGTGGACTCACTGGTTAATTCAAAAGACAAACATAAGAGAAAATCCTGATGTTTTCAAACAGAAAAGGGTTAGGTTTCAATATAATTCCATTTTCAGAACATGGCATTCAAAATGTTTTGCTTTCACTACAATACAAAACAAAAACCAACTTTGAAACATTCAGAACTTGCAAAACAAAATTTTCACATTACAACTAGCTGTATTATAGATCCACCTAGGTTACTGAGGAATTTAAACATGGTTACCTGCTACAACAGTGATTTGGAGTTCAATATTTTGTTCCATAATTAAGCAGAATCAACCCTGACTATTAAAATATTCAATACTCAGCTGCATAATATTTATTCTGTCTTCCAGTCAGAGCGGACTAGAGATCCTCCCCACACCCCCTTCCCCACACTACAAGCTAGCATCTGCAATTAGAGAAATCTTCAATCATTACTTAAGAGCAAAAGAAATGAAGCTGGCTCACTGACTGGTTATTTATAAGGACAATAAGTATAATTTTTATTTTCTAATTACAGTTTTAACATGCACCACCCATACCTGCTGGCTGTGAAGAGTCAACTGGCATAAAGTTAATGCCTAGATGCCTAGTGTGGATAGGTTAAGGTCAACTGCCATTTTAAACTTACTTCACTACAACAATTATCAGAAGTTAATATCCTAAAACTAGAAAGAAGGAGCCATTCTCAGCTCTACCTCAAGAATCAAAACACTGCAACTATGCTCTGCCTTCAGGTCTGAAATTCTGCCTTTAAGAAAATAGTTAAGCAGAATTATGTAGCTGGAGTATATATTGGCTCTTGTTCACAATGCTGAACACAGAATACTAAAACACATGTATTTACTTTACTATTGACTGGGTGGACTGAGTTTAATATATATGATGGTCTCTTCTACCACTTGTAATTAATTTGAAAGTGTCTTTCAGTTATATTTTAATGAAATGCACTTCCACTGATGGGTCAATTTTGTATAATTTGTAAAATGAAGGAACTTTTCTACAAGAAACACTTTGAACAGATGGAATGGCCATGGTTGACTGTTCTTCCAAATGAAAATTATGTGGTTATTGGTATTTCTGTCAAGGCAACTTAGGGGGCTGCTGCCTAGTGCCCACTTTTCTAATTTCTTCTGGAACAGTTAAGCCCATGTTCCAAGAAAATGAGGAACTGACAAGATGCATTATAATTTCCACTCTACTGTAACAGAAGAGGAGTGCAATGAGTGATGAGGACGTTAGTTTGTGAAGGGTAAATCCATTGATCACTTGGAATATGATTTAATAAGCTTTCAGGGTTGGATAGTAATATAATGCAAAATGTCATGGCAAATTACTAGTGTATAGCTAGAAGAAATTCATCAACATTTGGCCCAGACTTAACTCTGAATGAAAACATTTACTTTTTTTAATGGATCACTGATGTCTTTAAAATAACTGATTTTTTTCAGAGAAGTTTCTTTCAAACCTCGAACTGTGTTTGATTTTGCTTTTATTTTTGAAAGTGCATAGAAATGGTGCTAAAGCATTAAAAGGTACATTTGTAAAGAATGGAGTTTAAAGACCACACAGTAAGGTGCAACAACATATCAAAACCAAGAGAGATTTTTTTATTACTTTCTAAGGACTGTTTAACTGCTGCAATTGGAATTAAGAAATGAATGGGCAACTCGCATGCACATATATATATGCCTGAAATTACTTCATAAATATGTGTGTATGTGTATATATATTACTACACATGTAATAAACACATACACACGTACATACATACACACCCACCCACACACACACACACACCCCCACCCACACACACACACTTCATATATATGAAGTAATTTCAGGCATATACGAGAAAGACTACAAAAGTCCTATTTTGACAGTGTAAGAGATCCTGGCATTTTAGATTCACAAAACAACCGATTCATAGATCCAGAGGTAATATACTGGCTAAGCAATGATCACATATTTCTGAAGTGCATGCTTGACCAGTTCCACACACTGGAAAGATATTAAAAAGCTCAAAGTACATCAGTTTACCAAGTCAAGTTTTAAGTTTTTCTTAAAAGATAGGGAAAAAAATTAAAAAGAACTTTCAAAGGCAGTTTAGAAATAGGTCTCCGATCCTTTCATACAAATCAAGAAGAAAAATGTCAAATGTATACAATTAATTTTAGAAACACGCAAGCATTTTTTTAATGTATGTACAGAAATCCAAGAAGAAAACACCCCTATTGCCATATATCATCTTTTCAAGGTCTGAATTTATATTTATAACAACTCATTAAAACAGATTTTTAAAAGCCATTTGGCACTGAGCATTTAGTACAATTGAAGAACCAGTATTTTAATATTTACCTAGGAATATCTCTGCAAATGTCAGTGTCCTGTTGATAAAGATAGAATTCCTTAACTTTAAACTGAATTTTCAATCCTTTTATTCATCTGTATGGACAGAATGATTATTTTACCTGGTGTTGATCACTTAGACAGAACAGACCATCAAGAATTCAAAGCTTATGTAATCAGGCTGCTATGCTGTTGATTCCAACTGGATTTTGCATAACCTCAGGTGTCAGAGGTCTGGAATACTGCAAAACATATGCATTTCCCTTATAAAAACCTGCCAAACCCCTGCAAAAGGAAGCTGGATTTTACAGACTGTGGGGTCTTGGTGGAATGGGTTCAATCCCCATTATGCCAGACAGTTACCATCACACCCAGTATTTCTAGAATTCTTTGTGTTTCTTTGAGCATTGCACATGACCTACAGACTTCAGTTTTCAAAACAGGGCCAGTTTTATCTTATTAACTTGTGCACAGAACTTCAAGCATGTGGATACTATGAAAACACTTCCATGCTTAAAGTTAAACACATGAACAAATATTTACAGCTGAGTTATGCAACTTCTGATAACAAGAATGGCAAGCTTCCTGGGCCTCTGCCCCCATACTGCCTTGTCCCAGAGACCCTAGCTATGGAAAGTCTGTGTGGGAGCCCATGGGCCACATGTTGACCCCTCACAGACCAGATGCAGCCCACGGGCTGTCTAACAGAATTGAAATACTTTCTCCTTTTCAGTACGTGCCCTTTAGGGCAAGTACATGCCCAAAGCAGAATCTGGACTGCAGGATTTCTTAAGGGCTAGATCCAGATACACTCCCAGCAGTAGGGGGAAGTGCTAATGCTGAAAATGTCTGAGCCACTCTGCTGGCTCAGGGAGCTGCAGGGGTTAACACTGCTGCTGCTTACCCTGCTACCAAATTTCTAGTCCCACTGGAAACTCTGCAGGCTGTGTGTTTGACACCCCTGCTACAGGGTGAGGATTGGTAATTGCTTTGCTCACTGGAGTGCTATAAAATGCATAAACTGGAAAAAATGTTGGACAAAATAAAAATCTGCATTGGCTTGCACTTTGTGCGGTAAATGGTAACAAGATGGGAACAAATGAGTATAAGTAGCTGATCTGGTAGCATTTTACATCTATCTTGTATTCACACATTGTACAGCTTCCGTTGACTAAATACAGTGCGAAAATGGAGAATCAGGGTAGCTGGTGTTTAATTTTTAATTCCAGATGGCATATATTAACAGTGCAAGAGGCAGACACCTATCTGAAAAAAGCAACACTCTTTCCTTGCCACTGGTGAGAAGTTACACACATGAGTAACCCCTACTATTTCATTGAGAGCTCCTTCACAGTCCAGAACTTAAGAAATGTTCTTTTTGCTGGCCTGAGCAAAATGGCTAGTTTTAATGATCGTTTATTATAAGCCTGCTTTCCAAATCACTTACCTCCCAGGGTTGTGTGGCATAAGGATGCCAAAACCTACTTCAGCATGGAAGCACCTCACAACTTCTTCCAACCAGAGTTCGGAAAAAAAAAGAATTGTCAAAATAATTACGGCCTGATCCAGCCAAAGAAACTGCCATTCGCTTGAAGCTAAGTACTTAAGGGTCTTGCTGAGTGAAAGCAAAAAAACAAACAAACAAAAAACCTTTTATTTCTTTACAGAAAAAAAATGTGTTGGATTCTCCAGTCCCCTGCACTTTGCTTAATTGTGAATCTGTGCAAATCAGAAAAGTGATGTTTTATACCAACAGGATTTGCATCTACATGAAATGGTACCAATAAAACCCCACCTCAATCCTAATGAGTTTGACGTCCCTAGTCTAAGGCTACTGCCATCTGTGAAAGCAGTTGCCATCTGTGCCAGAATTTGTATGATAAATTTTTAAGGAGATAGTAAAGCAGAAAACCCTATAGTGCTTCAAGGGTATTATTTGTTTATCTTTAATGCAATATTTTGAAAAACTTACCCCTCCCCATACCTTGCCAGACAACCACAGCCCCAAGATACAGCTGTATAAAGAAGTAACAGTGAGATGCAAGATGTTGTTTGGTAACAGAAAGAGATTTAGGAGTCAATGTAACAGGCCACTGCTACTCCCTCAAGTAAATAATCTACTGGACTAACCCCAAGTAATAATTTTTTTTGCAGTTAAACATTGTCCACAAAAGAAAATATAAACTGAATAACCCTGAAATTACCCTTAAAACAAAACATCTTTCAAGACATATATATACCATCAAGGTTTATGAAGTCAGCTGATCTTTACTTATTGTATCACACTGACACAATAATACACATCCAGGCATAATTCCACACCCATATAATGGGCTGCGGTGTTTTTTGGATTCCATCAAAGCTAGGGATAAAAAGCAGTAGTCTGCCACCCCTCCATGCACTAAACAAAGTTTTGCGTATGTGTGGGCCATTCAGACTTGACAACTTATATTTAAACTGATGATCCTTCCACTGAAAAAAAAAAATTCTCTCTGCAAGCAGAGCTGTAAACACCTGCACACATTTGAACAGGGAAGGCCCTTGACCTGTGTGTAACCCCCACTTGAAAACCTTGGGTCTACAGAATGTGTATACCTTACTTACCATAGTTTCAGATGAAAGGCTTGGAGACCCTGGTACCTCTTACTGATTGTATACTGATGTAATTCAGTCCATTTCAGGGGAGCTGACTTGGGTCAACATATATTAATGCAGGGGTACTCAACCCCTGACCCATAGGTCAGATCCAGCCCCAGGTGCCATGTGATCTGGCTTGCAGGACTCCACACATGTCCATGGGGAACCCCATGGACCATGGCCCTGAACACTAGACCAGGCACATAGGGCAACTCAGATTTCAGTCTTATTGCATGGGGCTAGCTAGAGGTGGTACAGTGCCCTGGTGCACAATACCACCTTGGGGGCTGGGGCACGAGAGCAGGCTGTGGAGGCCATGGAGTTGAATCCAGCCCAACGACCAGTCTTGCATCACTCATCTGGCCAAAACACTGAGCATCACTGTATTAGTAGGAAAGAAGGATTAGGGCCAGAAATGAAGCAAAAATAGTAAAAATGGTGAGAGAACTGGAGGGAAATTATATATTGTTAGGCTTATTACTGCCACTGCATAAAGGAATATACATGGCTGGACCTCAAATTCTAAGAAACAAGAAGACAGAAGTTAATTTAGCCCTATCCCTGCTTTAAATTACAGTATCTAACAGCATAAGTTATAGGCAGCTATCTGCTCTTCCACATTGTGAGAGCAGGGCTATGCATGCTTTAATGAGTTTAAGGACCATGGGTCTACTGTCTTTCTTTGTATTTTGTATCTGAGTAAATTTCCATCTTTAAGATGCATGCACTGTAGTTCTAATACATTTACTTTGGAATGCATTTAGAAATATTGTTTCTACTGATAAAACAACTAACATCTAACTCCTGCCAAGTCAGCTATTTATTGCAACTGTGTTTAGCATAAAAATGAATTTTGCTTGTCAAGAAGTTTTTCAGTTATGCTTCCCAAGAAATTTCTTTGAATAAGGTACAGTTTAAAAACAGTGCATGCACTCTGGGTGAAGAATACTGCAATGTCAAAAAAACAGTCTGTTGATTAGTGCAGGGAAGGTATTAGTAAGAAGTTATGCTACTTAAAGTAGCATTCTGAAAAGACAGTCTGTGAAAATGGCATAGAGTACCACATTATAGATCAGTGGGGGCCAATCTTTTTGGCAGGCATGCCACGAATTAACTGTGCACCCTCACTAGTACCACTTTGATTTTCTTCCCATCTGCTCTGCTTTCTGTTTCCTTCCCTGTGCTCCCTAACTGATCTGCTGATCTGCTTTCTGCCTCTGCTGTAACTGCTGCTCTGCTGCCTGTCCCCTCTGTTAGGGTAGCTTGGCACATTTCGCTTTAGTTGCACCTGCTTGAGTGGTGAATTATAGTATTATTTGAACCTTTCTTTTGCATTTTGTATCTGCATTGTTAGCTATTAGCTTTGAGCTCATTTTCACATTATGTTTTTATTTTGTTTTTTATCACTGTAATAAGGCAGCTTATGTTCCAGCATTATTAACAAAGGTGTGTATAGTGTGAGCCTTGTTACTAGCTCAAATTAACTGAACTTGGCACTAACCATTTAATCAGAGGGATGACATGATTGGCTATGTTAATGAAAGGTGATAAGAGGGCACCAATTGGACAGTGCCCAGCTGATGTGCCCTTGGAATTTCCAGAGTTGATAGACAAAATTAGAAGTCCAGCACACGCCCAAATCAAGACAACAGTAAAAGACCAAATTAAGATGTGTGCATGTGATGGGTTTGTTGAAACAAAGGAATATGCTGACAAGATAAAAACATGAACAGTATGATGATCACAGAGAAACCAATCTACAGTACCTGGAAATAAAGAGTCATCAGAGGAAAAAGCATAAGTGGTGGGGGGCAACAAGGCAGTTGGGTGTGTGTCATCATCCAACAAACTCTGGACTGAACAAAATCCAAAAAGGCTACCCACAGACAGCAATCCTCTACTTTCAGGAAGTGATTGGCCACCTTTTCTGTGAAGTGGAGTAACATCTGGGATTGAGTGAGATCATTGGACTAAATTTTTTTCTCTCCCTATGTAGAAACTATTAGTACATTTAATGTACTAATAGTTAGATTTTACTTAAGTTGAAAGGTGTGAGGTGTATAACATGTTCACGCTGGGTTGATTATGCTTTAGCAATCCTTTTGCACCATGATCCTTTTGTGCCATGGGTAACATCTCCCCAGTCTGCCATGTGCCAGACACACAATCTGCCTATGCTACCTTTGGCACACATACCATAGGTTGGCCACCCCATTTACAGACTAAGGCAAAAGCCACAAAGGGACTTGGCCAGTACACTGGGAAACACTCTAAATTACCTAACAGGAAATGCTGAAGGGAAGAGTGTGTCTTCAGTTTTACCTCTTTCTTGTGAGATCCCTTTTTGAGGCCTAGGCACCCAACATTCTTTAGGCTATGCTTTAAGGAGACAAGTAGGTCAGATAAAGAGTTACAGGCCTGAACTCTCTCCCAGGGTTAAGCACTTATGTTCTTCCTTTCCAATAGGAAACAAGGGTCACTCTTTTCTTTTAAGACACCTGTGGGGGAGAAGGCAGGAGTCCTTTCTTTTGCCACTAGTTTTTTTGGGGGGGTTGTTTTAATTTTTTTAAATTTTGTTTGGTTTTTTTGGTAAAACCTCATGGACTACAGCAGTTGCTCAGAAGACCTGGGTTCAATGCCCTCTAAAATGTGAGGCTGTTCAAGCCACTACCTTGAACATACTAGGCGTGTGTCTTAACACCCTCACTATAGGCTGTTTCAGAGTGGAGCATACATCTACCTTGTCTGTTGAAGGTGTGGCACTACCAAATAAAATAGTATCCAAAACAGGACTATAGGGAGGAAGCATGACTTCATAGACTAGTATTTAGGGCATTTATCAGGAGAGAGATGGAATTACTATCGACTGAATTACAATCCCTGCTAGAGAGGAGTGTTATATATCTATAACAGGCTTGTAATTCTGTGTGTGTGTGTGTGTGTGTGTGTGTGTGTGTGTGTGGTATATGTTTGTTTTGTTTTGTTTATTGAGGGATCATATATATTACAGAGAGAGAGAGATGTGTAAAATTCAGCCCTAAACTGGTGATGCAGGTTTGAACATCCTCAGACCTGAGGACCTCATAGAATGCAGGTCTTAATGTCCTCCTGCTGTTAAATTGTGCTCAAAAAGAGAGGCATTATTACAACATTATTCACTGTAAATTGCAGTGGCCATGATGTTTTATATAGAGCTCAATCCTGTTGATGTTTAAGTGTATCTGAACACACCCATCAGTTTGGTGTCCAGGTACAGAACCACCTTATTTGAGGACCCCAATCAGGTTTAGGGATGAGATGGTAGCAGTTCTGGACACCTATAGAGGCATAATTTTAGGCATCTAGCAAATTTAACTGGTGGGAACTTCAATATCTGAGGCTTGGGCAGGGCACACGGGGTGGGGGCAGGTGTTGAGGATCTCACTCTTGCACTGAGGAGGAACGTAGGTATTTATGTGCCACAACAGTTACCTTTTGTGGATCTGGACCACAGTGGCTCCAAATCAAATTGTGCATCTATTTGGGATGTAGCCTAGTGCTGTTCCCTAATTTTAGGGGAATGATTCCCTACATGATTACACCAGGATGAGAAGATCGAATTGTGGTGCTGAGTGTCAGACTTTTCAGGTTGGGCAGAGAGCTCAAAGTCTGCACCTTACTTTTTCAGGAGGAGAGCAATTTGATCACTTCAGTATGTCAAAGGAAGCAATACATACTGTTCTGGGGGAGTCCTCTTCCCTGTCTTGCCCAGTTGCAGCCCAGTACCTCAGTTATCAGATTCAGCAAGGTTCTTTCCATCATTTTCAGTGAATTATTTCTGGAGAATACCTTCTTGGGAAGAGGCTTTGAAGTGCATTTGCTAAGACCTTCAGTACATATGTGCTGCTATGACTGTTCAAGGTCCCCACCACTCCTGCCTTCAACTGCATTCTAGACTCACAAAAAAAATCCCTCAGTAAACAAAACAAAACAAAAAATTAATCCTCCTTCTTCGCTCCTTAGTCCAGGACAGTCCAATTTCTAAGTGGCTGGAGACTGCAGTAGTGCAAGCCCCCAGACTGGACACCACCGACTGCATTGCATGCCTGAGCAGCTCCACCACATTCAAACACTGCAGCACTGTGCAGCCCCTGCCCCCCACCCCATCCCACTTCCTTGCTACACTAGGCTTCCCTGGATTTGTGAGCTGCACTGTCCAAGCCATACCTGGGGCAAGAGCAGGAAGTGAAAGCTGAAGCATGGAGGGGGAGCCTGGAACAGCAGCCACAGCAATATGGGCAGCAGAAACTGGACAGAAACCTGGGGCTGCACATTAAACCTTGCTGGCCACCTACAGACCACAGGTCTCCAGTTGGACAGCCTTATCTTAGTTCAAGTATTTATCTGAAAATATCTTGGAGAACTGAGTAGCACCTAAGTAACTTATTTTTTTAATTAAAAAAACCGCATGTAATAACTACCCTAGGCAATCTTCTGATGCATAAAAATGCTTTACAACTGGGTCATCCAAAAATAGTTGAACTCTGCTCCTATATCATTCACAAGACAAAAACATTGCCTATCTAACTATAAGCTTTTAGTTATCACAAAGACCACAGCATGGACTGCAACTAAAAAACTAATGCCTGTGTTAAGCTACTGTTACCAATGGTAGCTGTGGTTAAAGAGTTCCATTACATGGTAAAAAAATACCTGAAACCTATCCATGCTAGGGATTTCCTTCCTGTGTATGTTGTGAATACCATGACTATTTTTTCATCCCAAAAATGCTGGACAGAAAAGCTGAAGGCATTTTATAGTAGTAGTGTCTAGAAAAATAATGTTAATTATTATCACTTTAATTTTTTAGAGAAGAAAGAGAAGGTTTTCTCTATTCTAGTATTCTATTTCAGGTAATTTTGTTCAGCAATTATGCACTTTTTTGTAGATAACACTGAATAAAAATGGAAAACTGAGATGTACTTCCTTGTTTATGTCGCTTTAATTAATTTTTCTTGTGGATTATCTTTTAAATATTTGCACAAAATTTAACATCACAATATGCCTTGTGAGATAAATGCTCACTATGGAGGATTCCTCAGACAGGTCTGTTAATGGCATGCTCTCTACCCACACTACTTAAGCTATGATCCCAGTCCCTAGGGCCCCCTGAGCAAGCTAACAGCCATGCCAATCTGTAAAGGAGTTTTGTGAGATGTATGAGATTGTTTGAGACTTACACATTGTCACCTCTTGACCTAATGAGTTATACAGTGCTGCATCATGATACTGCTGTGTCACAAAAGAGCAAATTCTACATTATCATCTTCTTGTGAAGAGGAGGTCACTACATTTTATTTGAAAAATAAACTACAAAAACAATTGAGAGAGAAAAGCTCTCCAAAATCCTGTCCTTAACATTTTCAAAAACTATTCATCGCACTTAGCTGTCTTGGCAGAAGGCAAAGACTGACTTCAGAGCCTTAGCTAGGTTTACCTCTCATATGCAAATATTCTCAGAAGACTAAGACAGCTTGCTCAGATCCTATGCATCCCACCCTGCAGCTCCAAGACAAAAAGCCAGTTAACAGGGTTGGGATTGTGAAAGAACTGTAGCAGCTAAGACATGGTATAGTTTGGCAATAACCAGCTGGAGAAAAAATATCCAGCAATTTAAACAACCCAGAACCATGTCAGGACTGTAGCACAGAAGCTCAGGATGTCCTTCAGCAGTAGTGTTTCAAATCCGTCCCTCCTTTCCCTTGGAAACAGTGGCACCCTTCCTCACAAACCAACATCTAATACCGAGGACAGTCTAAATAAAACATCATGTTCACTTTAGTCTTGTGTTCCATTAGGAAGAAGGCAGACAAATTTGCTTTCCTACTGATGGGGCATGTATTTATAACACCTGATCCCTTTCAGACCTCCATAGAAAGTACATGCATCTTGCGCTAATCTAATTCTATCTACATATTATTGCTTGCTCTAAAGCAGTCCAGGCACATTTCTTTCTGTCTTTCATGATAATATGTGACATTGGAAGAAAATAACCACACAGAAAAACAAAGACCAACCTGAATTTTAGGGCTGCCTTATACGGTACTGACAGACTTTTGGGGCTTCGCTTTAACACATTGTGCTTTACATAAAGCACCATGAGTTAGAGCTCTCCCCCCACAAACCCAACAGATAAACACACATTTGCTGGTTGGGTGGTGGGGAGCCTGGAACTTGCCTGCACCAGCCCTGGCCAGCAGGCATGGGAACTTCATCAACCTCCAAAGAGGATGCCCCTCTACCCCCTCCACCTCCACAGCTGTCAGCAAGGGAGGGAAGGGGAAGGAGAGGGAGCAGCCAGCATGGAGATGTCAGCTGCTTTGTCAGCTGGACGGGGGGCAGGGTAGAACAGAGCCCCCTCCCTTTGTGGGCCCATCCCAGCTCCCCCCAATGCCCCAGACAGGGTAGCTGGGGGGGCCTCCATGAGGCAGGGGGCTCTATTTCACCCTGACACCCCACCTCCAACTCTGGCCAAGCAAAGCAACCAGAAGATCTGTGCTGGCTACTCCCTGCTCTTCCCCCTGCCTCCCTGCACTGACAGCTCTAGGGCAGGGCTGGGGTGGTGCCTGCCAGACAAGTGCAAGCACCAGCCAAGCCCTGCCTCTATGTGAAATATTAACCCTGGAGGGAACACAAATGCCCTAAGATGCTCTATTTTACAGTGCCTTAATCTATTACCTCGTTTGACCAAAGTCATTTTTTTTGCATGATTGGCCATTTTAGAAGTGCTCTGCAGCCATGCACATTAATTTTGTGCATTAATTGGCCGCTTTCAGGGGCCACCTGCAAGACAAATGTTACTTGTGTCAGCACCTGTAGTTTGCAATGGCAGGGAAAAACACATCCCCAGTAGTGTTGCTACCTTCCTGTGCAGGTGGCTGGAAAGGGGCAAGAAGGTACAAAGAATGAAGCTGATACCTCAGTGCACCAACCAGTGAAGCTAAAGCAGCATGGAGAAGTTGATGACTCACCTCAGCTCCTGACCACAATGACTCACTCCAACTCCTGAGTCAGACGCAGGGCAGGTCCCACACCCAAGACCCTTGTAATTTATAATAAAAGGCTCATCTCAGTTCAAACAACAACAGAGACACTTCAGCTTGCTGAAGTCTGATCATTGTGACCTGCCAGAGACCATTACTTCTGCTCATTGTGCACTTGGGTGTGCTTTATCCTATAAAACTGGGCTTTAACCCTTTCTGCACTGTCATTGTCATACCATTTATTGATTCATAGATGTTGGGGTTGGAAGGGACCTCATCAGATCATCGAGTCCGACCCCCTACCTAGGCAGGAAAGTGCTGGGGTTGCCTTCTCTTAAAGACCCACAGGGTAGGGGAGAGCACCACCTCCCTTGGAAGCCAAATCCAAATTTTGGCCACCCTTACTATGAAGAGGTTTCTCCTGACATCTAGCTTAAATCTGCTCTAAGCCAGTTTGTGACCATTGTTCCTTGTTACCCCAAGAGGCAGTCTGGTGAAAAGAGCATCTCCATTTCTTATAAGATGAATTAGTTAACATCAGAAAAAGACTGAGGTTGCCTACTGCTCCCATGAAGCATCAACAACACTTTTCTGCTCTTAAGGAAGCCCTTACTTATATTGCAATGTGCCAGTGTATCAGTGAATAACTGTGTCTATGAGATCAGAATTAGTCCGCCAACTCTACCATTACCCTCCCCGACAATATTGGAATTAAAAGGGTCCCTGACTAAAATTATTATTATTATTATTAAATTTGCTGCCTGTTATTCATATATTACATTTATTTTAAGCATCCAGTTTTTTTCCTTTTTGACATGCTTCACTGTAAGCATGGAGCAACCTTTCTTTACCTGTAGCAAGGCTTCAGGGCTATTCAGTTCAAGCAGTCTGTCACAAGCAATTGTATTAGAGCCACAAGATGCCTTCTGAGCAAATAAAGGTCATACATCATCATGGAAGATTTATAAGAAACATACCTGGAGTGCAGCTCTCACATTGAATAGACAATCTAAAAATGAGATGTGTACTTACTGCATTTTTTCCTCTGTCAAGTTTCTTGCTTGCTTGTGTATGCTTCTTGTAACTGTCATTAAAGGAATACTACTGACTTCTAAATTCAATGCAAAGTCATGGTAATGCCAGGAAACCACAGAATGACCAGGATTTTGAATGTGTCTGCCCCAATACATCCATCATTCTCAGTTATACTGATGCAACTGCCCTGAATTTTGTCAGTTTTATGAGAATGTTAGCTCAGACCTAAAGAGGACTGTATTTTTCACAGTTTTCTCAGGAGCAGCAGAGGTCATACAAGTTGTAGTTTGACAGTCTTGGAACTCACTTTAAGTAGCTCTGGTTCACAGTCTTGGGCAGATTCTCAGAGCCATACTCTTCTCCAAACGTTATGAAGTCCTAATGAAATGAGCAGGAATCATGCATGCACACCCATGGGATGATTAGGCCCTGGCATTTATTGGGGTATTCATAGCACCAGCCTGAAATATTTACTACCTTTTAAAGCAAAATAAAAATTAGATCAAGCCTCAAGTTCCACACTAGGTAGGTGTTTGCTTCAGTGTATGGACAGGTGCTCCTTTCTTATGCTACAAAGTATTTTAAAACACAGTGTTTAAGGTATTCCAGCCCACTGACTGGCAAGCTAAAAAAATCACCCTGAAGGCAAGCTGTCTACCTAGAAGGCAACAGGCAGCTGCTCCTTGGGCTGCTACAGCAGCCATGGCAGCAGCACAGGACCAGCAGGGTTCCCTGACAGTGGCATGTCATCAGGGAATCAACTCTCTCTTTCTTTCTGTCCTTCCCTCTTCGAGGAGGGAAGGAAACTGGGGGGGCTATGGGATGCTGGAGGTCCTACAGACCCCCATAGTGCTACACATAACTATAAAAGGCATTACATGTAGTGCTACAAAATGGAAAAGTGTACTCTTTGACAGTCCTGTTATTTTGTAATGCAAAACTCTAGAACTCTTGGTTCAGAAATGATAGCTTTTATTAGACCAACTAAGAAATTGCAAAAAAAATTAAAAAACCTTTCTTTGCAACCTATTGGGCGCACACACCCTTCTTCAGGCTGAGGTAAAATTAAAGATGACCTTGATATCATCTTTGATTTTACCTCAGCCTGAAGAAGGGTGCGTGTGTCTGAAAGCTTGCAATGAAAGGTCATTTTTTTTTGCCATTTCTTAGTTGGTCTAATAACATTTATCATTTTTTTAACCAAGATTTCTAGAATTTTGCATTTCTTTTTGCCTCATACCGACACAGCTACCAAATACATCCTTACTATTTTATAGCACTTTCAGTGTCTTTGTAGTACTACAAAACAGCATGAACAGCTGTACACTCTTTTTGTTGCACTAGAGGGGCTTATTTAGTGCTAAAAAAAATAACAGTCGTCCATGGCCTCAAACATATTTTTTAAATGATTTTTTCAACATGGATAAGATGTTCCTAATCAAAAGGTTATGGGGAAAATACACTGTGCTGACTATATTAAAATGCATATTATATAGACAAAGCTATTTTGTTGAAAAGCTCTAGTACCATCTTGCATAGGACCTGAAATTTGGCAGAGAACTGATTTCTATGTAAGGATAAAGAATATACCCTTTGTTGGCCCAGTAAAAGTCTGGTCAAGTGAAATCAAGCTATAACCTTTTATGAGGACCAATTTGTGATATCTGAGGTCTTACTTGTAGAAGTCCATGATACTCCCAAGTGCAAAAAAAGTTAAGTGCAATCAGTTCCAGGGTTTTCAAAATATATGCCCCATGACATGAAAAATGAACTACTGTGTCTACTGCATTAAAAAGTTATGTCGAGTCACAAACAAGGAGTTGTATAAAAAATAAATACATTGGAACCCTGAAGGCAAGCTTCAAGATCATTTGTATCTGTGTTCCTCATCATATACTAAAATAAAGTTGCTAAATTCAATATATTTGCTAAATTCAATATATTTGCTGCCTCTTTTACTTCAAAACACAATTTCTTTGGATAGCCAGAGCACTGCAGTGATCCCACATAGCTGTTTCTTACTGTTTGGATAGCAGATACTTCACAAACCCTTACCCCTGTAGGCGTTTGTACTGTGTAGGAGTATCCAAGGTTCTATTGGACTGAATAACCATCATTCCTGAACATAACAGAGGCCTTGTGGGAAAAAGCAGAATATCATGATATAATTAAAGCCTACAGGATTATCTCCACTGCCTCTGAGCCACAAGCCTGGGAACACAGCCAAGAAGCACACCCCACCCATTTGCTCCTACTCTGCAGCACCAGACCTCAAAATGAGACACTTTTAAAGCAGCCTTGAACACATGCCTAAAACAGCTTTCAGTATGTCGTCTGCATGCTTACTGGTACACATACACAGTTGATCTAAAGCAACGAGAAGACCTAACTTCTAAAACTTTTGTGATTTAAGGGGCAAAGAGACAGAGCAAATGGGACATGCTTCTCACCAAATGGGACATGCTTCTCACCGGTGGTACAAAGGCAGGTGACCAAGATGATAAAGTACTTGGAAAGCAAATCATAGGAAGCTGAAGGAAGTAGGGATGCTCAGCTGCAAAAAAGGAGCTTAAGAAGGGACATGATAGTAGTCTTCAAATACTTGAAGGTCTGCCATAAACAGGAGGGAAAGCAGCTTTTCTGTCTTGCTGCAGAGAACAGAATTCAGACCTATGGCTTAAAGTTGCACCAAGGCAGGTTTAGATTGGATATCAGGAAAAACGTCTTTACTGTCCGAACAGTAAGGCAGTGGAATACACTGCCTAAAAAATTTGTGGACTCTCCATCACTGGAGGTGTTCAAGAAAAGGCTGAACAGTAGGAATGTGCAAAACGGGCTGTATTTGATTTAGATTTGGCCCAAATCAGGAACAGTGATTTGATTCGCTAATTCAGATCACTGTCCCAATTTGATTCAGCTAAATCAAAATCTAAAGATTGAGTGCTGATTTGGAGAATCACCAATTTGGCCACAGGCACAGCTTTAAATATTTTTTCTACTTACCTCAAGATACCAGGCGTGGCTCATGAACGCTGAGATGGTGGGGCATATGGAGCATCCCACAGGAGTGCGGGGGCCCCCCTGTGTGCACAGCGGCAAACCTGGAAGTGCACTGGAAGTACTTATGGTCCACTTTCAGGTCTGCCACTGAGCACCTAGGGACCCCCTACTTGCACTTCTCCAGCTCAGCAACCAGCTGCAGGGGGACCCCAGGTGCCCCCGGTTGCAGAGTAGGGGGGTCCCCTATGCACTCCCCGGTGGACTTGGAAATGGAGCGGAAGTGCTTCTGTTCCACCTCTGGGTCTGCTGCCGAGTGTGCTGAACTCCTCCCCCCATGCTCCCGTGGGACCCTCCATCTGCCCCAGCATTCATAAGCCATCTGGTACCTTGAGGTATGTAGAAAAAAAACATTTAAAGCTGTGTCTATATCTGAATCATTGACACTTTCCAAATTTCTCCGAATCAATTTGGAGAGTTCCAATTTGATTCAGAGAGATTAAAGGGTCTCCTGATTTGATTCAGACTGGGAGCTTCAGCCGCTGAATTGGGCCTAATATCTGCCAAATTGAATCAGCGACCAAAGCTTCTCACAGCCCTACTGGGCAGCCCCTACTTGGGGATGATCTAGGCATAGCTATACGTCTATTCCACTCTGGGTATTCCCTATGCTTCTGGGCTTTGCTGGCCCCCCTGTTCTACCTCTCTCCTTTTTGCTACATGTGTCATGGTGTTTTTAACCCTTCCTCAGGGGCACTAGGTGTTGGCTATAGTCAAGGCTGGGGATTTTGACTGGGGTGTTCTAGTGCTGGAACATAAAACCAGAGGTTCCTGGCTAGACAGTCTTACCTCTCTGCTCAGGGTCAGACTGCTAACCATACTGGGGGTAAGGAAAGACTTTTACCCCATGATCAGACGTTCCTTGTAAACAAGCATTAGTGGGGAAATACTACTAAAATGAATAAAGGAAACAAATGGAGAATAAGGTTGGCTTCAATGGCTGAAAAAACAGGGACAAATGCAACCTGATACCAGGACCAAAATGCATATAGAGATGTGAGACCATGAAAAGTGAGGCTGGAATTTTAAACTGGATACAACAGGCAAAAGGGAAGGTTTCACCGGAGGGGGTGGAGAACAGGGTTACAATGAAAAATAAAGGCGGTAATTTTGGCAGCAGAATTTCATATGACCAGAGTGTGGTGGCATGAGTGTATGTTTTGACACTGAAGTTTGTCTAAGTTACTCATGGTCTGTGCAGCTTATCTAGCTTTTATGCCTGTCTCTCTATCTCTCTATATATTTATCTATTTCACACCCACACACCCCTGAACACATATATACAGTATAAAAGTAAAATGTGTACTGGGAATATATTCTACAGAAGAGAGCCCAGGGCTAAAGGCAGGAAATGTTTTTCATGCACTTTACCTGCCTTCCTCAGTGTTAGTTTATATAACTGATTTAAAATCAAAGAAAAAAGAATCTAAGTTTGTTTCTTTTTAAAAATTAGAAAATCAGCTTAAACGCATATGTAGGTGGGGTTATTTTTCTGACAAGGTCATTTGGTTCTGCTGTTGGTGGAATGAGACACTCCCAACAGCAGTAAAGTGGGTGGTGTTAATGTTTGCTGGTTGACTTGTAGGTGGCATTTTTGTAGGTTCAGTTGTCAATACTAATGAGCAGGGAAAGGGGGCCAGTTAGGATTCCGAAAGATAATGTTTTATATTGTTCTGCTGCTACCCCATTATAAATATTTCCTTCAGATTTTTTTCTGTCTGGTTGGCGGGTGTTCTTTGTCCATTTCTTGCTGAAAATAAATTACTGCGGACACACATAGGGGTTTGTTGTTGCTTATCTTTTAAAATCAAGATTTGGTCCTTGATTTCTATGCTGATCATGAAAATGCAAATAAATGTAAAAGACTGCTCACCTAAACAGACTATAATACCACACGCAAATATTCCTATGGCTAAATAGTTATGTAAGTGCTAAGCATTCTCATCTAGTTCCCCCAAATTTTCTAAAAAGACCTTTGAAAAGTATTCTGGTCATTAAAGGTTAGGTTAAGAAAAAACTCTGCCCTATGTCCCAAAGCCCCTAAGTACCCTATGTCTCAATACAAGTTGATTTATCTGTATGATCAATTAAATACTTTGATTGGCAGTTCACTGCAAAGAAAGACATGTTTATCTAATATTTATGTTGCAATTTTTGTGTTCAAGGGAGACCCAAATTATGCATCATAGGCAAAATATTTCAGCAGACTGTACTTATATATTTATATATTGCATATTTAAGCCCATCTGTTTTGTTAAACCAATCATGATACACACACAGAGAGACATACGTCTATCTCTCTCTCTGTCTCCTGATTGGCTTAACATATTTATCATATATTTATATTTATATAAATATATTTATTATATTAACATGCTAGGTTTAACTAAAAATGGGCTTTAGTAGTAAGGATAAGAACGTAAGAGTTCAAAGTGTGTAATGCACTGGTGTATAAAAGCAATCCAACCATTTGGCAGAGGAAAAGACAATATAATACATTCCTTAAAACACAAACAACCCCTGACCAAAACTGAACACTTTTCAATAGTTGCAACAAAATGGAAAGACAGGAGGTTTTTTCATTAAAATCATGATTTTTTTTGGTAAATGCAGTCCTTTTCAAAAGCATATGCTTTGTTGCTATTTAGTTGCCCTTTACCATGGCTTCCTCTGACAATGCAATTTATGAAACACTACTGATATTCAAGTATTTATGCAACAGTACTGATATTTGCATAATGCTGGTAAGATTTTCCTCAGTACACTTTTTTCATAAAATCAAGATATATTACATAGCCATCAATTTTTAAAGATCATCAGTATGTTGTAGGTTTCATAGATTTCATAGACATTAGGGCTGGAAGGGACCTTGGAAGATCATCGAGTCCAGCCCCCTGCCCCAGGGGCAGGAAGTCAGCTGGGGTCATAGGAACCCAGAAAGATAAGCATTCAATTTGCTCTTGAAGGTGTTCAATGTAGGTGCTTGAACCACCTCCGCTTGCAGACTGTTGCAGACCTTGGGGGCTCGGACAGTAAAGAAATTCTTCTTTATGTCCAGCCTGAAACGGTCTTGCAGAAGTTTGTGACCATTCGACCTAGTCATCCCTTGGGGCGCTCTGGTGAACAAACGTTCCCCCAGATCCTGGTGGTCACCCCTGATAAACTTTTAGGTGGCCATCAGATCAGACCCTGTGCTTTTCCATGCTAAAGAGCCCCATGGCTCTCAGCCTGTCGTAAGGTCTGTTTTCCTGCCCTCTGATCATGCGCGTGGCTCTTCTCTGGACTCTCTCAAGCTTCTCCACATCCTTTTTGGATTGTGGAGCCCAAAACTGGATGCAGTACTCCAGCTGCAGCCTCACCAAGGCTGAGTACAACGGGAGAATGACGTCCCGGGATTTGCTTGAGAAGCATCTATGGATGCAAGCCAGCGTTTTGGTCACTTTACTAGCTGCAGCATTGCATTGCAGGCTCATGTTCATCCTGTGGTCAGTGATGACCCCCAAGTCTCTTTTTTTCCCCCGTAGTGCTAGCCAGTGTAGCACTGCCGAGCCTATAAGGATGCTGCAGGTTTTTCCTCCCAAGGTGGAGAACCTTGCATTTTTCGGTGTTAAACACCATGAGGTTCTCGTCCACCCATTTGCTGAGCCTGTCCAGGTCAGCCCGGATCACAAGGCTGTCTTCTGGCGTGGATGCTTTGCCCCAAAGTTTGGTGTCATCGACGGACTTGGCCAGTTCACTTCTGACTCCAATGTCCACATCATTAATGAAGATGTTGAACAATATGGGTCCAAGGACAGAGCCTTGGGGGACCCAAGTTTATTTTTTAATTTTTTTATTGAAAATGTACATCAGCAAAACAACTGCTTGCATGTGTGTATTATTAAATTATATATATTTACCAGTAATTTTTATATATTACTATATTATGTTTTTATAAATATAAAATAAAAGGCTTCGTCTGTCTGTCTGTAACACTCTGGGCCAACTGTGCATGCGCTGCCAAGAGGGTGCACACTGATTGGCTGTGAGGGCCAGGAGCTTTACGGACAGAGGGGGTGATGGAGTGAGGGAGCTGCCATGCTGTCCCCCTCAACGACAGTTGGCAGGAAGGGGGAGACAGTGGGGAAGAGGGGATGAAGGGAGAGGAGCGAGAATAGGAACGGGAATGGGAATGGAAATGGGAAGGGGGAGTTTCCAGTGGCAGTGCCCCCCCTGCCTCCCCCCCACTCACTGCCACTGCTGCCGAGCCCTGACAACAGCTGGTAGAGAGGGGGAGGTGGTAGGGAGGGAGGGAGGAGAAAGGGAGGGGAGGCAGGGAGTGGGGGCATGTTGTATGCTGCTGGGTGTTGCCAGCTGTCACTACTTGCAAGCTCCTCTCTCCACCTATTTCTGGGAGCTGGCAGCGGCATGGGGTGGAGTGGCAGGGGGTGAGTGGGCACATAGGGCCATACCAGAAGTGGCACGGGGTAGAGAGGGCCATGCCACTGGATGTGGGGGGTGGGGGGAGCCCATGAGGCTGGAAGTAGGAGGTGGGGAGAACATGGTGGGGAAGGGGATGAAGCACCCCCACCCAGTGCCCCGTGGTGCCACCACTCCACCTCCAGCCCCATGCACCCCCCCACCTCATGCCTCCAGTCCTTTGGGCTCTCCCCCCTCCATGTCCAGCTCATTCATGATGGGCAGTTTGCTAGTACACACACACACACATATGTGCACACATATATATTACACATACATTTCACATTTTGGTAAGCAGTTGTTATATATTACATATATACATACATACATACTCGTACATACACACACACATACACACACACACACATATACATATAATTTACTGCTTATAAACTTGATTATGACTTATAAATTTAAAGGGTAAAATACAACTAATAAATTCATAAGAAGTTCTATATAGATTCATAGTTTCATAGATTCATAGATACTAGGGTCGGAAGGGACCTCAATAGATCATCGAGTCCGACCCCCTGCATAAGCAGGAAAGAGTGCTGGGCCTACATTACCCCAGCCAGATACATATCCAACCTTCGCTTGAAGACCCCCAGGGTAGGGGAGAACACCACCTCCCTTGGGAGCCCGTTCCAGACCTTGGCCACTCGAACCGTGAAGAAGTTCCTCCTAATATCCAATCTAAAGCTGCTCTCTTCTAGCTTGTGGCCATTATTTCTTGTAACCCCCGGGGGGGCCTTGGTGAATAAATACTCACCAATTCCCTTCTGTGCCCCCCTGATGAACTTATAGGCAGCCACGAGGTCGCCTCTCAACCTTCTCTTGCGGAGGCTGAAAAGGTCCAGTTTCTCTAGTCTCTCCTCGTAGGGCTTGGCCTGCAGGCCCTTAACCATACGAGTGGCCCTTCTCTGGACCCTTTCCAGGTTATCCGCATCCTTCGTGAAGTGCGGCGCCCAGAATTGCACGCAGTACTCCAGCTGCGGTCTGACCAGCGCCCGATAGAGGGGAAGTATCACCTCCTTGGACCTATTTGTCATGCATCTGCTGATGCACGATAAAGTGCCATTGGCTTTTCTGATGGTTTCGTCACACTGCCGACTCATGTTCATCTTGGAGTCCACTAGGACTCCAAGATCCCTTTCCACCTCCGTGCTACCCA